>NW_021703765.1:53102752-53132198 GCF_005190385.1 Monodon monoceros
GGCTTTCCCTCAGCAACCAGAACATTGGGTCATTCGATGGCTCCTGACCCCAGGTAACGAACAAAAGCCTGAGAAGTCTCACTCACAATTCTCTTTTATTGAGTCTTGTTTTGGGGTCAAATGGGGGCCATAGGCTTGTGAGTAAGATGGTTATTTTTCTTCTTGCCAACTAAATTATCTTGAAAAGCACGTAAAAAGAAAGAAAGAAAGAGGGAGAGAGGAGGAAGAGAAAGGAAGGGAGGGAGAGAGTGAAGAGGGAAGGAAGGAAAGAAGGAAGGAAGGAGGGAAGGAAGGAAGGAGAGAGAGAGAAAGAAAGAAAGAAAGAAAGAAAGGGAAAGAAAAAGATGTATGAGGCATATCAGGAATTGCCAAGTTTCAGGCTTTTGAAATTTAAATTGCATGAATGCCACACCTTTAAAAGTCAGGTGTACTGGAAGAACTATTTGGCTAGGTTATGGTATTGTTAACTTGGCAAAGAAGAGAGATTGTTTGTCAAGTATAATATGGAGGGTGAGTGCTAGGCTTTGTCATACTACAAGGAAGCTGTGCGGAGTGGGATTGATCCAAAGCTTCTGGGTTGGCAAAGGCTGGATGTTTTTGACTGCCGAAGTTCTTGCCAAGTCTGTGGTCCCTGAACTGGCTGTCAGAAGATGCTGCCTCCATGTTGGCTTTTTGTTTTTAACATTCTGCTTAGTTGAAAAGGCACAAATCACTACAAGCCCAAATGTTTACATATTTAAGTCACTTACAATCAAAAGAGATCTTTTGTAGCAGTTGACATGGTGTTAAAAGAGAAAACAATGCTCCCTTTCCACATGCTTGTTCCACCCAGTTTTGAGGCCACAAGCTTTAAGTGTGAAGCAAGGGAGATGTTAAAAACTCAGAATTGTATGGAAATAGAGGTAATTTTGGTGAAAAAACAAAAGTAGGCTTTTGTTTCTAGAAATGGGGAGCAGCTCTCATAATAGATGCTAGTGTGCTTTCCTTCCACACCTGTGACTCAATCTGTGCATTCACAAACCTGCTGACATGGCGAGTGTCCTTCACAAGCACATTTTTTTCTTTTTGCCACACGGTACGACTTGCGGGATCTTAGTTCCCCCACGAGGGATTGAACCCAGGGCCCCGGCAGTGAGAGCAATGAGTCCTAACCACTGGACCGCCAGGGAATTCCGCACAAGCACGTTTTGATACCAGCATTTATCCCCCTAACCATTAAGTGTGTCCTTGAGGTCTGTGTATTATTTTGTAACATAGGAGAGAAGGAGATGGTTCCACCAACTGGGGAGAAGAAAGACCAGAAGCTATTATGCAAATAACCAAAATACCCATCTGCTCTCATCCCCATCCCATAAATGAACATAGATGAAAAGATCTTGGCCTTCCCTTTGCATGTCCACACTTCCAGACGCGCACATCCTGCTCTAGACATTCACTGTTTTCCAACTTCATCTATTTAACAAAGGAATGGCGGGTGAGGGAGTTGAAAAGGGAGAAAAAGGCCACAAAGTGACTTACTATCCATTTATTCTGGGATGAGTTTTCTCTAATTCCCTGGTCGCTGCAGGTAAATAGTCCTTGCAGTAACAATGACTCTCACTTGGATGAGCTCCAAATAAATAGGCCAGACAGTTAAGAAGTAGTTTACGAAGACATAAATGGAAATATTAAATACACATACACTAGGAAAATAACATTCTGGAGTTTTCTTGCCAGAAAATTGCTGTGAGACCAGTAGCTTCTCTCTGTACAAACCACTAAAGACATGTCGATTTGTCAACTTGACAGTGTTAATAAATAACGCAAAAGTACACCATTGCAAAGCTTCTAGCTCCCCTTAACCCTTTCAATTGTGAGGACCAAAAATTATTGCTTGATAAATTGTTCCAAAACACATATAAATATCTAAGCTTATAAAAGATATTTGAGTGGGGATGGGGGCAGGAAGCCAGAACACATACCACGCACTTATCCACATTTATCTCTTGTTTCCGAACTAGAGATTATGAGAGCAATATAGCAACCTGGGAAATAGGGTAATAAGCAGAAAGGCAAGACCCAGGAGACTGGGCCTAGACCTTCAACTAAAAGTCTCCATCTGCGTGTAATGCTACTTTAAAATTGAAGGAACACTGCTGGAATGTTGAATCAGAGAACATACGCCTAAAAGAGGCCACTGGTGTTCATTGTATCCAACTTGTAAACTTTAGATATGGAAAGGTAAAGTTACTTTTAATTTGGATCTCTTTGATTAGAATGCTCTTTCTTTCCCTGTGATTTCCATACATTCCAGTACATTCCATGACCTTCCAACCAGAGAATAGTGCTAAATGACAGGGCTTACCCTACCTACAAGCCAAACAAAACCTACATTGATGAGTTCTGCTTCTGGCCAAGATGGAGTAAGAATGATTGAATTTATTTACACTTCTATCTGAAACAACTGTAAAAGAAGAGTTACATACCAAAAAACTGGTATTTATATGATCTATCAGTGGGTAATTGGAAGCTGAAATTAAAATAATACCATTTACAACAGCAAGAAAAATATGAAATATCAGTGAGCAAAGCTGACAGAATATGTGCAGGACCTAAAATAGCTGTAAAAAAAGAGCTTTAAAAAGAAGGAAGTTGGTGGTCTTACACTACCTGATTTCAAGACTTATAAAGCTACAATAGTCAAGACAGTGTGGCACTGGCATAAAGATGGACACTTAGATCAATGGAACAACATAGAGAATGCAAAAATATATCCATTTTTATATATCAATAAATATTTGGGAAAAGGTACAAAGAATATTCATATGCAAAAAATTTGACCCATACCTTGCACCATATGTAAAAATTAACTCAAATATAGGTCATAGACCATAAAATCGAAAACTATAAACATTCTGGAAGGAAACATAGAAAAACTTTGTCACCTTGAATTAGCCAAAGATTTCTTAGGTATGACACTGAAAGCACAATCCATAAAAGAAAAATGGGACTTTGTTAAAATTATGAATTACTGCTTTTCAACTCTGAGAGAATGAAAAGACAAGCCACAGACAAGGAGAAAATATTTGCAAATCTCCTGTCTGATAAAGAACGTGCGTCCAGAAGGTAAAGTACTCACACAACTCAATAATAATATATATAAAACTAGTTCTGTTTTTAAAGATTTGAATAGACATTTCACTAAAGAAGATATATGGATAGAAAATAAGTTCATGAAAAGATGTTCAACATCATTATGCATTAGGGAAATGCAAATTAAAACCACAATGAGAGAATACCACGTATCTATTAACATTTCTAAAATTAAAAAGACCAACCATACCTAATATTGACAATAATATGGAGCAACTGGAACTCTTACATGGTAGGGATAATATGAAACAAAGGAACTTGCACACAGTAGGAATGTAAAATGTATACCACTTTGGAAAACTCTTTGGCTGCTTTTTAAAACATTAAATATTCACATCCCATTAGACCCAACCCACTCCTAGGTTTTTACCTAAGAGAAATGAAAGCATATGTTAGATTAGTACACAATGTTCATAGCAGCTTGACTTTAATTACTCGAAACTGGAGATGACCTAAGTGTTCATCAACAGGTCACTGAATAAACAAAGTTGGTATATCCATACATTGGAACCCTAATTTGCAGTAAAAGGTTCAGACTATTCATACATGCAAAACATTGGATGAACCTCAAAGTCCTTATGCCAGCTGAGAGGAACCAGGCCAAAAAGGATTACGTACTGCAAGATTTTATTTCAATAAAATTCTGGAAAATGCAAACAAGTGACAGCAAGTGGGGAAAGTGGTAGGGGAGGAGGAGTGGGTGGGAAGGAGGGAGTGACTATATAGGAGGAGACTTTTGAGAGTGATGGATGTGTTCTCTATTTTGGTGGTGGTGATAGTTTCATTTCACATATATATATAGATTTGACAAATATATGTCAAAATTTATCAAAGTGTACACTTATGTATAGTTTACTGTATGTTCATTAACGTCAATAAAGCTGTTAAGGGCTTCCCTGGTGGCGCAGTGGTTGAGAGTCCACCTGCCGATGCAGGGGACACGGGTTCATGCCCCGGTCCGGGAAGATCCCACATGCCGCCGAGTGGCTGGGCCCGTGAGCCATGGCCGCTGAGCCTGCGCGTCCGGAGCCTGTGCTCCGCAACACGAGAGGCCACAACAGTGAGAGGCCTGCGTACCGCAAAAATAAAATAAAATAAAATAAAGCTGTTAAAACAAAGTACATGATGGGATTTGGGGAGGTATCTGTGCTCTCAAGTGCCTCGCTCTCAGTGTAAAGTGGTACAGATTTTTTTTCAGGAGCTATTTAAAAATGGATATCAAGAACATTAAAAAATGTTATAATTCTTAGACCCAGGAATTCCATTTCAGGAAATGGGATCATCTGAAATAGTGAAAATACATACTGTACAAAGATATTTATCACAATATTATATATTATTATTTTGATCAGTCCACTTTTTATGTTTATACATGCACAGTTTTTTGTTTTTTTTGTTTTTGCAGTACACGGGCCTCTCACTGTTGTGGCCTCTCCTGTTGCGTAGCACAGGCTCCGGATGCACAGGCTCAGCGGCCATGGCTCACGGGCCCAGCCGCTTCGCGGCATGTGGGATCTTCTCGGACCGGGGCACAAACCCGTGTCCCCTGCATCGGCAGGCGGACTCTCAACCATTGCACCACCAGGGAAGCCCCATGCACAGTTTTAAAATATCAAATGGTTCCACAAGGCTGGCTATGAAAAATAGAAATTCCTGGCCTACTTACGTAACAATGTACTGCTCCAGAGGCAGCCACTTATAAACACTATTTCTAAATAACAAAAATTGCTATTCTTTTTTTATATTCAGCATTTGTCCATAGGAAAGATGAAGATTTAGATTTCTCTCACCTCATCATCATTCTTCCTTCCTCTCTCAGTGTCTCTGTCTCTGTCTCTGTCTCTGTCTCTGTCTCTCTCTCTCACACACACACACACACACACACACACACACAAATGCATTTCTGGTCTGTTCCTGTATTTTTCCATTCTCCTAATATACTTGCATTGTAAATTTGGACCAATATTCAGACCTTGCCTTTTATGGCCACATTATTATGAGCAGAAAATAGTATTCACAGCTGACCATGTGTTATGGGCTGAATTGTGTGCTCCTCCCACAAATTCCTGTTGAAGTCCTAATTCCCCGTACCTCAGAATGTGACTGTATTTGGAGATAGGGCCTTTAAAGAGGTAATTAAAGTAAAAGGAAGTCATGTGGTTGGGCCCTAATTCAGTGTAACTGATATCCTCAAAGAAGAGGAAATTTTGACACAGACAGACACAGAGGGAAGAACATCTGAAGACAGGAAGGAGATGGCCATCTACAAACCAAAGGCTGCAGAAGAAATCAACATTCCCGACACCTTGATCTTGGACTTCTAGCCTCCAGAACTGTGAGGAAATAAATTTCTGTTGTTTAAGCCACCCAGTCTGCGATACTTTGTTATGGCAGCCCTAGCAAACAAATATGCCATATTAAATTCTACTTCCTGCACATTTTTTTCCTTTTAAAAATTTGCTTAACTTTTATGTACTTAGCACTTAATCCTCAAAATTCCTCCAGGTATGTAAATGTCCTCTCCGTGCATTGAAACAGATTAGGAATTCTACCAGTCTTCCTGAAGAAATGTTTCACAGCTTCTGACCTGCTCCCTCTCACCTGGTCACTCCCCAGACCTGCTGCACCACCATTGTCTGGGAATTCCTTTTCTCCATCATCCTTTCCTTTCCCCCTTTCTTGTGCTGGATCATGTGTTTCTTGAATTCTATATTTACTTCTTTCTTTGCTTTTCTCCTTTTTGTACATCTTTCTAGAAATGTCTTCACGTGTACCTTCCAACTCTTCTGTTGGGTTTTCCAGTTCTCTGTTAAATTTTTAATTTCTTTTTTTAAAATATAAGTTTATTTATTTTTGGCTGCGTTGGGTCTTCGTTGTTGTGCACGGGCTTTCTCTAGTTGCGGCGAGAGGGGGCTACTCTTCAGTTGTGGAGCGCGGGCTCTAGGCGCATGGGCTTCAGTAGTTGTGGCATGCAGGCTCAGTAGTTGTGGCACACTGGGCTTAGTTGCTCTGCGGCATGTGGAATCTCACGGGACCAGGGCTCAAACCCGTGTCCCCTACATTGGCAGGCGGATTCTTAACCACTGCACCACCAGAGAAGTCCCAGATAGGAGACTTTTCAGCCAACTTTGAGCTGGGATAGCATATCACCAGGACCCAAAGAAGGAGAAAAAATCAGTTTATCTGAAATGAACAAATAAACCTATGTGACAAAGGAAAGCAGTAATAACGATTAAATCAACAACATCATTTCTTTTTCAAGTTCCACTTGAGTAAAAGGAGCAATTGCATTTTTTAATCAGTCTTTTCGAAAATGTTCCTCTTAAACAAATGAAGTGTTTCCCTTACTGTAAGCCCCTCATTTTTTGTTTCTGTCTTAACCAGGCAAGATTTATTAACTTGTGTTTCACCGTCCTTGGGCCCCACTCTACCACATGCCTCCTTGAAAGGCATAGTAAAAGCCTCCGGAGAAGTCTGTGCCTTGGTGAGGTGCTCATCCACTGCGATCTTCAGGGTCAGGTGATCTGACTGGGCTTTCACCTGCAAAATCCCTGATGGTGGTTTCTTTGGGTCTTTGGGCTCAGACTGGTCCACTCTCCCACCATAGACTGTTCCATATGCCCGTGTAGAGGGAACGTGGCTGCCAGGATTCTGGGAGCTGAGTGAACATAGAACGCTTAGGGCAGGTGCCTCAACATTATGTTTGTGAATTTTCATTTATCCTCCTATTTTCATTACAGCAAACTGCCCTCAACTGTCCTCCAGACCCAGGACCCTTTGTTTTAGCCTCTGAAGGGAAGCCTCCTGTCTCCTGCCAGAGTGGGGAAGGGCTGTCTTTCACCTGACTGTAGATTCAGACAGCTTTTAGCTCCACCTTCACCCCTACATCCAGTGCTGTCAATGCCCGTGCCTTTTGTGGGTTCTGAAACTTAAATTGAATTACATCTTAGATTTCTGCATCACTGGCTTTAGATTCAGCTTTTTCTGGTCGCCTAAGTCAGGTATCACTTGTCTATCTGCCTTCCAGCTTTCACAATTTTGCTGTTGTATTTTTTCCTCTTTTGTTCTCTTCATCCTTGACAGTTTGTGCCAAAACAAACACAAAATCCTTTTACTGTCATTTAGTTTCAGAAGGTCTCAAAGATTGATGTGTATATGTTTTTCGCCACCTTTAATCAAAAGTCAATCTAGAAATAATGTAGATATTCAACAGGGAGAGAAAGGGGAAGCAAATTATGGTCTACACATATTCTTGAATATTGTATAACCATTAAAAGAAGTATTTGTCATGAATTTTTAATAATGATAAAGCCCTTGTTGTAATAGTTGATTTTTAAAACATTACTGAATTTTATACATAGGATGATTTCAACAACTTTCAAAATGTTCATGGAAAAAGCATGGGTAAAAATATACCCCTTTATTAGTTCATGGTTAATGGATGGGATTATGGGAAATTTTAATTTTATTTCTGTAATTTATAAATTTTCGTAATGTATAAATACTATCTTACTTTTCTTATCATTAAGTATATTAATAACACACAATTGTTATAGAAAAGATAGATAATGCTTAAAAAGATATCTCTCCATCCACATGTATAATCACAGTTTTTTCAATTGCTCCAAAGTACATCAGAGAGTTATATAAACTGTTAACACACTGCTGTATGTTTTCCTGCAAGTAAATCTGCATGCTATTTTTATAACGAAAATGATAATATTCTTCCTCTTTGTGTCCACTGTTAAAGAGTCTTGGAGTCACTAGTGGGCTAATGTAAGAAAGTCTAGTTTGAACTACTGTTGAAATACAATTGTTACTTGGAAGGAAAGAGGAGATCCCTGGGAGTCTTTCAGCTTTTTCACCTAAGTCAATAGAAAGGGTTGGTTTACTAGATTTGCTAATTATCAGCTTGAAAGACAAGAAGACCTCATGCAAACTCCTGGCGAGCAGTCCAAAGGATGAGAGAGAATGGGGGTGGGATGCTTGGAGGCCCTGCAATAGAGCAGCAGCTGAGGGGAGTGTCCCTGGGAGAGGGGTTGGCAAGATGTGCCTGCTTTGCTTAGGATCAGTCCTGCAGAGTAGCAAAAATATGCCATGTGGATCCTATCGAATAATCCTACTAGCTGACCCGTGAAACAGGAATTGGGGACAGATAGCTAATGTTGGATGGAGAGGAGGCATTTCTTTATTGGCTTAAGAAAGCAATCTTGCTTCAAAACCACATGCATTCATTGACTCTGGCTTGGAGCTGCCATGGCATTTAAACTAGTGATCTTTAGGTAGCCTTCCTCTGTGCCCAGTCCCCACGGTGAGGCAGCTCTGGAGAATGGACGTGGCACTTCTGCTACCAATGGCATTTTCAGGATGTGATGGCTGCCTGAAAATATACCAGGAAGATTTGTGATACTCCATTTCGATTCTTTTTCTTGAAGTAGGTTGGTTACCCAGTGCATTTTATGTTTTTACTAATGAGTTATTAATTTTCCTTTTGTTTGGATAGGGAACACTGAAGACCACCCTGAATTTACAAGTCTGCCTCTGAATAGATGGATCAGGCAGATGGACTTTGTTACGTCGGATTTGGTTCCTAAATTGTGCTGGTTTCAAAAGGTGGTGAGGAGTCTCTGAGCCTCTTCCGAAGTCTTTTAATCCTCCTCTCTTTGCACTATCTCTTTCTTTCTCTGGCTCTATTTTCTTTCTGTTTTCACTTTTTGTTAGGTTAGTGTTGTTTATCAGTCTGTTTACTTGGGGAAGGAAAAGATGGATTGTAATGGCCATTCAATGCGAAAATAACAGTCTCATCTTTGTCACTGGATAATTTTTTTTTTTTTTTTTTTTGCGGTATGCGGGCCTCTCACTGTTGCGGCCTCTCCCGTTGCGGAGCACAGGCTCCGGACGCGCAGGCCCAGCGGCCACGGCTCACGGGCCCAGCCGCTCCGCGGCACGCGGGATCCTCCCAGACCGGGGCACGAACCCGCGTCCCCTGCATTGGCAGGCGGACTCTCAACCACTGCGCCACCAGGGAAGCCCTGGGTAATTAAAAAAAAAAAAAAAAAAAAAAAAAAATCCCACAGCTGTCTTTAAGAAATCTCATCTGCCCAGTTTTGTGCTTTAAGATCCTATCTAATTGAGTGGATACCAGCAAAATTATAAAAAGAATTATAATTAGAAACAGAAGAAACAAGTAATTCCTGCTTGTTTGACAGGGGGTTTCTTTTGGAAAGGCTCAAAACAATCATTAACATCCATTTTTTAATGCTTATTTACTTCATAGCGGTTAACTGCAAAGTGACCTTTGAGGACGGGTATATTTTGGAAGGTTAAGCGGCAAAATTGGGGCTGCTAGCCCTTTTGGGGGATGAATTTAAAAGAAATCACTCAAAAAAAAAAAAAAAAAAACAGAAACCACTCAGGGCTCCCCTGGTGGCGCAGTGGTTGGGAGTCCGCCTGCCGATGCAGGCGACACGGGTTCATGCCCCGGTCTGGGAAGATCCCACATGCCGCGCGCGGAGCGGCTGTGCCCGTGAGCCATGGCCACTGAGCCTGCGCGTCCGGAGCCTGTGCTCCGCAACGGGAGAGGCCACAACAGTGAGAGGCCCACGTACCGCAAAAAAAAAAAAAAAAAGCAAAAAGAAAAAGAAATCACTCAGTTTACGGAGGAACTGAGCATCCTACAGACTTCAATAATTTATTAATTATTCAACTTTTTAATAACATGATGAAAGTAGCTCATTTGAAGTTTGGGGGTTGCTATTAGGCATGTCCAAATAATGTAATATTAAACACTCCTGTAGATGGACAAGTGTCAGGGCATGAATTTGGTGATATAGAATTATTGACTGCAGGGGAAATGTTTGAAGTACATTTAAAAAATTAAGATGATTTGCTCTTATTTTCATTTTATATTTTATTATTTTTTTTTATTTTTACTTTTGGCCTTGACCAGGGATCAGGGGCCAACCCGTACCCCCTGCATTGGGAGCACGGAGTGTTAACCACTGGACCTCCAGGGAAGTCTCAATTTTCTTTTTTTTTTTTTTTTTTTTTGCGGTACGCGGGCCTCTCACTGCTGTGGCCTCTCCCGTTGCAGAGCACAGGCTCCGGACGCGCAGGCCCAGCGGCCATGGCTCACGGGCCCAGCCGCTCCGCGGTATGTGGGATCTTCCTGGACCGGGGCACGAACCTGTGTCCCCTGCATCGGCAGGTGGACTCTCAACCACTGCGCCACCAGGGAAGCCCTCTCTTATTTTTAAAGAAAAGATGGTATAATTGCTTTCTTGAGATGTCAATCTTTAGAGAGATTCTATTTAGGTACCTAATAGAATAGGAAACATTTATATAGTGCTTCCTGTGTGTCAAGTATTTTTCTAAATGTTTTACATATGTTAAACAAAACACTCCAGGGCAACACTGATGTTTACCCTATTGTGTATCCTTCTCTCTTTTTTTAAAAATTAATAAACTTTAGAGAAGTTTTAGGTTCACAGCAAAACTGAGCAGAAAGTACAGCGATTTCCCATATACCTCCTACGCCTTGACATATACAGCTTCCCCGCCATCACCATCTCCCACTGGAGTGATGCATTTGTTACTAGTGATGAGCCTACATTGACACATCATTACCATCCAAAGTTCACAGCTCACATTAAAGTTCACTCTTGGTGTGGTGTATTGTATGGGTTTGCACAGATGTAAAATGACACCACTGCAGTATCATACAGAATAGTCTCAGTGCCCTAAAAATCATCTGTGCTCTGCTTATATACACTTCCCTTCCCCCGAACACTTTTTTCCTACTGTCTCTATAGTTTTGCTTTTTCCAGAGTGTTGTATAGTTGGAATCATACAGTATGTAGCCTTTTCAGATTGGCTTCTTTTACTTAATAACCTGCATTTAAGTTTCCTCCTTGTCTTTTTGTGGCTTGATAGCTTATTTCTTTTTCTTATTTCATTGCTGGTATACAGGATAGTGACTAACTTTTGTATATTCACCTTGTATCCTGCAAACTTGGTATAATTATTTGTTAGTTCCAGGAGTTTTTTTGTCAATTCATTCAGATTTTCTAGGTAGACAATCGTGTTATCTGTGAACACAGTTTTGTTTCTTCTTTTCTAATCTGTATACCTATTATTTCCTTTTCCTGCCTTACTGCACTAACCAAGACTTCCAGTATGATACTGAAAAGCAGTGGTAAGAGGGAACATTCTTGCCTCGTTCCTGATCTTAGCACAAAAGCTTCAAGGTCCTCACCATTAACTAATACGTTGGCTGTAGGTTTTTCATAGATATTCCTTATCAAGTTGAGAAATTTCCCCTCTATTCCTAGTTTGCTGAAAATTTTTGATCAGGAGTTAGTATTGGATTTTGTCAAATGCTTTTTCTGCATTTATTGATGTGTTCATGTGGTTTTTCTTCTTAGCCAGTTGATGTGATGGATTACATTAATTGATTTTCAAATGTTGAACCAGCCTTGCATATCTGAGATAAAACCTACTTGGTCATGGTGTACAATTTGTTTTATATATTGTTGAATTTGACTTGTTAATACTTGAGAATTTTTGCATCTATGTTCGTGAGAGATATTGGAATGCAGTTTTCTTTTCTCATCATGTCTTTTTCTGGTTTTGGTATTAGTGTAATGCTGGCCTCATAGAATGATTTAGGAAGTATTCCATCTGCTTCTATCTTTGGAAGAGATTATAGGAGATTGATATAAGTCATTCCTTAAATATTTTGTAGAATTCACCAGTGAGCCCATCGGGCCTGGTGATTTCTCTTTTGGATGATTATTATTTATTGATTCAATTTCTTTAATAGATATAGGCCTATTCAGATTGTCTATTTCTTCTTGTGTGAGTTTTGGCAGATTTTATATTTTAAGGAATTGGTCCATTTTATCTAGGTTATTATTTGTGGGCATAGAGTTGTTTACATGGGCCTCTCACTGTTGTGGCCTCTCCTGCTGCGGAGCACAGGCTCTGGACGCGCAGGCCCAGCGGCCATGGCTCACGGGCCCAGCCGCCCCGCAGCATGCAGGATCCCCCCGGACCGGGGCACGAACCCGTGTCCTCTGCATTGGCAGGCGGACCCTCAAGCACTGCGCCACCACGGAAGCCCCCTTTATTATCCTTTTAATTTCCATGGTATTTGTGTGATGTCCCCCTCTAATTTCTTTTTAAAAATTTCTTTTATTTATTTATTTTTGGCTGTGTTGGGTCTTCGCTGCTACGCACAGGCTTTCTGTAGTGGGCTACTCTTTCGTTGAGGTGCGCAGGCATCTCATTGCAGTGGCTTCTCTTGTTGCAGGGCACAGGCTCTAGGCATGCGGGTTTCAGTAGTTGTGGCACGCGGGCTCAGTAGTTGTGGCTTGTGAGCTCTAGAGCGCAGACTCAGTAGTTGTGGCGCACAGGCTTAGCTGCTCTGCGGCATGTGGGATCCTCCTGGACCAGAGATCAAACCCATGTCCCCTGCATTGGCAGGCAGATTCTTAACCACTGTACCACCAGGGAAGTCCCTTAATTTCTGATATTAGTAATTTGTGTCTTCTTTCTTTTTTTCCTTAGTTAGCCTGACTAGAGGCTTATCAATTTTATTGGTCTTTTCAAAGAATAAGCTTTTGGTTTTGTGGATGTTCTATATTGATTTGCTATTTTCAATTTCATTAATTTCTTTTCTAGTTTTTATTGTTTCTTTTCTTCTGCTTACTTTGGATTTAATTGCTCTTCTTCTTCAAGTCTGGTAAGGTGGAAGCATAGGCAATTGACTTTAGACCTTTCTTCCTTTCTAACATATGCATTCAATGCTATAAATTTTGCTCTAAGTGCTATTTTTGCTGCATCACACAAGTTTTGATAAGTTGTGTTTTTATTTTCATTCAGTTCAAAATATTAAAAATTTTCTATTGAGAGTTCTTCTTGGACTCATGTGTCATTTGGAAATGTATTGTTTAATCTCTAAATATTTTGGAAATTTCCAGCCGTCTTTCTGTTATTGATTTCTAGTTTAATTCCACTGTGGTCTGAGAGCAGACATTGTGTAACTTTTATTCTTTGAAATGTATCAAGATATGTTTTGTTGCCAGAATGTGGTCTATCTCGGTGAATGTTCCATGTGAATTTGAGAAGAATGTGTAATCTACCGCTGTTAGATGAAGTAGTCTACGGATGTCAATTATATTCAGATGATTGATGACGCTGTTGAGGTCACTTCTGTCTTTTCTGATATTTGGCTTTCTGGATCTGTCCATTTTTGTTAGAGGGGGTTGAAGTTTTCAAATATAAGAGTGGATTCATCTATTTTTCCTTGCAATACTATCAGTTTTTGCCTCATGTATTTTGATGCTCTTATTAAGCATATAAACATTAAAGATTGTTATGTCTTTTTGGAGAACTGAACCCTTTATCATTATGTAATATCCCTACTTATCTCTGATAATTTCCCTTACGCCAAAGTCTGCTGTCTGAAATTAATGTAGCCACTCCTGCTTTCTTTTGACTAGTGTTAATATGGTATATCTTTCTCCATTCCCTTACTTTAAAAAAAATTTTTTTAACATCTTTATTGGAGTATAATTGCTTTACAATGTTGTGTTAGTTTCTGCTGTATAACAAAGTGAATCAGCTATATGTGTACATATATCCCCATATCCCCTCCCTCTTGCATCTCCCTCCCACCCTCCCTATCCCACCCCTCTAGGTGGTCACAAAGCAGCGAGCTGATCTCCTTGTGCTATGCAGCTGCTTCCCACTAGCTATCTATTTTACATTTGGTAGTGTATATATGTCAATGTTACTCTCTCACTTCGTCCCAGCTTACCCTTACCCCTCCCTGTGTCCTCGAGTCCATTCTCTATGTGTGCATCTTTATTCCTGTCCTGCCCCTAGGTTCATCAGAACCATTTTTTTTTTTTAGATTCCATATATATGTGTTAGCATATGGTATATGTTTTTCTCTTTCTGACTTATTTCACTCTGATCCGTTACTTTTATTCTTATTTTTAAAATAAATTTATTTATTTTTGGTTGCGTTGGGTCTTCGTTGCTCCACACAGGCTTTCTCTAGTTGCGGCGAGCGGGGGGCGGGGGGGGCTACTCTTTGTTGTGGTGCACGGGCTTCTCATTGCGGTGGCTTCTCTTTGTTGCGGAGCTCAGGCTCTAGGCGCACGGGCTTCAGTAGTTGTGACACGTGGGCTCAGTAGTTGTGGCTCGCGGGCTCCAGAGCTCAGGCTCAGTAGTTGTGGCGCACGGGCTTAGTTGCTCTGCAGCATGCGAGATCTTCCCAGACCAGGGCTCGAACCCGTGTCCCCTGCACTGGCAGGTGGATTCTTAACCACTGCACCACCAGGGAAGTCCGATCCCCTTACTTTTAATCTGTACGTGTCTTTATATTTAACTTGGGTTCCTTGTAGAAAACATAAAATTGGGTATTGTTTTTAATCCACTCTGACAATGTCTGTCTTCTAATTGGTATATTTAGACAATTGACGTTTAAAGTGATTATTGGTATCGTTGGATTAATGTCTACCATATTTGTTAACTGTTTTCTATTTGTTGTCCTAGTTTTGTCTTCCACACAATTCCCTCTTTTCTTAGCATGTAAGTTATACTTCTTTTTCACTCTTTTTAGTGGTTGCCCTAGAGTTTTCACTGTACATTTTACAACTAATCCAAGTTCATTTTCAAATAATACTATATCACTTCAAGAGTAGTGCAAGTACCTTATAATAATTAAGTAGCCCTAATTCTTACCTTTCATCCTTTGTATGATTGCTGTTATTCAATTCATTTATACTCAAGAGTATAATATATTCATATATATTGTTCCTATTATTACTTTGAACAAACTGTTATCTATCTGTTAGATCCATTAATAATAAGATAAATGAAAGTTTTTCTTTTACCTTCACTTTTTCCTTCTCTGATGCTCTTCCTTTCTTCATGTAGAACTGAGTTCCTGGCCTATATCATTTTCCTTCTCTCTGAAGAACTTCTTTTAACATTTCAGCAAGTTGGATCTACTGACTACAAATTCCCTCAATTTTTGTTTGTCTGAGAAAGTCTTTATTTTTCCTTCCTTTTTAAAGGATAATTTCACAGAGTATAGGATTCTAGGCTGGTGTTTTTTTCTCTCAAATATTAAATATTTCACTCTATTCTCTTCTTATTTGCATGGTTTCTGAGGAAAAGTCACATATAATCCTTATTTTTGCACCTCAATAGGAAAGGTGTCTTTTCCTTCTGTCTTGTTTCAGGAATTTTTCCTTGGTTTTCTTTGAATATGACATGTCTAGGTGTATTGTATTGGGCATTTATCCTGCTTGGCCTTCTATGAGCTTCCTAAATCTGTAGTTTGGTGTCTGACACTAATTTGGGGCAATTTTCAGTCACTATTGCTTCAAATGTTGCTTCTGTCCCTTTCTGTCTTTTCCTTCTGGTATTCTCGTTATGCATATGTTCACCTTCTGTAATTGTCCCAGAGTTTTTGGATATTCTGTTCTGATTTTTTTCAGGTTTTGTTTCCTCTTTGCTTCCAGTTTTAGAGGTTTCTACTGTTGTATCCGCAAGCTCAGAGATTCTTTCCTCAGCCATGACTAGTCTACTAATGAGTCCATCAAAAGCATTCTTCATTTCTGGTGCAGTGTTTCCAATCTCTAGCATTTGTTTTTTATTTTTTCTTAGAATTTCCATCTTTCTGCTTACATTATTCATCTGTTCTTGTATGCTGTCTGCTGTTTCTATTAAAGTCTTTAGCATTTTAATCCTAGTGTAAAAAAATTCCTGATCGGTTACTTCCAACATCCTTTCTTGTTTAATTGCTATCAAACTGTGTAACCCAGATCTTTATTTTAATGTACAAAACCTTTATTTACTTGCCACTTCTCTAAACTGTCATTTAACCTAAAAGCTGCATGTCTCCATACCCTCTAAAGAAATATTTGATTTGGATTCAATTGATTCAACCTACCAAATTTCACCAGTGAATTTATGAATACTTCCTATTATCTCTCCATCTACCCAGCCATCCATCCAAGCTTATTGTTTTCCTGCTTTCAGTTTTTTTTTAACGTTTTAAATCATTTATTTATTTTTTTTCACACACACACTGTATTTTATTTTTACAAGAGGTAAATAAACTGACCCCAAGCATTGTAAATGGATGACCACAACAAAAGCAACAATGATTGCAATTACCAAACATGAAACACACTCATACTATGTCATAATATTGACATTCAGTCCAGGAATCCTCCACTGTAACAGCTCCTTTACTTTGCAGTGAAAATTGATTTGTATATTTTTTGCCTCTGAGTCCTTGTGGAATTTTTTTTTTTATTCAAACAGAAAGTCAAAAATTATAATCATCCTCACCAGTTCACTCAGTCCCATGTAATTAATTTTTTTCATCTTGATCTTTTGTTAGCACTTCTATGAATTCATCAGTTTTCCATTGGAGTTTTGACAATGCTTATGCATTCAGTTCAGCAGTATAGTCAGTTACCAGAAACCTGTACTTGTCAGAGTGTTTTCCATGAATTCCCTGAAGATGAAACCCTTTTATAGGAACATTTTTGCAAAAGCATCAGAGTAAACCCAGACTTCCAACATTCTTGTCATAGATGACTCTGGGTCTAGTGCTTGTTCAGTCTCTGCAAGCTGTGTTTTTTACCTTTTAGTATGCCTTGTAAGTCATTGTTGAAAGATGGACATGATGTACTGGGTAAAACAACTGTGGTGAATAATGGGTTTTTAATAAATGCGGTGGTGAGGTGGCGGGGAGGGGAAGCATTCTCTAGTCCTACGATTAGCTCTTAGTCTTTCAGTGAGCCTGTGCCCTTGGACTGTGAACTTTCAACAGTGTTTCTCAATCTCTCCCCACCTTCCCCCCACTGCAGGACAGGATGGCAAGAAGGGGCTGACTGGGGTTAGGTATTTCCCTTCTCCCAGGTAGATTTAGGCTCTGATTAGAAACCCAGCAGATAAGGCTCTGGTAAATTAGTTTCTCCTGCAGGCAGATCTTGTTAAGAACAGAATGCTCTGGCATATTTCAGAATGGTTCCTTTCCCCTCTCTCCGTCAGAAGCATGAGAGGATTCTTCTCTGATTTCCACTGTGAGGACCTGGTAGATCTTCTGCTGGTAAGAATCATGAAAGTATGGAGGCCCCCCTATGACTGGGTCCCTGTAAAAATTTCAACTCTCAGACTTGTCCTCCCTGGGCTGCCAGCAATTCATCAATTACAGTTCATGTTTTCCTACCCTGGTACTGGTTCGCATGGGGCTTTCTCTTGTGGGTTTCTACTCCAGCAAGTTGTGATTCTCTGTGTCTGTGAGTCTCTGCAGTACCTAGAGCACTGACTTTTCTTGTGGCCTCACTTCTCTGACTGGTTTAAGAAGAGTTGTTGATTTTTCAGTTTGAACAGCATTTTTACTTGTTGTTAAAACAGAGTGGTGACTTCTAAGCTCTTCTTTACCTGCTGGACCAGAAATTGCCTGTTATCTTCTTTTTACAGATAAGGAAACCAAGGCAAAAAGATATTTAGTAATTTGATCAAGGCCTCCCAGCTAGTAGGTGGAAGAGTCAGAATTTGAATCTTGGTTCAGGAGCCTGTGTTCTTAACCACTACATCGTTGAGGAAAACAAGCAAGTCGGGCTTGTAGGGGAAGGAGGAATATGTTTTCTTACCATGAGATCTTTCATATCTACTAAGTTTACATTTTCAAAACATTTTCTAAAACAATGAAAGGAACATGTACCAGAAGGGTTGGCTTGAAAATAATGATTATTAAAACTTGAAGTAGATACAATAAGTAAACATTTTAGAGTAAAAGAAAACAAAAATCACTCCTAAACCTACCATTTTTACAGATTACGTTTCAGTCCTTGTTCTTCTTTGTGAATATTATATGTGGGTATTCTGTCCTCTTTTTCACTTAACATCGTATCATGGGAATTTCTCCCATGTTTCCACATCTTCTTTATAATCACATTTAATAGCTGTATAATAGTCTATCCTGGTGACATGCTATAACTTACAAAAGTATTCTCTTATTGCTTGACATGTGATGATTGACATTTTTCTTTTACAATGATAGGTAATGTTCCACAATTTTTTCCCTTTCACTGAGTGATTTCATTCAGGATAGCCCCATGAATGGAATTCCTGGGTCAATAGATTTGGATAGTTGTATAATTATTGCTAATTTTTGTCATATTAGTTTCCACATTAGGGTTGTACCAATTTTCTGGGCTTCTAGCATTGTGTAATTATATCAGATATAGTAGCATCAAAATGTTATATATATGTATATTGAAAACCTTTTAGATACAAAGGCAGTGTCAATAACAGGAGGCTATAAAATAGGACCCGTTCCATGAACTGATGCATGACTTATTCTCAGATTTTAAGTTTATGTTACATGGGGCCTTGTATATAGGAGACATTCCATAGATATTTATTGAATGGATGGGTGATGAATGGTTGGATGGATGACATCCAACTGATTTCTCCTTATTAACACATAAAAAGTTAGTGGGAAAGTTGAACTGATATCCTGATTTAGAATATAGAGTTCTTCCTCCCACTATAACTGCAGTTTTACTTCATTCAGCCAACATTCACTACATACTCAGTATATGAAAAGCACAGTCTGGAAGCTGGGGGTATTACTCTCAATAAAACATAGTTCCATCCATCATGGTCCTCACAATTTGACTGGGAAACTCACAAACCTCTCCAGATCAAATTCTCATTTATAAAATGAATGGACTGACCTCAGAAGTCCTTTCCAGCTTCCGGATTCTGTGATCTTCTCAAACTCTAAATTTCCTACTTCTAGATACTAAGTCTAAAGTAAGCTTATCTTAAAGAACAATCTAAAGAAACTGGTGATCCTGGATAGTGACAGGGAGTCTTCTCCCCTTCCTACTCCTCATTTGTTCGTTCATTCATTCATCATTCATTGAGCACACACTAAACATGAGACACTATTAAGCTCTAGAAATAAAAGTACCAATAAGTCCTCTTCTCTTAAAAAGTCTATAGTCAAAAGTGCGACGGTTTTTTGAAGAGGGATAGTTTGGCAACACAACAGTACTCCACACAGTGTTTATGTGTGTGTGAGTGGGATCCACTTATTCTACTGTCAGGGAGGGGAAATTTCCCCTTTTCTCCTCTTGAGTTCCTGCGGCTGGACCAATCATAAAACTGACACAAGACAGATTGTGTCCTGTGGACTGGAGAAAAAGAAACCCATTTAATTTGTGTGCACATAGAGGTCGCAAAGAAATGGGACCTAAGAAGTGGCCAAAGCAGATAGCTTTTATATTTTTTAGACAAAGAAGCAATAAATATGAGAGGGATTGACAGGACAAAGAAACTTAGCTTTGGGTGTTTAATTAGTAAGGAATTTAAGCAAAGTTTGCGCTTAGGTAGTAAATTAGTAAAGAAGTAACAAGTACCGTATGCTAACACATATATATGGAATTTAAGAAAAAAAAATGTCATGAAGAACCTAGGGGTAAGACAGGAATAAAGACACAGACCTACTAGAGAATGGACTTGAGGATATGGGGAGGGGGAAGGGTGAGCTGTGACAAAGCGAGAGAGGCATGGACATATATACACTACCAAACGTAAGGTAGATAGCTAGTGGGAAGCAGCCGCATAGCACAGGGAGATCAGCTCGGTGCTTTGTGACCGCCTGGAGGGGTGGGATAGAGAGGGTGGGAAGGAGGGAGACGCAAGAGGGAGGAGATATGGGAACATATGTCTATGTATAACTGATTCACTTTGTTATAAAGCAGAAACTAACACACCATTGTAAAGCAATTATACTCCAATAAAGATGTTAAAAAAATAAATTAAAAAAAAAGAAAAGAAGAAGTAACAAGTGTGCAGGCTTCTCAGCCCTGAGTCCCCTATCTCTGGTGATAATGGTGTCTTTCTACCTCCCAGTACGAGGAGAGCACCTTTCACACGGGAAATTTATTTCTTGCTTTCAGGGAGACAGAGAGGAGGGTAAAAGTATCCCTCTCGCGTTGACTGTTTCTTAAGTAGTTTTAATTCAAAGTAATCAACATGCCATTGAGGCATATTTTGGGCCCCAACACTACTATTCTAGCTAACATTTAAATGGAGTGGTCTCCAGTATTAAAGTAGAGGAAGGAATCAGCTAATATTGACTCAGGCTCACCCTCTGAATGCTCCCAGAAGTTAATGGGAAATAACACTGAATCTTGAAGGTTTTTCATAGGGAAAAAATACGTGTACCATACTTGCCAACATCAAGACGAAAGGGGACAAATGCATGTGGACTCACCATTTCTCTTCTTCTACTTGCACTCCTATGGACTGGAACTTACTGGGTGCTTTATTTTCCCCTGTTTTGTTAGGTTCTTCAGCATCATCCACCTGAAGAAATAACCAAAAGTAGAGGTGCTCTATTTTAGTCATCTTGCTTGAAAAACAAAGTCCCATTTCATTAGAAACCTCTATAATATTATTGGAATGTTTGTGATTTATAACCTTTTTGTTCAATGTTTACGTGTTTGATGAGCAACTTCATTATAATGCACTTGGACTCTGCTGATCTTAGTAAAATGCAGTTTTGTTCATTTCCAAAGTGCCTAATAAATGTCTGTGATTCCTGCATGGACTTGTGAGGATATACTTCCTGTGAGCTCTGTATTAGAAGGGAGCACCTCATGGGATTGTGTTGTTGAAAGTTTTGAATTTGCAGATAACAAAATACAAAAGGAAGAAGAAATTTCATTTATTGTAGTTAGAATTGTTGACATTAGGAGATTTAGGTATTAACCTTATTAATATAACTATAGAGCATCTTCATTTTTTTTTCCCCCTTAAATTAAGGAATTGGCTTTGGATATCACTCCATAGTTTCTAAATAGCTATGCATATATTATAGTTCATATAGAAAATGTATCTGTATATAACTGATAGCTTATGTGACAGATTAGGCCCAACCCAAATTTGAAATAAATTTTATGACTATTCAGAGCAGTTAGATTTATTCCTCTTTTTTCTCTATGTTTTTAATAAATTAGTTTTTTCTAAATAGAAAACCATTTAACATAAGTTGTATAAAACTAAAACACAGAAGTATATAATGTAGAAAGCAAAAGTTCCCCACGAAGCACGGTCAATCCTTTGATGCATATTTGACCATCTTTTAACATATGTAGAATATATTATATATAAAAATGATTATTAATACTAAATTTACACAGATGAGATTATACTATATATTTTTTGTGTGCAATCTGCTTTATTCATTAACACTGCTATCTTTTGGACATTTTATCATGTTAGTAAATATAGCTCTAACTCAATCCTTTTGTTGGCTACATAAATACTCCTTTTAATGGTTATGTAAGCAACGTGGGCATCAGGGTAATTTTCTCTCTGCTGTTATTACATTTAGTATTATAATTAATATATCATATGTATATTTAGAACAATTCTGCAAATATTGTATGAGAAAAATTCTTAATAGTAGAAATGTTAGATGGAAGTACTGAGCATATTCAGCTGTAAGGGATATTGACAAACTGTTCTTCAAAGCATTTATCAGTGTATGGGAATATCCATTTTCCAAATGTTCACCAATATTAAATATTGGCAAACTTTAAAATTTTTGCTAATATCACAGGTGAAAAATATCTATTAGCCTCTTGTATTTTTATCTGTAAATTGCCTATTTATATCCTTTGCTAGTTATTGTGGGGGTTTTTTTCTTATTGAGTTGTTTATTTTCTTCTTTATAGGATCTCTTTATATCTTATGACCCTTAAACCCTTTCTTGGCTATATATACTGTAAATATTTTTTCCCAGTTTATCGTTTGTCTTTTAAATTTTGTCCTTCATCGTAGAGAATCTTAAATTACTATGTAGTCAATCTAGCTTTTATGGTTGGGAAAGACCAAAAGTTCTCTTATATTTGTTTTTATGCTTTCATTTTTTTTTTCATATTTAGTTCTTAAATCCACTATCCTGAAATGTTTGTGTAGAAGATACAGAAATTTAATATTTTTTCTGCACATGAATCATCAATTGACCTGGCTCTTTTTATTAACTAATTCATCTCTTTGGTTTGAGATGCCAACTTTATCTTATACCAAATTTTACCCATATATATTTACCCAAACATTCTCATATATAAAAATGTGTTTTGGGTCTATTGGTCTATTGGTCTTATTGCTCCTCCCTCTCTTTTTTTCCCTGATATAATTTTGTAATAAATCTTGATATTTTCTGTGACAAGTCTCCTCTTGTAATTCTTTTTTTTTAAATAAATTTATTTATTTTATTTATTTATTTTTGGCTGCGTTGGGTATTCTTTGTGGCATGCAGGCTTTTCGTTGTGGTGGCTTCTCTTGTTGCGGAGCATGGGCTCTAGGTGCGCGGGCTTCAGTAGTTGTGGCTCACAGGCTCAGTAGTTGTGGCTCGCGGGCTCTAGAGCTCAGGCTCAGTAGTTGTGGCGCACGGGCTTAGTTGCTCTGTGGCATGTGGGATCTTCCTGGACCAGGGCTCGAACCTGTGTCCCCTGCATTGGCAGGTGGATTCTTAACCACTGCTCTACCAGGGAAGTCCCTGTAATTCTTTTTTAAAAATGTAATTTAAAAACTCCAGCAACCTAAGTGTCCATCAACAGATGAATGGATAAAGAAGATGTGGCACATATATACAATGGAATATTACTTAGCCATTAAAAAGAATGAAATTTTGCCATTTGCAGCAACATGGATGGACTTGGAGGGCAGTAAGCTAAGTGAAATAAGTCAGACAGAGAAAGACAAATACTGTATGATACCACTTGTATGTGGAATCTAAAAGGTACAACAAAGTAGTGAGTAGAACAAAAAAGAAACAGTCTCACAGATATAGAGAACCAGCTAGTGGTTATCAGTGGTGAGGGAGGGAGGGGCAATACAAGGGTGGGGGAGGGGGAGGCCCAGGCTCTTGGGTGTAAGATGGGCTCAAGGATATATTGTACAACATGGGGAATGCAGCCAATATCTTGTGATAACTATAAATGGAAAGTAACATTTAAAATTTGTATAAAAAACTTAAAAATTTTTTTAAATAAAAAATAAATTTTACTCATTAAAAACCCCAAAACCTCTAGGGTATTTGGGGGTATTAACTTCTAAATAAACTTTAACATCACATTGTCAAAACCCTCCCCCTAGTCTCGACTAAGTGATAAAAATCACATAGGAATTTTCATTGAAATTTCTTTAAATATTTATATGAAGTTTGAGAGAATTGCCATCTTTACACTTTGGAGTATTCCCATATAGAAATATTGAATAGCTTTCCATTTATTCATTTATCCATATCCTTCCCCCACCCACCGAGGACTAGAACACCAGAAAAAGCACCAGAAAAAGTAGCTGATGTGAGTTTTGGTGACATATTATATAAAAATGCATATTTTTAGATATTCTAGAATCATATTTAGTGCTATGAGTTGCTCCCACTAGAAGAACACGTGAACCAAGATCACATGTTCACCACATCCGTCACGGGCTTTTGAATGCATGTGTTCATTGAGGGAAATAGCACATTTATTTATTAATCGGACAAAGTGCCTCATTCTGGTGACTTAGTTACTGTCTGGAAGCCCCAAGCCCACCTTCTCTACCCAGCTGCTCTGTGGCACAGGGGCCAGGACTCTGAAGACTACATTTCCCAGGCTTCCTTGCTCGCTGGCCTCCAATTAGGTTCTAACCAAGGAAGGTCGGAGGAGGGAAGGCGGCTTCCATCCTGTTTCCACCTTCTGCTGGCAGCTGTGGCTCCAACCCCAGCCCTTTCGAAGCCCAACAGCGCGTGTGCCAGCCCTTGCAAGTCCTGGCACCAGACGGCCGTGCTCGCCTCAGTGGTCTATGTGGGCCTCTCCTCTTGAGTGTCTGAATTTTGGTAACCCCGTCTTTCCTCTTCTGCTCCCCTAGTCCAAGGGTGACCTCTTACTGCATCCCTTTCTGCTCTCTCAACCATCCCATTACTGTAGAACCAATTTGGTGTATGAAACTGCCTCTGTGTGAGAAACGAGCACGGCTTCCTTTTTCCTGAATGGGATTCTAACTGGTTCCGTATGGCTACACTCATGGAAATTAAAAATGCTCAGGATGTCAGACAAAGTACGATGCTGCAGCGTTACACTTTGGGGTAGTTTCAAAATTACCCAATGAAATTTTTTCGAAAGATGCATGATAGATATTCCCCTTAAGAACCGTGGTGCTCAGTGCACCGGGAAAGGGAGAAAGAAAGGAAGCAGGGGTCCGAGGATGAAGGACGTTGTACTGTTCCAGGCTCGCCCCACCTGTCCAAACTCACAGCTTATTTGCATCAAAGCGTTGTCATCTTCTTAAGCTTTAGTCATTGCAGATAAATTTATCTCTCTGACTTTAATCCCCTTAGTTAGATCCAAATATTGACAAATGTCACCTCTCTTGTATAGTATGTAGGGTAATCTACTTAAATTTATGAAGAGGCATTCAAAAATTTAAATATGTTGCAGGGTTAATTAAATCTCTGTCCTGAAAAAAATTGAGAAAGCACACGGCCGATGATACAATTTTAGTGTTTTTGGCTAATCAGAATTTTAAAGGAGGATAATACTAATAATAACAATCAAACCTAATATTTACTGAGCCCTTAATATGCCAGGCACTATGCTTTGAACCGTTTTTTGTTTTTAATTTTATTTATGTATTTTTTGGCTGCATTGGGTCTTCATTGCTGCACACGGGCTTTCTCTAGTTGCGGCGAGCAGGGGCTTCTCTTTGTTGTGGTGCACAGGCTTCTCATCGTGGTGGCTTTTCTTGTTGCAGAGCACGGGCTCTAGGTGCACGGGCTTCAGTAGCTGTGGCACGTGGGCTCAGTAGTTGTAGCTTGTGGACTCAGTAGTTGTGGCTCGTGGGCTCTAGAGCACGGGCTCAGTAGTTGTGGCGCATGGGCTTAGTTGCTCCGTGGCTTGTGGGATCTTCCCGGGCCAGGGATTGAACCCGTGTCCCCTGCATTGGCAGGCAGATTCTTACCACTGCGCCACCAGGGAAGTCCCTATCCATCAGTTTTTATTACAACATATAAAGTACCCGATGCAATAGCAACTATTATTATTCTCATTTTCCGGATGAGGAAACCGTTAAGTAATTGGCCTAAGTTCACACAGGCTGTAAAGTAAATAATTATAATATTAACTATTAGATATAGATTAAATTTAAAATGTTGGGAAAGGCTTGAAAACTCTCACCCTAAAAAGGTAAACTGTGAGAAAGAGCCCAAGGTCCTAGTATCACATATTTGGGGGATTAGGATTTAAATTAGATTACAGTGTAATGAAATTTGATGACTATTTTGTATCCTAAATTTAAATTTACTTATTATTCTCCATCAAAGAAGCAGCATAATGTGGTCACGTTAGATGCCAAGGTACAATCTAGGCTCTGTCAACATAAGATGTGTGACCTTGGGTTCTCACTTCTGGGGGAGAGATAATAACCCCACCTATGCCATAGGGCTGCTGTAGAGGCAGAATGAGACAACCATATAAAGCACGCAGTGCTCTCATATAATTTCTATAGCTGTGAACAATGATTGGAGGAAGAGTAAGAACAATTCTTTAGCTCACTAAAATATCCAAATATTCAAGAAACAGGGTGGTCTCTGAAACAAAGACTTTCTCCCCAACATTACTCGTGAATTTCAGAGTAGTTCTGTCTTACTGGGTAAAAATAATAATTAAGTTGGATGTCATATAGTATATGAATGCTTTATTCTAAGAATTATTTAGAGAGTAACCTAACCAACCAGCAGAACTGGGAGGTGATTAAGATAGAAGCTTTTAAATAAAATGAACAGTAAGACAGATAATTACCTTTAAAATACATTGTTAAGTGAAAAAAGGCAAGATATAGACTAGTGTGAGGTATATGCTGCTACTATCTGGGTAAAAAGGGGAATAAATATATATTTGCTTGAATATGTGCAAAATATCCCTGCAGGGAGATGCAAGTATTGGTTCTATTGATTTTCTCCGGAAAGGAGAACTGACTGGCTATTTTTTTTTAAAATTTCATTTATTTATTTATTTATGGCTGCTGGGTCTTCTTTTCTGTGCGTGGGCTTTCTCTACTTGCGGCGAGCGGGGGCCACTCTTCATCGCGGTGCGCGGGCCTCTCACTGTCGCGGCCTCTCTTGTTGCGGAGCACAAGCTCCAGACGCGCAGGCTCAGTAGTTGTGGCTCACGGGCCTAGTTGCTCCGCGGCATGTGGGATCTTCCCGGACCGGGGCACGAACCTGTGTCCCCTGCATTGGCAGGCGGATTCTCAACCACTGCGCCACCAGGGAAACCCCTGACTGGCTATTGAATAGCAAGGGGAGAGAGGCTGGTCACTGTATGTCTTTTTATAACTTTTGAATTTTGAGCCATAGGAATATATTATCTATTGAAAAACTAATGTAAAATAAAGAAAAAAAATTTAAACATTAAGGAAGTAGAAGAAAACTAACATTACTGGGTGCCACTTATGTGCCAGATAAGAAAGGTGGAATTTTAAAAAAATTATGGTAAAACAGACATAAAATTCTCCATTTAACCCTTTTTTTGTTTGTTTGTTTTGCGGTACGCAGGCGGAGCACAGGCTCCGCACGCGCAGGCTCAGCGGCCATGGCTCACGGGCCCAGCCGCTCCGCGGCATGTGGGATCTTCCCGGACCGGGGCACGAACCCGCGTCCCCTGCATCGGCAGGTGGACTCTCAACCACTGCGCCACCAGGGAAGCCCCCATTCAACCCTTTTTAAGTGTACAGTTCCAGTGGCATTAAGTACATTCCCATTACTGTGCTACCATCAGCACTACCCAGCCCCAGAATTTTTTCGTCATCCCAAACTGAAAGCCTTACAGGAAGCTGGATTTTGTAAACTCCCTCCTTCAAATAATCCTACGTGGGCTCGATGAGAAGACAGTCTCAGGAAGATTAAATAATTTGCCTGGGACGACACAGAAGACCGGCCTCTGCTCTTCCCCACCCCTTGAAATCCTCTGGGTGGTGGGAGGGAATTAACTCCTGGGATTGGGGTTGGGGTGAGGGTGGGTGGAGGTTGACTTCAGGCCCGGGGCCTCCTGCTGGGTCATCTGGTCCCAAGCACCCGTGCTACAAGTTCTTTTAGGAAACTTGACAAGTCGTGCCATGGTAACCCGTTGGTTATAAAAAAGCATTTGACTCATTGCTACCAGAGAAAGTTTAATTGTCCTTTCAAAGTGGGCTCTGCAGAATGGATGGTGAACATCCATCATCGTTGTGAAAACGTACCCCACACCTGGTGCTTAGACGTGCCTTAGAGCTGGTTCAGTGTGGATAGATTTATGGGCCACCACGTCAGGAAGTTATTATTCAAAGGGCACCTGCAGAATGGTACAGCACAACAAAAATGGGGGGAAAGAATGACTCTTCTCCATGGATGGGAGGAAATTTCTAGCAGGGTAAGCCAAGCTGAACCCATCTAACAACCAAGAATCAGTTTGATCTTATCGTTGGGCAATAGAAAACAGAGAACTGAACTGAGAAGCCTGCCGAAGTATCTACCTTTTTAATGAAATGCATGATTAAATAGCCCACAATTACACTGACCCTGGTGCACATTCTTTCCTCATGATGCTGTGATGGGAGTTATTGCTTTCCACACTCTCCTTCCCTTTGGTCTCACTGGCCATCACTCCCATGTCTGTGAGAAGTGGTTCACGTTTTTGTTCTCGTGTGGTTACTCAATAGCGTTGAACACACTGTGACACCATCCAGTCACCCACGTTGTTCTTGGATGCCCACTCCTTTTTTGAGAATCAAAATGTGCATTAGGAATTGAGGACACTTTATGTTTGATTGTGTTCATGTTTGTTTAATTATCCTCCCCTTGTCTCACCACATTCAATTTCGAGAACAAAAATTAAAGCTGCTCATCAACTATACTTCAATTTTAAAAGATTGGAATTTTTGGGGGGGAAAAAAGATGCTGATAATGTCTGTAGACAAAACACCTTCGTAATTTTTTAAAATCACATTTCACAATGTACAGGAGTCCAGAGCCAGTAATTTGAAAGTCTGGTCCTACCTCATCCAAAATGGCAAGATAGTGAAACTTCTGGAAAAAAAAAAAGGGGGGGTACATTTCTTCATTTGGGGTTCCTATTTCTTTTTTTTTTTTTTTTTAACAAATTTACTTTTTTGGCTGAGGTACTCAGCTTGTGGGACCTCAGTTCCCCAAACAGGGATTGAACCCAGGCCGTGACAGTGAAAGCGCCGAGTCCTAACCCCTAGACCACCAGGGAACTCCCTGGGCTCCTATTTCAAAGGACAGAAAGGGAGGCTGTTACCTGTATCCCAATGGACAGGCATCGATTCTTCTTGAAGTGGTCCTTCTTCCTGTCCTCTGCAGTGATGGTGGCCATGGCGGTGGTGGTGGTGGTGATGGTGGCAGCATTGTTGCCCATGTGTTGACTTGCTGGGCCGTGGATCTGGGCATTGGCGGCTTCGATGGCGGCTGTCAGAGCCTTCATACTGTCCAGGCTCTCCGTGGAGTTGCTCAGTCCAGACTGGCTGATAATATCCCCTCGCTGGCCCTGTCCATCCATGTAGGCGTCCTGGGCCGACTCTGTGCTACTCTGGGCTGTGATAGAAATGAAAGGTTTCGTGGTAGTTCTGGGTGGGACTGGAGGTGGTGTCTTCTTATATGTTGTAATGCAAGATGACACTGGAAGACAGCGAAAACAAAGACACTGATTTCTGCATGGGTTTTAATTGTCAATATTGTAACTGACATCCATTGGAAATTAGGGCCCACGAAACACACCAAGACATTGAACGTGAAAACAGGTCTGTTGATAGACTAAGTGAGATCCCTGCTTAGGGGGCATATTTGGGCCTCCTGTAAGGCGACACCCCCATACGACTGAGGGGGAGAGAGACTGAAAAACACTGATCTCTGAGATGGAAGTTTCTGAAATGGAGATTAATATGAACTGACATAAAACAGACAGGACTAGCCATCTGTAGAAATCTTCCCGGGCAACAGGGCACCCTGAGAGATAATGTGTAACACGGAAAAGACCTGGGAAATCTTTGCCTTCTCAGGGAAATATTAACCACAGCTAATGCTGAACAAAGTAACTCATTGGAGAAGATTCTGGGGGTCAATAAAGAACATTGAAAAAAAGAAGAAAGCAAAGAGGTTGTGAGCCTGTGTGTCCTAATCCTAGGAACAGGGCAAAGTGCCTGTGGGGGAGGGGGAGGG
>NW_021703765.1:53132598-53597513 GCF_005190385.1 Monodon monoceros
AGGGGAGGGGGCGGGGGAGGAAGGAGGGGGGGGGGGAGGAGGGGAGGGGGAGGGAGCAGGGCGCCGGTGCGGGGCTGAGCTCAACCCACTGTCTTAACTTCTTACACCTTGCTTTTATCTTCATTCCGTTTCTCCTCCCTCCTTTTCTGTTTCTTTTTTTTCTCTTCCTTCCTTCCTCCCTGCCTTCCTCTTTCCTTCCTTCCTTCCTTTTTCTGGGTATGTGCTCACTCTATAAACTTTAGTTCTGAATTGTGTTGCTGTTTCCGAGCAGATCCGTCCTCTGAGAGGGAGGAAACCACACACACGTCTCCTACTGTAAAATAAATGTACCCGCTAGTTGGGAGATCAGCCTGCGTGCGGCCTGTAGGAACCCACTCCCCAAAGTGCTGTCCTTCAGGGCGACGTGATCAGCCCAAGGTTCTGCACAGTGAGGCGCCCCTTTTGGAGGTTCCCACTGGAGCCGCCTGCAGCCCCTCTCTGCAAACATCTGAGGGTAAACCCAGGGTCTTGAAGAAGCTGTACACACTGCTTCTCAGCATTCCATATTTGTGGAGCACGATGCAGTGAAACACAGATTGAAGAGAATGAAATTTCCATGTGGGAACCGCCCCCTGGTAAAGAATGATTCCTTAACCAGCTTTCTAAAGATTTTGTTGAGTCCCCTTAAAAAATGGTTCAAACTATTGTGTTTCCATCACTTTCTCTCCCACCTCATTCCCAGCCCCACCCTCAGCCTTTCATTTTGGGACTGTTGTTAACACCAAATCGAATAGTCCTGACCACACAATGCTAGCTAGTTACCCATGGTTCTAGTTGTCACTCAGGCCATCTCGCTGAATGAAATACTCACTTCGATATTCAGGGTGTTTCCTGAGGTCACTCAAAAAAAATCATCCTATAATGAACAATGAACAGAAGGATCGCACTTCTCTGCCCTGCTGTTCCACTGCCCTGTGATTTGGTGTAATTTCCTTAACCATAAAAGATGGGGACAGAAATGTTTGGCTACTTCCCAGGGCTTGCCCAAGAGTTGAAGGAAAAGAAACACACAGATGTCACATTACAGTATCACATGTGCTCTGGAGGTGAGGGTAACCTGAATAATAGAAATGTAGCCTCCTCTCCGTTACCTGGGACTGGCAGAGCCTCCCCCAGGAAAACCTTCCATCTCAGCTGTGCGTGAATCACGCATCTTTAAATAGGAACAGAGCTCAGAAGTACACACTCCAAACTCCGCAGCTTTTAGCTAACGAGCCTGGGACCAGCAGAGGGAGGCTCACAGCGCTGGCGGAGGCAGAGCTGGAGCAGGACCAGCCCGGGCTCAGGTTATCCCACCAGCCACAGGGAAGCCAAGGGATGCAGACACGTGCACGGTTGATGTTTCCCCTCACTTGATTGAGTTTCATGCACTGTAACCACTGAGGAGCTACTTTCCGCTTCCCAGGAAATTTGAAGGGGGTAATGCTCGGCGTCAGTTACTCAGCTGCAAACCAGAGTGGGTGGGCCGGGGAGGGACCATCATTAGGATAGAATCAATCTATCTATTCGAATCTAAGAAACTAGATCATTTCATGACTTCTCCTACAATGTGAACTCATTACAGGAAGTCCCCTACATTGCGAACTTTCAAAGATGTGACCGTGCCAGCTGTTGTGCTGGACTACTGTATTTTTCAAGGTACTGTAAGAATAAAAATGTTTTCTTTATTTTTTGTGCTTGTTTTCTTTAGTGTATTATTCGTGTGAAAAGTATTATAACCCTATTACAGTACAGTACTGCATAGCCGATTGTGTTAGTTGGGTACCTAGGCTAACTTTGTTGGACTTATGAACAATTGGACTTATGAATGCGCTCTCGGAACAGAACTCGTTCCTGTGTAGGGGACTTACTGTATTTTGTTCAAAATGGGTTCTCAGGACATTCAGCCCACCTATATTCCAAAGAAATGAAGTGCCACTTTCCAACATCAAATGTCTGATCCTTTGGACTGTTTACTGCTCCTTGTTAGCTATCCCCAGTTTCCTTCTTGGGTGTGGATAACCAAAACCGGACAACGCGGCCAAATACAGTATTGTATCATTTGCTGTGATTTACAGCACGATGTGGTACCTATGATTGGGGGGTGGGGGTGTCACATTATTTCCAGTGTGATGTCGGGGTTGGCTACGCACCCCCTGGGGCCAAATGCAATTTGGCGCCATCTGGTGGCTGTTATCATTTTCTCTTCGATATCAATAGGGATAATTCTGGGGACTTGGATCGCCAGGGACTTTCAGGACAGCAGCAGCAATGCTAGGCATCCACTAGGGTTAGACTGGACAGGGAGGACCCTGGGGACATGGCTTCCTCAACAGGCTGGCCCAGCCCGAATGCCCAAAGGAGGTAAGAGTTTGAGATTGGCTCACGCTGAATTAGGGGACCATCCACCATGGGGTTACATCCCAGGGGCTTTACTATGAGATTTTACTGGTGTTTAGAGCTTGGCACAATTCTGCCAGGGCCATCGGAGTCAAAGAAGCACCACCTGTCAGTCATCAAATAGGAATTTTAAAGGAATTCAAATCTTTAAGATTACACTTTGAGGGCGAAGAAAGGAGACCCAACACACAACTCACACTTCTCGCAATTCCCTTCCTCCTCATGCCCCAGTTCTTGTGCATTTGAGGCTGCTCCAAAAACTCAGACAACTAAATCCCCCAATTTTTCCCAGCATCACGCTTTCTTAGTTTTGCAGGCTAAGCCCTAAACACTTCTCTTCTCTCTTTGTTGTTGTTGTTTTGTTTTTAAAATTCTACTCTCGTGATTCAGCACCACGAATGATTTAGAATACACTGAGGTCTGGGCTTCCCTGGTGGCGCAGTGGTTGAGAGTCCGCCTGCCGATGCAGGGGACAGGGGTTCGTGCCCCGGTCCGGGAAGATCCCACATGCCGCGGAGTGGCTGGGCCCGTGAGCCATGGCCGCTGAGCCTGCGCGTCCGGAGCCTGTGCTCCACAACGGGAGAGGCCACAACGGTGAGTGGCCCGCGTACCGCAAAAAAAACAAAAAAACAAAAAAACAAAAAATAGAATGCACTGAGGTCTGAGCACCAGGAAGCATGTGGTAGAGTGGGGCCCAAGGACGGTGAAACACAAGTTAATAAATCTTGTCTGGTCAAGACAGAAACAAAAAATGAGGGGCTTACATGCAGTAAGGGAAACACTTCGTTTGTTTAAGAGGAACATTCTCAAAAACACTGATTAAAAAATGCAAGTGCTCCTTTTACTCAAGTGGAACTTGAAAAAGAAATGATCCTGTTGGTTTAATCATTATTACCGCTTTCCTTTGTCGGATAGGTTTATTTGTTCATATCAGATACACTGATTTTTTTCTCCTTTGGGTTCTGGTGATGTGCTATCCCAGCGCAAAGTTGGCTGAAAAGTCTCCTATCCATTTCCAAGAAGAGTCAGCAGGAGCAGGTTTCCAGATTTCACTGTCATTACTTTCATTCACATAATAGTGTAATGCATCAAGAGACCAGAGATCGGTTTTTACATTTGAATTAAGAAAAAAAATTTTTTTAAAAGAAGAACTTATGGAGAAAAACAAATGAGAACAAATTCCTACCCTATTTCAGTTTGTAGTTGATTCTTCAACATTTTCTCCATTTGCATAGAAAGATGAGGCTGTTGTAAGTCTCAGAAAGACCAGAGCCAGGGATTATTTTTGTCTGGAGTGGTGAAGGATTTCTGGAAAACTACCTGGACTCTCTTTTCATTCCGGTTATCCTATGTATGTCAGCTGGACACAAAACAGATGTAGGAGCAAACCTACTTTTTATTTCTTCTTATTAATATGGACTTACTGGCTGAGCTAATGGGTCACATACTCTAAAGCTATGTTGAGGAATTATTTAGTAGTTCCTGGTTGCTGAATGTTAGAAACGCTTTCAGATACGAGAAAAAGCCCATAAGGAACTACAAATAAAAACACAAAAGATCAACAGAAGAATTCCAAAATATACAAGTACATGGCTGACTTTGTAGGTGTAAACAAGCTGTCCTACGTTGTTCTTAACCACAAAGCACGCTGTGACTTGATCTGCTTTTACCAGTAAGAGCAACTTTGGATTTGCAGTGAGTCGTATCAGATGGTCTGCTCTTGCTGAGTCCAGACCACCAGAGAGAGAAGGGCTGCCTGGAACGGTCTAGTTTCCGTCTAGTTTCTATCGAGGACAAAGGTCTCCTGATTTGAGTGATTTGGTCCAGCTGAACAGGAGGTTAACAAGCCCTCAAAAGGAAGTGCTTTATTGGAAAAGAGATTTAAAAAGTGGAATGGGGCTAACAGTGGGGCGCTGGAACTGGCTCTTATCAGCTGGCTAGATTCAACCGTGCAAATCCCTCCCTAAGCCTGTGTTCAGTGACATTTCCTTGCTAACTTGAAACTGACCTTGGTTTGAGTGTTTACACCACAGGAATCGGCAGGTGCTGTGACTCAGTAGGTATCCCCCCCAGAGAGCTGGTTGTTAAGCATTTCCAGCACACCTACCACACAGACCCGGCGCTATACAAAGTGTAACCCACACACAGGTTTGGATTCACAAAGTATGTGATGAGTGCACCATGAGATAGGTCATGGAAACACCCAGAGGGAGCGTTTAGAAACTTTATAGCAATTCTACAGAGATTCTGTCCGTTGAATCCATTAGAAAGATGACGGCTTGTCTTTTGCATGTTTTTGTTTTTTTAATTTCTTTCTTCTAGTAATTCATTTTTATGGCATTTTACCAAAATGTTGACCTGCAACAGATTTGACATCCAATAAGAAAACAAACTGTCCATCACCAGAGACAGTTTGAGAAGCACTGATTTTGGAACGTTCGCAAATCCACGGGACAGGGCAGTGGTATTGCACGTGAGATTGAGAGACTAGAGAGGTAACTTGAAACTACAGCCTACTTTAGAAAGCAAAACGATATGGAGAGGCCAAAGGAAAGAAATGTGGGAGGACCTAAACTTGGGACATAAAGGGAGGACTGCACAAATACAGGACGGGAAGAGTAGACTTGTGGTTTTAACGTCAGGTAAGTTGTCTATTTCTATGAAGGTGTGTCTGCATAGATGTGTGATATCTAGAATGACGGAAGGATTGCCTTGCCGCCTTCCTGCCCTCCCTTTAAGGGGAAATCACAGGGTTCTCTGAGGACCATGTCTTATAAGGAATGGTTTAAGAAGAGAGAGTGTTTCGTTTGCAAGAGAAGGTAGTCGGAGGGGTTTCCCATTATTTCGAAGGCTATTGTGTAAAGGATGGCATGGACTCAGGCCGTATGAGGCCCGCAGGGAAACCACAAAAGGAAAAGCTCAGAGAGGCATAAAGAATACTTTTCTAGGAGTCGGTCGTCCAAGGATGGAATATGGGGCCCTCGTTGGGGAGTGAGCTCTCTGTCTGAGAAGTAGGGACCCATTGACAAGGATGCTAAGAGAGGAGGCCAGGGAGAGTTACCAGCAGGCTGTTGGTAGCAGTGAGGAATGTTCTGGCATCCTGGGAGCGCATATTGGCACCGATGAAGACAAAACTCTTAATCGAGAAGTTTGCTGCTGCCACTTCCGGGCAAGCAGGCCCAGAAGTGCTGAATTTACAATGAACGGTGGAGACCATCCTCCCCGGGGTGACATGCTCCCCAGTCTGGACTGCCCCATCAAACGCCAGACAAATCTGTGATCTAGCTGGAGTCCTTCACATGATAAAAGCACAAACCCAGGTGAAAACAAAGTTGATGAGATGGAGAATGAGTCCAGATGCTTCACCTGCCCTTAGATCAACTCAATCACCGGAGAGTCCATCTTTCCTCCGTAACACACGCTGTGCTAAGAATTTAATAGACAGGACTTCCCTGGTGCCCCAGTGGTTAAGAATCCGCCTGCAAAATCAGGGGACACGGGTTCGATCCCTGGGCCGGGAAGACCCCACATGCCGCGGAGCAACTAAGCCTGTGTGCCACAACTACTGAGCTTGTGCTCTAGAGCCCGTGAGCCACAACTACTAAGCCCGCTGCTACAACTACTGAAGCCCTCGCACCTACAGCCCATGCTCCGCAACAAGAGAAGCCACCGCAATGAGAAGCCCATGCACCGCAACGAAGAGTGGCCCCTGCTGGCCGCAACTAGAGGAAAGCCCGAGAGCAGCAGAGAAGACCCAACGCAGCCAAAAATAAATAAATTAATTTAAAAAATAATTTAATAGACATGGTCTCACGACCCAGATAGATCTCACTAAACCCATTTGTTTGATGGTAAGACTGAGGCTCAGGGTAGGTAACTGACTTCTCTAAGTCATGCTGCTCCTAGATGTTCACACGGCCTCCAATCCCACCTCTTCTGTTCAGCCAAATCGCCTGTATTCATCCGCATAGTAAGCCTTCCCTGAAACACCGCGTCCAGTAGAAGATAATGCTCTCCACGAGGAATTCCAGGAAACTGCTCCTAGCTCAGTCCTCTGGGAGTCCTTTGACCCAGAGGACTGAGCTAGGAGCGCAAAGGTCTGGAGGATGAATGCATTTGGAGTGGTCAGCAAGGGGTGCCCAGCTGCAACTTGAAAAATTTTGCAAAAGGAGAGAAACTCCACGAAACAAAATACACATGGAAAAATCGTTCCCTTTTTTCAAAATATTTACAGCTTAACATTTACAGGCCACCCAAAGTGTGGTGGTCAGCGGTCCGCAGCCTGCTGGCCCCATGGTGAGGCGTCGGTGATCAGAGGGCTGCGGGGACTGGGCGCAGGGCTCCTGGGGAGCGGGGGGGGCAGGGCTTCTGCTGGCCTCTGTCCTGGTTAGTTTTGGCTCCAGGTACGTGGCTATGGGACTGATTACCACCAGAGCCATCCGCCACGGAAACCACAGAAACGAGCTAACCTTTCCTCCCTCGATGTAGAGAAAAGCAGGCTTGTGTACGGGTGGAGGGGGGCGGAGAGGGATGTGGACGGAGAGGGAGGGGTGGTGTAAGAACTCTTGTAGTCATAAGGCTCGCCAGTTGGTAGTTACTAGTATTCCAGACGCTTCCTAATGCCAGACAAATGCCCGGAGCCCAGGCTTGTCTGGCTCAGAGATCTATTCAGCCGAAAGCAGCCCGGCCCTGGTGGGGAGAGCAGATCTTTCAGGGAGCAGCCTCCATGGCTAATCAAACACAACATTGTTCTCAGAAGGAAGAATGGAAAGGTTTGTTTCAGGAGCATAGCTTTTTTTTTTTTTTTCCTTTTGAGGCACCCGAGTTATTTTAACAAGTTGCTACAAAACTTGGGCTTCCTGAGGTAAGGCTGTCCTGCACAGTGCATGTTCTGTCCCAAACTCCAGGGAGGGAGGGACCCGAAAATTAGTCATTAAAAAAAAAAAAAAGCCCCAGGCACTTCATGCCTGGAAATGATGTAAGACGCAGCCACTCCTCTGTTAGAACTACAACCAAACAATGCTCGGCGATCGCGGCAGCTGCTCTCCAAATGTCAGCGCCAAGCCCGGCCAAAGGGCTGGAAGGCCACCGAGCCCAGGACTTTGTGCGCTACCTTTGTCGCCCACATTTTCCCCAAGCACTCTCAGGACCCTGGCAACAGGTAACGTGGCAACCTTTGCCTTCTAAAACGGCAAGCGGCAGGATTTCAGAGAACAAAAGGATTTTTTGAAAGCCAGCTGCATCTCCCTCGCCACCCCCTCCCCCCGCCCTCTCCCCCCGCCCTCCCCCTTCGCCACTCCAAGTCTGAGAAAACAAAGTATTGCTGCGGCAGCCCGGCTCTCGAGCGCCCCCTGGTGACCAAGCTCGGAACATCACCGATGTACCTTTCAAGGTACAGTCCGAGGCTCCCAGGTAAGTCACGCTGGGACGCGGGACGTCTGGGCTGCGTTTGCCCAAAAAACGCAGAGTGGAAGTCAAGAGTCAGAAGTCTTGCTTTTTAATTTATCACCTCAACAAAAATTTTACCCGTGCTGCAGGGTAAGATCTCTGGGTTGAGGTTGCTGACCTTTTTTTTCCCCCAAAGCATCCGCTAGGGCAACAGTTTTTGTTTCCTTGGCAAGCTGAAAAGCAAAAACTGCTGTGGCCATTTGGTTAGGTGGATGGCAGTGAGGATGAATAGACAGGAAACTGAGGATTCCTGGTGGGTGGGACTTGCATTTTCCATTTTTATCTGAATTTGTCGGTTGTTTGCAGGAAGCTTGCAGGTAGAAGCATTTCTAATTCCCATCGCTTGTTTCCAGTTAGTTGATTTTCAAGGATGACTGAGGATTTCCAAACTGCAGGCCCAGCTTCCCGGAGAGCGTGCTTTGCAGCCCCACCCTAGCTCTTTTATCTCTGTCTGGGGCAAACACCCACGAAAATGCCAAGGGCAGTAGTTGTAACCAGTCTTCTTCCTCTCAGGGCTTCTCCCGCCCTCCATGGTCTCTGATTTGGAGGAAGGACTGCAGTTGTGAGCTGTTGGTAGCTTCTGCCAGGCATGAGGGCATCCCTCTTTGTTCCTCTCTGGAAATGTTAACCAGAAACTAAGAAAAGGGTTTAGATCAAAGTAACCGTTCTCTTCAAAAAGTTCCATTAATTAACTAAATTAAAGGAAGTTAAGTGCTGTTTGGAGGAAAGTCATTTTAGAAGGCCCAGGTCCAGGGACGGAGGTCTAAAGCCTCTAATGAGACCCTTTAATGAAGCTTGGCAACCAGTTAATATGAGAATTTGAGGGTTACCCTATGTAAAATCAGTTGTTGCCTAAAATCAATCATTTCAAAGGAACATCTTGAAAGTAGACAGACATTCGGCTGGTTGTTGCCTTGATCATTTAATAGTAAAGATTAAAAACTGAGGACTCTGAGTAAGAATCATTTGACCGGTAGCTCAGGTGAGTCATAACCTTCATAGAACTAGGCACAAAGGCTCACAGCAGGATGTTGAGAACGCCTGGCTTACTAATTTGCGAGGCGGGGCCGTTGCTTCCAGCAGGGAATGCCTTCATGATTTCATGGCTCATTTTCCCAGCCTCTCCAACAGATGCTACTGAGTCATCCAAGCACACAAGTGACTGCCCTGGCAGTGTCATCTGTTAGGATTAAATTTCCATTTGTTCCATGACTTTATGAAGCAATTTCTAACGATTGAATCAGATATACCACTTCCTCTAGGATCTAGGGATTTTTTTTTTCTTTTTTAATGTTTGTAACATTATGTGAATTTTTCAGAATTTGTCCCAGCCAAGTCAGCAGGTCTTCCTGGGTTGAATGGACTGTTTACAGGAGGGGAAGATTCAGGACCCAAGGTCAGGGTTACAGAATGAAATAAGGTTTCCTGTTTGGGCAGCTGGTCCCACCTCCTCAGGTTCGGGCAGACTGGGTCTTGTTGGAAGATAACAGGCCTGGGATACCTGGGGTAGGGATGGTGCCAGGATTGGGGAAGGACATTTTGCTTTTAAGCTTCTCATCAGCTAGCTTTCATTTCTTGTTAGATGTCACTTCTTAGCAATACTTGCCTCTATTCCCTGTTAGGTGAAATTTTTTATTTTTTCCGGACCAAACTGAGAGAAAGGAACTAGTTAAGGATGTAAGAATCACAAGGTCAGGCATTGTTGTCCGTTGTATTCATGACAACCACAGTACTTAGACCATGCGTGGCACATAGTCGTATGGTGGTAAATACTTGTTACGTGAAGGAAGGAACAGGGACGAGAAGGGATTTCCTGGAGAAGCAGAAAAAGGGACTAATAATTAGGAAAGCAAAGTCACCAGGGTAGAAAGAAAATGAATACTCAGCAAAGCCAGTCTCTGTGACCTTGGATGTTGCAATATAATCTCCCATCACTGATGCCCACCTCTATTTGGCCTTGGTCAATTGCTGGCCAAATGCAGCAGTGATTGGCCAGCTTTTGACATGGAGCTAGAATGTGAAAGGCCCACCTCGTATCAGCTGGAAGCAGTTAGTCCTATGGATTATCCACCTAACTTCCTCCACCCTCTCTGCTGGGCTTTATCCATGTGGGGCTGTGATGCTCACTGCCCTTTCCCCAGAGCAGCTGCCTTTCCTCCTCAGTTCCTTCCACTCCTTATTATTCTTTGACTTCTTATTCCTGGTCTCATTTCATGACACCTGTATCATGGACCTGGAAAGCAAGGGAAACCTGGAATGCAATCACACAGCCCAGCAGGACACTTTGCCGTGGGGCCGTGTCTGGGACACACAGCGGACCTCAGGGGGTACAGAGCTCTGAGGCCAGGTGGAGTGGCTGACTGGCTCCAGGTGGGAGCAGGGTCTCGGGCACACACTGCCCACTGGTCTCCCTTGAAACGGTGAGCTGGCCATGCAGAGCGAGGGTGCTGTGTCCAAACCCGGTGGGGTCACGTCTCATCATGGTCCGTCGGGCTGAGTCCTCACTGAAACCTCCGGCTGGATCAATCAGGAGCCTCTGCTCTCTGGCCAACACCCTGGGCTTCGGAGAGAAGGCAGACCTTGTGTCAAAGCAGCCTGATGCTGCTGCCCTGTGGACAGAGGGCTTGGCGGGCTGGCTCCACCTGGAGCAGAAGCTTTTGCATCAGACAAACTGGGGGAAACAGGATATATGAGGAAGCAAAGAAGAAAGAAAATGTATCCAGCATGTCTTGCTGTCAGTTGGAGGGCGATGAGAAATAATTACCTGTGTCTGGAGAGCAAGGCATGTAGGGGGGCCTGATCTGTGCAGTGAGACAGTTAATTATTCGTCCGACTCCTTTCTGCTTTCCTCCCTGAAACCCCCCTCCTCAAAGGAAAAACAGGACAGACTTTTTGAGTTAAGCTGTGGAATACCGTCTACCAGCCCGCTGGGCCCAGAAAGGACACCAGCCCCTTACTGACTCTCAGATGACAGGATCAGTGCTTCAAAATGACACTTCATTATCCAACTGTGTCACCGACAGATGAGGACACAGGTCCAGAGAAGAACTTGGCCAGGGCCCCCCAGTCTTCTTCTGTCTGCACCACACAGCAAACACCATCAGCCTTTACAGTGGGTTCGTAAAGGGCCACTTCAGACTGCATTCACAATTCCACTGTACAGTTGGGTGTTGGTCATTTGCCAGAATTAAATAAAAATATCAAGGAACCCTCCTACACTGTTGGTGGGAATGTAAATTAGTACAACCGCTATGGAGAACAGTATGGAGTTCCCTGAAGAAACTAAAAATAGAACTACCATATCACCCAGCAATCCCACTCCTGGGCATATATCCAGAGAAAACCATAAAAAAATCAAAAAGACACAGACACCCCAATGTTCATTGCAACACTATTTACAGTAGCCAAGATATGAGGCAACCTAAATGTCCATCAACAGAGGAATGGATAAAGAAGATGTGGTATGTATATGCTATGGAATATTACTCAGCCATAAAAATAATGAAATAATGCCATTTGCAGCAACATGGATGGACCTAGAGATTGTCATACTGAGTGAAGTAAGCCAGAGAAAGACAAATACCATGTGATATCACTTATATGTGGAATCTTTTTTTTTTTGGCCATGCCACATGGCTGGTGAGATCTTAGTTCCCTGACCAGGGATTGAACCCGGGCCCACAGCAGTGAAAGCACGGAGTCTTAACCTCTGGACCACCAGGGAATTCCCTGTGGAATCTAATTTTTCAAAAGTGACACAAATGAACTTATTTACAAAACAGAAACAGACTTACGGTTATCGAAAACAAACTTAAGGTTACCGAAGAGGAAATGTGGTGGGGAGGGATGAATCAGGAGTTTGAGATGAACGTACCCACGCTACTATATATATAAGATAGATAACCAACAAGGGCCTACTGTATAGCACAGGGAACTCTACTCAATATTCTGTGATAACCTATAGGGAAAAGAATCTGAAAAGAATGAATATATGTATATGTATAACTAATTCACTTTGCCGTACACCTGAAACTAACACAACATTGTAAATCAACTCTACTCCAATAAAATGTTTTTAAAAATCCCAGCAAACTGGTGAGGCCAGCACTAAAATCTACCAGTTTACTCTAGCTACTGCCCACAGCATCCTCATTCACTGTGTTTCCTGGAGCCAGGTGCCTGGACCTATCATCCCAGCTCCACAAGTGACTGGAGGCAAGAGAGTTTGGGTTGCCCACCTTCTGCAGAGTGGGGTCCGATTGGAACCTGGGTTCTTCTCATCTAAGCCTCCGTTCTCTTCTTTTAAAGAGCTGCCTTATATTTCTGTCATTAAGATTCTCCTTTGAACCCTCATGAGAGCAATGTCCAGAAGCCTTTTTCTGAATCTCTTGGTCAAACGTGCTTGGAATTCAGAACTTTTTGGATTGTAGAAAGCTGATTTGCATGACACACCCTGGGGGGCCTGGGTACTCTAACCTGTCTGTCTGCAGGAAAAGGTGAAACAGTCACACTGCAAGTAGTTGCAAGGTCAGGTTTTGGCCTATGGCTTTCAGAGCGCTGAAGGATGGTGGCCACCCACTCCTTCAGGGGCCTCAGTGCATCAGAGCCCCCCGCCCCCCCCCCCCCCCCACGAGGGACCTCCTCCTCCAGGGCATCTCTGGTCCTGCACGGAGCTCTGGCCCAGCCTGGCCCAGGAGGAGAAAGGGGAATGGGTAGTGACTGGGTGGTGGTGGGCTTGGCCTGGTGGGTGGGCAAGGTTTCTACATCTTTAAGGAAAAGAGGAATCCGATTTCAAATTCGATAATACTTCTGACATTGTCTCTCTTTCCTCGACCGTGTGAGTTCTGGGTATTCATTGGTTTGTCACTGTGTTTCACACACCATTGGCAGAAACACCTTTGTTGGTTTTTGTTATAATGGTAACAGGGGTACTTGTAGGGGCTTTTAACTGGCCTCTTCCCACAGTGTGGAATGCTGTCTATAAAAATTACAGAATTAGTAGTCTGAAGATAAACGCTTGGAGGTAAACACTTCATATCTGCCAGGTTGTGTGCTTGTGTGTGTGTGTGTGTGTGTGTGTGTGTGTTTTGAGCCATCCCTTCCATCATTCTCTCCCCCATTCTCATCCTGTACCCTAAAGCTATGATCTGACTTCACAGCCAAAGAGATAAAAGTAACATTCTTCTCCTTGGCCCACCATACTTTGTACTGACAGGAGGGTGGTTCCACGCTAGGTTCAGGCTGGCTGCTGTGCTAATTTGATGCAGCCCAGGACACGCACCTAAAAGTTGATCCCTAAGGGCATTCCTCATTCATTAAAGCTCTACCCAGGACACAGCTGGAAAATCATTTTCAGATCACAGGTTTTCATCCCACATTTCCAATCCAAGAGATAACAGACAGACTCCATGTAAAATAGCTTGAATTAAAGAATAAACCGTTGTGTGGCTAGACATGTCCATGAACTGCAGGCAGAAATAGATCAAGCACTAGAAATTTTTTTTTTTCTTTTAATCTAGAACAAGCCCCGCACTGCCTCCTGGTGTGGATTACATTTTACTTTTCGAAAGGAACCATGGATGGTAAAGCGAAATCATTTTGATTCTTTTGGATTTCTACTGTCGTAGGTGAAAGGTTTTATTAATCAATTCTTTGAAAAACCAGCTATACCCACTGCTAACCTACCAAATGAGAGGATGTTAAGCTGTTCAGTGGGTTGTACGTTTGGGGCCTTGTTTGGAATTTCAAGCTCATGTTACGGGGACTGGCCCGTGGTTGCAATTGTGTGTGTACACCATTTATCAGTAGGAGTGCTGAAGTGCTGAGGTGCCGGAATGCGGAAACACTGGAGGAGACCAGCGCTGGTCTTTGGATCAACATTAATTGCCAATAAAGAGTTAGGAAATTGATCACAGGGAAGGGAAGCATGTTAATGGCCACCGCTCAAAGGTTCAGCCCCTTTCAGTTACTGATAACCTTGCCACGTCTCCAGATAAAAGCCAGCCTTGTCACCCCCAGGCACCTGGCTGAGAGGTAATAAAGCTGTTGCCTTATCTTCTAAGAGTGGAGTTGGTCCAACCTCAGTCCGAGGTAATTACAGTAAACTGAAATTGCCTGTCATTTACAAAAAAGGGAAGGCGTAAGGCGGGAGATGGTGTTTGTCTCTCTCCTTGGATTTTAAAAAGAAAGCGAGCACAACAGCCAGAAGTTTTCCAGGGAGTGAGAAAAACAGCCCGGCTTGGCCACGCTCTCCTGGGGGTAACGGATTGCAGGCGGCTCAGGTCCCCGGGACGATCTGAAAAAGAGGCTCAAGCTGATGAAAATCCAAGCAATCTTCTTAGTCTGTCCTTTCTAAATGTAAATGAGAGTCGGAGCCCTGCTAGGGAGGGCAGGAAGTCTCAGTCTTACCCAGTGACTCATTCAGTGCTGTTAGCTCCAGAAGCTGGATAAAAAGTTTTAGCAAAAGCAGCAACAAATCTACTTTAAATACTAGCACAGTAAGGAAATTCCTCTCTTTCAGGCCGAATGCCATCCACACAATAGAGCTCCTGTCGACATCTCATTTACAATCTACCCCCAGGACACAGACAGGACCATTTCCATAAACCCGGCTCAGAAACACCTATTGTTCAAAATCTTCAACTAGCCACAGGCTACCACCACTCCCTATTGTTTTGTAAAATAAAAGATTTAGAAGGAGCCAGATTGGGACCTGGAAGCTCTGAAAAGAGGAAGGAAAAAAGTCCCTTTGACCCGATGCTGTTGGAGAACGTGCGTGAAGAATAAAGTTAATGGATTTTCGTTTTTACAAGAAGTGCATAAGCAATGCCCGCTCCCTTCCTGAACTCCTGATCGGGGATTCTAAAAGCGGTGCCAACTTTGTAAAGAAGTTAACTCCTGCCAACGAGTTTGGTACCTGAAAAGTCAAAGGCTCTACTTACCCTATTCTCTGTCTTACAAAAGCCCTGATGGCAGCCACAGCAAAGCACCAGGTGAGTATTCGATCTGGGTTGTTTCCTTGGGATTTATAGCTTGACTTTCCTTTCTAAGTAGGATTTTGAGGCTCGCTGCAGAACCTACCCCCTGCCCGATGACGAATGGTTTCCTCCTTTTCAACACCACCATTTTGCTCCCTCTTTTAGTAAAACCTGACCACTTTCTGGAATTACATAATGTAGCCTTTAGACACTTTTTCTTCAGATAATCCTCAAATGAAGAGGTACATTTGTGTTGACCAAACAAAATGGGCATTTCTCAAAGACTCAGTGTCTACCCTCCTAGTAGATCTTCAAGTTCACTTTCCCTATCTTAGCAAGTAACTCCTTTTTCTACCCAGAGTTAAAGCCACAACTCTGGGCATCACCCCTAATTCCTTTGGGTCCTTCCCTCCTATCTCTTAAATCCTTCTGGAATCCTTCCACATCCTACAATCCACCTTTCTGCTTCCCTAGATCCTATTATTTCCTCTCTGGAAGATGACAGCAACTTCCTACCTCAGCGTTCCTCAAACTACCTGTTGTGACTTATTAACGGGTCATGAAATCAGTTGAGGTGGGTCATACAGTTTCACCATTAAAAAAAAAAAAAGGAATAGATTAGAAAACGTCAGAGTGCATCAAACAAAGGAGTAAATTTGGTTTCTGGACGCTTGTGTCAGTGTATGTCCGGAGATCTGTGTACATTCTGGGTTAACAGGTAGAATGTATCTTGTCTGTCAGGAGTTTGAGAAATACTTTTCTAATTGGTCTCACGGGCTCTGTCTTGTCCCTGGCTCCAAACTGTTATTTATACACGCTCAGAGCAGGAGGGGGAGATTATGAACGGATCCGGCTGACAGCTCTGCCCTCGGGATAAAGACGTGGGTCTGGGGCTTTGGAGATTCTAATTACTTAGTTCCTCCTCATCCTTTCAGGTTTCAGAACTCCACATCCTCCCGACCACTTTTCCTTTCCTTTTAGCTGTTCAAGCCACCAAGTTCCCTGGCCTTTGCAGAGGGAATTTCCCTATAGGAACGTTCTGTCCTCTTTCTCCTTCAGGTATCAGCTGAGGTGTCGCCTTGTCCAGGAAGGCTTCCGGAAGTCCATCTAAATGCCTCCTCTTAGTTCTCATGAAAACCCCTGACTTTTTTTTTTTTTTTCTGCGGTACGCGGGCCTCTCACTGTTGTGGCCTCTCCCGTTGCGGAGCACAGGCTCCGGACGCGCAGGCTCAGCGGCCATGGCTTACGGGCCCAGCCGCTCCGCGGCATGTGGGATCTTCCCGGACCGGGGCACGAACCCGTGTCCCCTGCATCGGCAGGCGGATTCTTAACCACTGCGCCACCAAGGAAGTCCACTCTAATTTTATTTTTTAAAATTTTACTTATTGATTTGCTTATTGATCTGTTTGGCCTGGCACTTATGCAATGACTTTACAGATGCTAAGCGTCCTTCCTGGCTTGGAAAACTCCTGTTCATGCTTCAAGATTCACTTCATCTGTGTTCTGTGAGCCCCTCCTACATATGTTTCCTATAGAATTCATCACACTTTGCTCGTTCCTGTTACACTGATGCTCTGGTATGAAAGCACAGGGAAATTAGTGATCAGGTAGATCTTTGTTTCCTGTTATACTTATTTGTTGGATTAAATGATTCTGTATGGCAAATGCTGTTATACAAGGTCTCACCAAACCAGACTGTCTGTATTTCAAAGAGGTGCTCAGCCGTGGTGGCCCAGCTTCCACTAGTGGTGTCTGGAAAAGGCAGTGCCTTGAAGGCAACCAGACCTGGTCAAATCCTGACCTGCCACTTACTGGCTGCAGGACCTCAGATGACACAGCTCTCATCCCTTTTCCTCATCTGTTGAGTTTGGGTAACAGCCTCGGTGACCTCATAGTGTCATGAGACGGATGATGTAGTTAATATGATGTAAGGGGACGTGGTGTGGCACTTAATATCTCAAACACAGGAAGGAGGCTCTCTTTCCTTCCTGCATTATTTGTTACAACAAAATTCCAATAATACAAAAACCATCTTGAAAACTCCCGAGGAGATTTTACTGGAGGTGGGGAGATCCTATCCTTTCCACATGTTGGGGTTTCTACAGCATGAAGAGCCCTACGCAGAAGTTCCGTGTTGAGAGCACGTTTTAAGATGCCTGTCCCTAGTGCTTAATGTTAAAATTTCATCTCATCTCTCTGGCCTCAGCTCATAAATCCTCTCCTTAGAGAGGCCTTCCTTCACCACCCAGCTTCGAGCAGCCCCACATTCTGCCCTCCCAGCCATGGAGCCACCTACTGAGAGGAGGAGATGCGGGGAGAAAATAAAATGGCCTATGAAGGTGTTGCATCTTTCCTAAGTGCAAGCCCTCCCCTCGGGTTGGGCGTTGTGGCTTGCTTGGTCCATCTTTATCAGCTTTGTGCCATTGTACCCCATCCCACCCCCTGCAGCCCCCATCTCCTTAAATCACACAGATGACTGGCCCCAGCCTCTGCTGTCTTGTATCTTGGAAAATGCAGAGATTGCCATGAACTTCTGCGGTCTTGTGGGATGGATCCCTGTCAGTGGTTTAAAACTGTCTTCCTGCTTTCTATATTACCACTCAGTTCAGAAGAGACAAAAACAAACCCAAAACATTTTCAAGTATGTTCTCCTTTGCCCTCATGGTCAATACTAATAACTTCCAGCTAGAGGGGGCTGGAGGGCAGGATGCGAATGGGACCAGCTCACTCTGTTTCAGTTCAAGTACTTGAGAATTTAAAAGCACAGACCCTCTCCAAGCACTGCTTAAGGCCTGTCAACTAAATCTCCCTAGTTTGCCAAAGTGACTAGGTAGGATACTAGCCCTAAAATGATGCACTTAAATTACTAAAAACCTATCAAGCAAACAGCAATAACTTTGCTTTCCATGCCTGAGAGGCAATAATGCATGATGTTTCAGAATATACGTTTTGGAGGCAGACCTAGGGAGGTCTGTTTAATCTGTTTAAACATCAGTTTTTTACTATGTGAAATAGGAATAGTAATGCTTGCAGGGTTGGTGGGAGGATGAAATGAAGTAATATCTGAGAAATGCTCAGAATATTACCTGACACATAGTAAGTGCTCAATAAATAGTACATGGTAACAACATCAACCATTTCATAAGGGAAATCCCTTTGTTTTGTCTTAGCAGCCAGTAAGCCGGGTGTACCCCTGCTCCTATGCAAAAGGCCTGTGAAACTCTGAAGCTATACTTGTACACAGATGTGATCCGGTGATGCCACCTCATCTCCATGGCAACCAGGTGTCTCAGTTATCTACTCTGGTGCCAGGTAAGGGGTAGGTGATGAAACAAACTGAATCTCAGGCTAAAACTCTATTGTTCAGTACATCCACGAGCAGTGCTCCTGTTACAGACACACTCAAAATTCTGATTTCATGTGACCTTTACATTCACGGTTTTAGTCATAAAAGTACTTCAGAAACATTGACCATCTCAGACCATACTTTTATTTTTAGTTACTTCCCAGATGTTTACCTGAGATAAAAATAAGCAAAACAACCAAAGCTTTTCTACTAAACATATCTCAATGTCTGTCATTTTAGTCCATTTTTCTATCGCTAACCTAAGGATAGATTAGAAAGTATGTTGTCAAAAAAATTTTTTTGAGCTTAAGAGAATGGTTGGCAGCACGTTATTTTATAAGTGATATTGGATATAAAATAAACAAAAGCACTCTGGAGAACGGAGTAAAGGAAGCAATATTGGTTGAAAGGGCCCAGTGCCTGGTACCCTGAGGGAGTATGAATTTATGAATGAACGGAACACTTGGAAGAGCCAAAAGTCTTTGGAATTCCAGGTCCATAAATGAGTAGGTCTGTGACCTAGGGCAATGCGCTTAACTACTTTCTATTCATTTTACAGCAATCTGTAGGATCAGCATCAGCTGTAGTAGTAACAATTTTTACTTTTTTCGCAGCCAGCTGAGTGATTTTTCCAAACCACAATGCTTCCTGGAGCAAAGTAAATTGAGCTGGCCTTTGGCTGAGCTGGGGCTCTGGGGATACCACAAAATGTTTCATAAAATTTGCATAAAGTTGCGAATTTAAGCAAAATAGGAGGGAAAAATGCTGTAAAAATTAATAGGGCCAGAGGGAGTGTTCTCTAATCATCTAGTTACACACTTCCCCTCCCAGCTGCCCCCCCCAAACACTCATAATATTTGATATAAAACTAACATGGCGACATATAGCTGCAATAAAAAGGAACTGTTCTTCCAACACAGCTCAGGGTGAAGCTAAGTAGATTTTAAAAGTGATTGGAGGGGCTTCCCTGGTGGCGCAGTGGTTGAGAGTCCGCCTGCCGATGCAGGCGACACGGGTTCGTGCCCCGGTCCGGGAAGATCCCACATGCCGCGGAGCGGCTGGGCCCGTGAGCCATGGCCGCTGAGCCTGCGCGTCCGGAGCCTGTGCTCCGCAACGGGAGAGGCCACAGCAGTGAGAGGCCCACGTACCGCAAAAAAAAAAAAAGTGATTGGAGTCAAACGTCATTTGGAGAGGAGACAGAATATAGTTTGTTTGAATGATGCACAAATTAACAGTTGTTAATTTTGGTGGTTTTTGAGTAAATGAGTAGGAGAATTGGGACTGGCAGGTCTAATGTTACCCCAGTGCCTGTTAGGGGTCTCTATTTTCTTGGATAGAAGCTTTCTTCTAGAGAGAACGAGTTCAGAAGCACTGAATAACTAGGCTTCAGAAGGACCCTGCTTGAATTTGGAGCAGGGAGGACAGCAGGGTCACAAGCAGATAATCTCCGAGAGCTGCTGGAGGATTGGCCTTGGAAACATCCAGGGTAGGAGAGGAAAAAATCCAAGGGCAATCTTGGCGGGTGGAGGAGGTCGGGGCGGAGATAACAAGTCTGGGCAATAGGAGAGGGAGGCGATGGGTAAGGGGAGGCCAAGAAAACATTTTTCATTGCTTTGTCTGAGGCTGAGGCAGCCCTGAGCAAAACTGTGAAGTAGGTCAAATTTCTTGTGTCTTTCTCTCCCTAGGGCATCGGAGACCTGCCACCACCATGCTGTTCCCTGGTCACTCAGTTCCAAATTTATGAGATTGCCTCAGTCCCTTAGGTATTTGTTCTCTGAAAGGTAAAAATGTAGCTAGTCTGATAAAATAATGCATTGGAGGATGGCTGGGGGGCGGGGGACAGGGGATTGCATTTTTAAAAGAATTCTTGCAAACATTTCCTTCCTCCAGAGTAATAAATACGTGTTTAAAAAGAGGGTCTCTGACGAACTTATGGTTACCAGGGGGGGGAAGGGGGGGGGAAGGGATAGTTAGGGAGTTTGGGATTGACATGTACACGCTGCTAGATTTAAAATGGATAACCAACAAGGACCTACTGTATAGCACAGGGAACCCTGCTCATTGTAACAATCTAGATGGGAAAAGAATTTGAAAAAAGAAGAGATACATGTAATATATGTAGAACTGAATCACTGCTGTACACCTGAAACTAACACAACATTGTTAATCAACTATGCTCCAATATAACATAAAGAGTTTCTTAAAAAAAGAAAAAAGAGGGTCTCTGTAAAGTCTGCCTTAATTCCAAGGAGGGTCTAAAATTGGGAATTTCTGAATGCTAATAGACCTAGAGTGGCAGTAAACAACTTTCTGTGACTCTCAAATCATAATTAAGCCTAGAAGGGGAAGAACTAATTTGTATACTTTACGTGTTACAGGTGTGGAATTGTGCTGAGTACTTTTTACATATGATCATCATTCCTTTTTACAGAGTTGGAGACCCAGGTAAAGTTCGGAGCGGCTTGTAACCTGCCTGCAGCCAACGGCATATTCCAAAGGTGGCTAAAACAATATTGTCCATCCAACATGGTCTTCTAGAACAGGGGTCAGGAAAATCTATAAAGAGCTGTACACGAAATATTTTTGGTTTTGCAGACCATGCAGTCTCTGTCCCAAACAACTCAACTTTGACATTGTGGCAAAGCCAGAGACAATATGTAAATGCACGGACATGGCTGCCTTGGAGAGGTGAGCCTGATTTGTTCCAAGGGTCGTAATTTGCCAAACCTGCTCTAGAACTTTGCCACTTCCCATGGTGAGGTGGAGTCCGATACCCCTCCCCTTGAACTTGGGGAAGTGCGTGATTTGCTTGTGACCGAGAGAGTACGGAGGAACTGACAGTGCGTGACCTCCAGGGCTAAATCAGAAAAGGTGATGCTGTTTCTTTCTCCCTTAGTCCCTGGGACATCTGCCTGCTTGGAGCCCTGAGCCACCACAGAAGCATCCAATTTCCCTGAGGCCGCCATGCTGTAAGGAAGCCCAAGTCAGCCTCGTGGAAAGACCACATGAAGAAGCCTGGAGACTCTTAGGAAGAGGGAGAGGTGTTCAGCAGCCCCCAGTGATCCAACCCTCCACCCACCCAACTGCAAGCTCGGAAGAGACCCTGAGCCAGAACTACCCAGCCAAAGCTCTTCCCAAATTCCTGCCCCATAGGAACAGAAATAATAACACGATTGCTGTCGTTTTAAGGCACTAAACAAAGAACTTAGAACACTGTCCCAAAACTAGTGAGTGGCAGATACGGGATTCAAACCTAGGCCGGCTTGACATTCTATTGCATGATCATTACTCATTCTATTAAATGATTGCTTACAGCAGCCTTTTTAAAAAACGGTGCTAAAATATATGTAACGTAAAACTTACCATGTTAACCATCTTTAAGTGTACAGTTCAATAAGTACATTAACACTGTTGTGCAAAAGATCTCCAGACCCTTTTCATCTTGCAAAACTGAAACTCTACCCATTAAACAAGGGCTTCCCCTCCCTCACCCCCAGCCCCTGCAAACCACCCTTCTACTTTCTGTCTCTATGAATTTGACGACTCTGGGTCCCTCTTATACTGTAAGTGGAATCATACAGTGTTTGTGATTTTTGTGACCGGCTGATTTCACTTAGTATATACATGTGTGTATTTCATGTATGTATATTTTAAGCCCATGTTGGGTAGTGAGTCTGACCAGCGAGCAGCAAAGGTTTGTCAAGGAAAAATGTCAGAGACCCCAGGTCTTATAAGTCACAGATGCAAGGTCCCAGGAGGGACTTTGCAACAGCAGTTACTCTGACAATGACAATTCAGTGTCCTGCCTCTAAAGGGCTTTGAAGAAAGCGGAACCCATGAATCAAGAACAAGATAAGGCTGTTTGCTTTGTTTCAACTTGCTGGCTGACTTCCTTCTCAGAGCCATGCCTTGAGGATGAAATCATTTTCTACCACACAGCCCCTGCAAAGACCATCAAACACAAGCCCTCACTGTCAGCTCCTTTATTTCCTCTGGGTCCAGGGTGTGTATTGACTTGGTGGAATGTCTGTGACTTGCTGTAAATTGTGTATCAAGCAAAAAACTTTCTGCAGGGAGTTGGCTTTCGGGAGGGTGAGCCTTAAATGCTGCTTCTTGCTTATAGAGACTAAAACTCAGCCTGCGGGGGCTTCTTTGGCCTCCTCCACCTTCCTCCCATCCCTGACCTAAGACCAAAAGGCAGACCTGGGCCGAGGTACACACTGTGACAGTCCCAGCTTGGCCTACCCCTCCCCATACCTGCCCTGATTGCACCTAGCCCACCTGTTACACAGAGAGGATGGAAGTGATTTTTGAGTCTCCCAGGATCCTAGCCAACTGTTAGGAGCTGAGTGTGTCCTCCCTCCAGTTCAAACGTTGAAGCCCTCAGTCTCAGGACCTCAGGATGCAAGCCTATTTGGAGATAAGGGCTTTAAAGAGGTGATTAAGTTAAAATGAGGTAAAATGAGGATGGGCTGGAATCCAATAGGACCGGGTCCTTATAAAAAGAGAGAGAGACACCAGGGGCATCTCACAGAGGAAGGGTCACGTGAGGATGCAGAGAGGATACAGCCGTCTGCAAGCCAACAAGAGAGGCTTCAGGAGAAACAGCCTGCCCACACCTTGACCTCAGACTTACAGGCCCCAGAACTGTGAGAAAGTACGTTTCTTTATTTCTGTTGTTTACGCCACCCGGTCTGTCGTAGTTTGTTACAGCAGCCCGAGCAAATTAACGCACCAATAGAAAGTTCACAGCCTGGAGGTTGGGACTTCAGCCCAGAAAAGTTCTGAGGGTAATCATCGGAAGCTCAAAAGGCAAGAGGGCTTTGAGTAGAGTTCCTCTTTCTGCATCTTTCACAAGCGCCTGCTGGCAGGTTTGGGAGGCAGTGCTGGTGGCTGAGCGTTGGGTGAGCACTAACCTGGGGTGAGGCCCAGGGAGGAGCCTGGAGGCTCCTGGCTCAGAGGGAGAGGCACCAAGGCGCTAGATTCTAGAAAGTCTGGCAAGCGTGGGGAGATTTAGTGGGTGTTTGGGGCCTGGTCTAAGAGGCACTTGGTTAACTCCCTCCCTCAGGGCTCCTACCTTCCTCCCCCCACTACCCGTCCTCCGTGCAAGATGCTTCATTACCAGGAGAGTCCGAAGGAGGGATGGCATCATGCAAATCCTGATAAGGTTTCGGTTTTTCTTTTGCGGGAAGGGCACTGTGATATAGGAGGGTAAGCAGCTGTCGGATGGCTGGGGTGGTGAACAGAATGAAGGCCCCTAAAGATGCCCACGTCCTAATGTTCAAAATCTGTGCGTATGTTCCCCTTCCATCGCAAAGGGGGATTTTAGATGTGATTAAGTTAAGGGTCTTTTTTTTTTTTTCGGCCGCGCCACATGGCACGTGGGATCTTAGTTCCCAGCCAGGGATTGAACCCGTGCCCCCTGCAGTGGGAGCGTGGAGTCTTAACCATTGGACCGCCAGGGAAGTCCCGATGGTCTTAAAGTGGAAAGATTGCTCTGGATTATTTAGATGGGCTCAGCTGGGGTGGGCCAATGAAATCACAAGGATTCTTCTAAGAGGGTTAGTCAGAGAAGAAGTGACTCGGAGCAGAGTGTGTGTGTGTGTGTGTGTGTGTGTGTGTGTGTGTGTGAGAGAGAGAGAGAGAGAGAGAGAGAGAGGGAGAGGTTTCAAGATGCTACTCTGCTGCTGTTTTTGAGGACAGAGGAAGGGGCCATGAGCCTGGAAGTGCAGGCGTCCTCTAGCAGCTGCAAAAGGTAGGAAACGGATTCTCCCCTGGAGTCTCCACAACAGAGTGCGGCCCTTGCAGACCCATTTTAGACTTCTGATTTCCAAAACTGTAAGATGACTGGTGTTGTTTTAAGGCCCTAAGTGTGTGGTAAGGTTACAGCAGCAATAGGAGATCAACACAGGTGGTAAGGATGAACGTCCTTGAACAGCCGCTCTCACATTTCAACATGCGGAGATACGTGCCCAGAAATGGAGTCCCAAAGCTAAGGCTTCCATCAGTTAAAATGGTGGTTTTCAAAGGTGGTCCCCCAACCAGCAGTGCCAGCAGCGCCGGGAACTTGTGGGTCAAGTTCTCAGGCTCCACCCAGACCCAGGATTCAGGAGCACTGGGGTGGAGCCCAGCAATCTGTGTTTTTAAAAGCCCTTCAGGGGCTTCCCTGGTGGCGCAGTGGTTGAGAGTCCGCCTGCCGATGCAGGGGACGCGGGTTCGTGCCCCGGTCCGGGAAGATCCAACATGCCGCGGAGCGGCTGGGCCTGTGAGCCATGGCCGCTGAGCCTGCGCGTCTGGAGCCTGTGCTCCGCAGCGGGAGAGGCCACAGCAGTGAGGGGCCCACGTACCGCAAAAAAAAAAAAAAAAAAAAAAAAAAAAAAAGCCCTTCAGGTGATTCTGATACACACTAAGGTTCACCTTCAAAATAAGTGACTGGGCTGGTTCTTCAGGAATGAAGGGTACTCGTGGACCCTCGGATGTGTGTGTGTGTTCCTAGCGAATCTACAGTTAAACTACTTTCCTGGTGTACACTGCTTGGCTTGGAATCTGGGAATGATGGGCACAGTTATCCCTCCAAGATGGGCTCTGCAGGGAAATGTGGGAGAAGGGTGGCCTAGAATTCAGTCTCCCTGGGGCTACAGGTCCCCACCCCCTTCATAGCCTGTGCTGTGCTAAAGAGACCGGGAAGAAGGCTAGATTGTGGTTACAGAGCCCCTGCGAGATCTTGTATATTTGTCCCAGCCTGGGGCGGCCTAAGGGGTGGCTGTTTCCCTCTCTTCTTTTCCCAGCTCCTTGCCTGCCTGAGGCAATCCCAAACTGGCTAGTTGGAAAGATACTCACTTTAGAAACGTGAGTGAGGTCGCTCCTTCCTGCCAGAGCTCACAGTTATGGAATCACGCAATGATTTCAGTCCTAGGTCAGCCTCCTGTTAGCTGGGTGATCTTGGGAGCTTAATTTCTCCGAGACTTGGTGTCCTTGTCTGTAAAGTGGGCATGCTGAAAGTACTTCTCTGATAGGGTTGTTGAGAGGTTAAGTGAGATAATACAGGTAAAGGGCCCAGTGCAGGACTTGGAACAAAGTAAATGTTTAATACTACTGTGGTGAATCGTAATTAATTGTAGTTAATGTTATTAATTGCAATTAATAGCCATTATTTACACCAGCCCTGATATTAATCTCCTATTTCCAGGCTTCATGTATATAATGGATCCAATACACAAGTTCACTTATGTAAGGGATTCAGTCCCTTTTAAGTTCTGCTAACATCTCTCCTTGAGATTCTTCAAGGCTCTGTGAAAAGGAAAAGTCTTCCTCCCTATAAAATGAGGGCATTTCTCCTAGCTTCCCAGCTGATGGAGCTTTTCTACGCAGCCCCTGGGCCCCTCCAGAGGGGGGATGCTGGCTGGACGTCAGTGGGGATATTCCCACCTTCCCGCACTGCCTGCTTTCCTCTGTCTGGTCCAGTCCCACCTGGTAATTTTCCTTCCTACCCCTCAGGCCCAGCCCCATATCCCCCAGACAGCTGCCACCACATCCCTCTGCTTCAGAAGCGGAAGCAAGGGGTGTTTTAGGACCTTTCCGGGTGAGTGACAGCATTTGAGATGCAATTGATAAAACGCCAGTGCTGAGAGGAACCAGACTCTCCCCAGTCACCTCTGTGCCGCCTAGACTGAGCCTGTCGGAGCCTGTCGGATGTTTGTCTGTGCAATCCGGTCACGTCCACCTCTTCTGTGAGATGGTGGGCTGTGGTGACCTGGGTGTGAACTGTCCCTTTGGGGCAGTGGGTCTGGGACACTCTGCACGCGCTGGGCCACATGGGGACTGGCCGCTGTGACTGTGCCCCCGAGCTTGCGTCGGGCTCCGTGGGGGCCACTCAGGTATCTGTCCCTGTTGACGAATGAGGTCTTATTCCAGCTCACTGGGGAGGCTGCAGGGTTTTTCCTCGGCCACCCCGTGACGACCCAGGGACAACATTCCAGGAAACCAGAAGGGCTGGGCGGGCCTCTGGACTGTCAAAGGAAACAGCTTGGCGAGGCTGGCGGCTGGTTTCTGCCGTGTAACTTTCTCTGAGCAGCAAGCACTTTGTAGCCGTTCACTTAGCACCTGAACCCCACAAACGTTAAGATGTACCTTTCTTAGAACGGAAGGGCCAGTTTATTTTTCCTTCACAGGAACAGTTCATGATAAACAGGTCACGTTAAAGACTATTTACAAGAATAGGGGAAACTAACAGAGGAAGACTACCCCACCCCCTTTTAATTCAAATTTTATCTTATTCTGTTTAAAGGGAGGGATTGGTCATAATATTACCTTATGCACTTAAGGGAACCTGTTATGGACTGAATGTCTGCACCTCCTTCCCCAGAGGCTTCATATGTTGAAGGCTCAACCCCGTTGTGTTGGTATTTGGAGATGGGGAGGTAATTAGGCTTAGATGAGGTCCAGAGGGTGGGACCCTGGTGATGGGATTAGCGCCCTTATAAGAAGAGAGGGTACTGGGGAGATGTCTCCTTCTATCTGTCCCCTTCTCCCTCTTCACATGGAAAGGCCATGTGAGGACAGAGTGAGAAGGCAGTGTCTAGAATCCAGGAGGGGAACTTTCTCCAGACATCTACCCTGCTGGCATTTTGATCTTGGACTTTCCAGCCTCCGAGACCGTGAGAAAACACATGTCTGTTGTTTAAGCTTTCCAGCCTATGATATTTTGTGAGAGCATCCTGATAAGACTAAGATAGGACCTCAAGAGCAAAATAATCTAAACTCCAAGTAATAGACCACAAAGACCCAGGTGGATTTCACTGAATGCCCCTCCCTCCTGTCCTAAAAGACAAAATACATAACGGTCCCATATAGATGGTCCCCCAGAGATGCTCTGAGAAGCAAAGTCTACCCACCACTCAGAGAACCTGCAAAAGGGAAGAACCAAAGTGATCAGCCCTGAATCTGCCCGGTGCCTGCCTCATAGAGCCTATGAACCGAGCAGGACCCTATGGGGCCTTCCCGGGACAGACCCCTCTCTACATCCACAGCTGTAGCTCCTTTCTGAAGTACCTAGAGAATGGTATCTGATGCACATTTCCTGAGTTGTTTTACAGATGCTAAAATGCCACCAAATGGAAGAAATTAACTACTTGATGACCATGAGCATGTAGCCCCGAGACCTACTGGTGCCTAAGGATTGACACTGTTAACCATCCTGTCACCTCACCATCAGCCAATCAGAGAATTGTACACAAGCTGGGATGCCCCTCCCTCATCTTGCCTTTAAAATGCTTTGCTGGGGAGTTCAGGCTTTTTGAGTACTAGCTGTCCCAAACTCCTCGTATGGCACCTTACAATAAATGTTGTACTTTCCTTCACCACCACTTGGTGTCAGTAGACTGCCTTTACTTCGGCCAAGTGGACCCAAGTTTGATTCGGTTACACCACTGCCTCTACTGCCTCGGGGCTCCTGGCAGCGACTTCTACCAGGCTTTGCCTCTCCCTTCACGGAAATCTTTTACAGTACATGCCTAATGATTTTGTGACAGTCAAATCTTACAACGATTCAGAGGTTACGTAAAGACTTGGGCACATGCCACCTACTAGCTTTGGTGGCCAAGACCTACATGCAGTTGTGCTGGCATTTTTGATCATCACACCCTGTTTGAGGTTGCATGTGTGTTTGGGGGGTGAGTGAGTCACAGTGGTGAGGAGAGACCATCTTCAGGTCAAGCATGTTGCCCTGGAGATGCTCGGCATCTGCACAGTTCCCCAAGGTAGCGCCACTTAAACACTGCCCCCAAAAGAAAACAGTCAGAGGCTGAATTAGCGATTCTTTTCAGGAGATTAGATTTGGGGCAATTTCAAGCATTCATAATAGAAAATAGTTTGCTTTAAGGCAGTTAAACTAAAAGCATACATTTTAATTCTGAGGGACAGAAAGTCAGTTAGGGCTTGCCTAGGTTTGAGGTCAGAGGGTGGAGAGTGACTAATTGGGGTGATGGAAATGTTCCAAACTTAGATTGTGGGTGATGGTTGCACAACTCTGTGAATATCCTAAAAAAACAGAAAACAAAAAAAAAGACACTAATTATATACTTTAAATGGGTGCATTTCATGGTATGTGAATTCAATTTTGAAAGCTGTCAAACGTTTAATTCTGAAACAATGTCATGGTCTCATAAAAATAGCCCTAATATTTTATTAGTGTTAGTAATTTTTTTTTGTAACCAAATTTTTCTGGTGTGTGATTACTAAGTCTTTAGGTTACATATGCTCTTGAGAAGAACAGATTAAAGAAGTTAAAAAAAAAAAAAAAAAAAGGCTTCCGTGGTGGCGCAGTGGTTGAGAGTCTGCCTGCCGATGCAGGGGACACGGGTTCGTGCCCCGGTCCGGGAAGATCCCACACGCCGCGGAAAGGCTAGGCCCGTGAGCCATGGCCGCTGAGCCTGCGCGTCCGGAGCCTGTGCTCCGCAGCGGGAGAGGCCACAGCAGTGAGAGGCCCGTGAACCAAAAAAAAAAAAAAAAAAAAAGAGTTATAAGGCATCAGAGCTCAGGGAAGACACTGACCAGATCCCAAGCATTGGTCAATCTTCCCCTACGCTCCTCCCTCCAGCACAGACCCATGGGGTAGAAGGTGCAACTGGAGCACATGTGTTTCCTCATACCCTATCTCTACAGTCCTTCCTCTATACTCTATAGCCCTAAACGTCATCCTGTTGATTCTCCAACAGGAGGGCATATCAGAATCCTGAGGGGGTTGGGGGAGGGATGTGGTGGGGGATTGTTTTTGTAATTTGAAAAAGCATAGTTTGCCTTGTAATAGAATATTTTGTTAATTATTCTCTCTCTGTGTATATAATATTCTTAAAGAATAATTACAAAATGAACATCTTGTAACCACCATCTAGGCCAAGATATAGAATGCTGGCAGCACCCCAGAAGCACCCGGTTCACACCCCCTGTACGTCTTTTCCCCTTTATAAAGCTCTGCCCATCGCAGAAGTAACACTTTTTCGAATCTCCTAGTCATTTACAAAGTTTTTTTTTCCCCACAGATCTTCTAAAGCTTATCTTTTATTTCTTTACACATGGCATGTATAGCTGTATTGTAACAATTCTAATAATCTAACATCTTAATCCTCAGAGGGTCTGTTCTCTTCTTGCTATGATGCCCTGTTTCCTTGTGTGCTTGGTTATTTTTAAAGTCACTTAAAGTCATTTATTAAAAAAATAAATTTATTTGTTTTTATTTTTGGCTGTGTTGGGTCTTTGTTGCTGCACACGGGCTTTCTCTAGTTGTGGCGAGCAGGGGCTACTCTTCATTGCGGTTCGTGGGCTTCTCACTGCGGTGGCTTCTCTTGTTGCGGAGCACGGGCTCTAGGTGCGCGGGCTTCAGCAATTGTGGCTCGCGGGCTCAGTAGTTGTGGCTTGCGGGCTCTAGAGTGCAGGCTCAGTAGTTGTGGTGCACGGGCTTAGTTGCTCCGCGGCATGTGGGATCTTACCAGACCAGGGATCGAACCCGTGTCCCCTGCATTGGCAGGCGGATTCTTAAGCACTGCACCAACAGGGAAGCCCCGTTTGGTTATTTTTGACAGTGAACAGATCACTTTCCTTGGAGAATTATTTTGGAAAGCTATTTGTGGCCTAGGAAAATATTCCTTTTTCTGTAGAGGATTATCATTTGAACTATTCATGGATTGAGGGCGTTTGAACCGCTCAGTTGATGTGAATTTGGGCCAAGGGCATGAAAGAAGTATATATATGGTTACAACTTCTCATGAATGGATAATCCCTTGCCTTCTACCACCACAGGAGTTTTTTGTGCATGTGTATTTTGTTTCGTTTGGAGCTGGGGTTGGGAAGTGTCTCATGTGGAGATGGTTACATTCTGATTCATCCTTACCTGTAGGGTATAAGCTTTTGGGGTGCATGTTGTATGGAATAGGGTTTTCCTGTTAGATTTCTCCTTGGGCAGGCTCTGGACGTTAATGTCTGTCTGCTTCTTCCTACTATAGGGGACCATCAAAACCTGAATTTATGATCAACCTGATTCAGCAAATGTCCTCAGGGCAGGAGCATCTTTACTGTTTTGGTTACCCCTTCCACTTTCTGCTTTCCAGTAACTCCTTACTAACTCATTAGATCTTTGATGTTTTTAAGAATATATATGTATGCTTATATATATATGTGTGTGTGTGCATATGTGTATATATCCTGTCATATTACTAGAAGTGAAACCCTATCAGAGCATAATTTTAAATTTGGAAAATGAAATATCTATTGGTTTGTATATTACAGTGACAGAAAGTAAAACCTAACCATATCTTTTTGGCCGGAGGATGCTACTGTGAAGGACTCTCAGTGTGATTGGGGTGGTGGAGCAGGGGGAAGACAGGGGTGAGGCAGGGAAGGGGGATGCTTTGCATATTTCCCTTAGGAGAATCTATCAGCCTTTCAGAGTGGAAGGAGGTTGTTTACGCCAGGGTGTATATATATACCTATAGGATATCAAAAGGGGGTATGGATTTTTTTTAAAGTTTAGAAACACAATCCGTAACGGTATTCAAGCCTGTTTTCTAAAACTTCATTGAAATTGCAATTCTACAAATTTTGCAGTGAAGAGGTTCTTTTTACATCTTGGGTCCTTGACTCCTTAGATTATCTGTTGAAAGCTATAGACACTCTTCTCCAGAAATAATTCACATATGCACACATGTACAAAGTGTGATTTTAATTTCAGATGGTTGTAGGGACTCTCTAAAGTTCATTCATTGACCCAGATTAAGAACTTCATCTTGCAGTTGGCTATTTGTTAACAACTTTCTTATGTTCAATCCAACTCTTTTTTGCTTAACGGAACCCCCTTACGTTTGATTCTCACGTTCAAAAATAAAGAAATTGGCAATATCCAATTTGTAACCCCGCATTCCCCTTCCTCATAGGTATGTTTACATAGTCATCAATTCCATGAATCCAATCTCCTCCATCTCATGGATTGCCTTGATCTTGACAGGCCTTCCCTAATAATTACAGGCTTCTCTGTCTCCAGTCAAAACCTACACTGTCCTCTGAGTTATCTTTTTTTGCGGTACGCGGGCCTCTCACTGTTGTGGCCTCTCCCGTTGCGGAGCACAGGCTCTGGACGCCATGGCTGAGGGGCCCAGCTGCTCCGCGGCATGTGGGATCCTCCCGGACCGGGGCACGAACCCGTGTCCCCTGCATCGGCAGGCGGACTCTCAACCACTGCGCCATCAGGGAAGCCCTCTGAGTTATCTTTTGAAGAGGCAAACTTGATCACTGTATTCCCTGCCTGAAAGGTCTTCAGTGACTCTTCCCTTCCTAAAGGATGATGCCCAAAACCCTTGTTGGGATTCTTATAACTTAACCCTTTCTCTTCTGCTTCTTCCTATTCTCTCCCTAGACAGCATTGGCTCCTTTTTCAAATATAATATAATTGACATATTTCCTGCTCTTTGACTTGACACACACTGTTCCTTTGCCTGTAATTTCCACCCTCCCTTTCTTTACCTGGCAAACTCCTACTCATCTTTCACATGTCCTGTCTGCTATCACCTCTTCTGTGAAAACTTCCTGAATTATCCACACTGTCCCTATGCCCTCTTAGCCCGTAGAAGATGCCTCACATACCTTTCATCCCTGCACTGTGATTATGGATTTCTGTCTTCCCAAGACATCAGACCCCCTGTCTTGACCATCTCTAACCCTGTACCTCCACAGTACTTGGCTCAGTAGAATTTTAAAAAAATTATAGTTTTACACATCTTAAACCAGTTCATATGTCTTTCTAAGGAACTGATCTTTCTCTAAGAACAAAACTGGACTATCAGACAAAGGACCTCAGAATGAGCCTGATTACCTAATGGGCAGCTGGGGTACCCTGTCCTTATTGTTACTGTTTTGTAATTTTGCGTGTATATGTTTATGGATATTTGTAGGGATAGTTAAGAAGCAAGAAAGAGGCAAAGGCTAATCAAGGAATTTCACTTCCTAATTTTAAGTGCCACGCTCTGGTAAAATAAAATGAATGAACCGCAGATTCTAGAAAGGTCTCTGTCTAGGTCTTTCCTCTTGTCTGCCTGTAGAAATATGCTCAGTTTATTGGGTAGAGGGTAGCCACACTTTGCTTCCGGGGCCACTTTCCTGTATCTGTGATTTTGATGACGCTTTTAAAAATGTTTTCTAGTTCTTTCAAGAATATATTAATATAGTAGAGTTTTGGTAAGGACCAATTCCAAATATGGTAGGTAGAAAGCCTGCCACTTGACCCTTCCATCATGCTAGCACATTAATATTTTCTATTCAGAAATCAACTGGTATTTCACTATCAATTCTAGGTTTTTTGTTTGTTTTTCTTCTGGGCAGCTTTTTTTTTTTTTTTTCTTTCATCTCCCGATCTCATACTTTCATATTCTTCTTTCAGTTACATTAATGTGTATTTCACTGCTTTGAATGTCATCTTGTTAATGGAATAATTTTATACTTTATAAAGATCACAATGACTTGTCTGTTAATCTTACGTTTTTAAGAGTAGGGACATTTAAAGAATAATATTAAGCCCCTGAGGTGTTGTATATTTGCTGTTTTTAACAGAAACATTTGATTCCATCAGTCCTTGATACCTTCAGTCTCTGAGTTCTATTTTATCTGGAGAACAGCTCTAAATGAGCCTGTTTGTAGCATAAAGTTCACCAAGGTCCTAAAGTTGTCACATCCATTTATGGTATCAAAGTGGATATCAGATGGGCCTCGATGGTTGTATAATAAGTCTCATTTTGTTGAATCTATTTTATCTGACCATTTTCCATGATAAGGCCACAAGAGCTCAAAAAAACTAACCTTCGGTTTCCCGATAGAGCTTTCTACACCCATGGGTTTCGAATAGAAAAGTCCCCCCATGGCCTGAGCGCTCTCGGCTGCGGCCAGAGGATCCCATACAAAAACAAGGAAGAGCATGAATGTGCTGCTTTGTGAAGACAGCACAAGGTCATGGGCTGCCACAGGACTAGAATTTTGTATAGAATTTTGTAAAGCGGCCCCTTTGCTTAAAATCTGCCCACAGGTGTGATGCCTGTAGAGCCAGCTTGGCATATAGTATCTACCGTAGAGACCCTGAATATAAGAAATACAATATATCATTTGACTGACTCCCACTATTACTATTCATAGACTTGCTTTTTTAAAAATTTATTTATTTTATTTATTTTTGGCTGTATCAGGTCTTTGTTGCGGTACGCGGGATCTTTGTTGCGGTACGCGGGATCTTTGTTGCGGTACGCGGGATCTTTGTTGCGGTACGTGGGATCTTTTGCTGTGGCGCTCGGACTTCTCTCTAGTTGTGGTGTGTGCATTTTCCCTCTCTCTAGTTGTGGTGCATGGGTTCCAGAGCGCGTGGACTCTGTAGTGGGTGGCACGTGGGCTCTTGGTGAGGTGCGCGAGCTCAGTAGTTGCAGCTCGTGTGCTTAGTTGCCCCGCAGCATATGGGATCTTAGTTCCCCAACCAGGGATCGAACCTGTGTCCCCTGCATTGTAAGGTGGATTCTTTACCACTGGACTACCAGGGAAGTCCCCTAGACTTGTCTTTTAAATTGATTAGATTAATGAGATAGGTTCACGATTTTTTTTTTTTTTTTGTATCTCTCACAGCTCTTATGATAGTGTCTTTCAGGCAATAGGTGCTTAATATGTATTTGCTGGGAAAAAAAAAAAAGATATAGAGCAAGAGAATCAGGGTAACTTGGCATGAAGTCCTGCTGAAGGCCCGCTCTGGGCTAAGAGCCAGGCCGCCTTGTTTGCAAAGCCATGGGCTCTTACCCCAAACCTCACACTGAAATCCTTGATTTCTGGGCCAAGCAATGCAGTATGGCCCACTCCCAGGATCAAAACCAGAATTCTTTGTAACGTGTGGTAATAGAATGTGATCTTCAAAAGCAGTTCAAAGCATCCAGGAAAGTCAGGACGTGCCATGGCAGGAAACAGAGCAGTGAGCCCTTGGACTTGGGGCTGCAATGAATCCTCGCTTGAACAAGTAATGGAAACTGATAAAGTTCCCACACAGAGAACACAGCACATGGAGAGGTGGGTTAGTCAGCCCCCAGTCGTGGTCCCTGTACTACATTCTCCACTGAGGACACAGCAGTGATGGAAACCGAACATATGTCCACACCTGTGTTCTTCCTATACTGCATGTGTAAATTAAAGACCTTTCCTAGCTGGAGAATTGTTCTCACCTCCTTTATTCCTAGTAGGACTACTGTTATTTTTACTACAGCCATCATCGTTTATCGAGTGCATATGATGTGACATACACGGTTCCACGAACTTATCATGGATTATACAATTTAATCATTAACTATTATTGTCATTCCAACTTTTAGTGAGGCAAGAGAGGTCCAGAGAATTTAGTTAACTTGCCCACAGTCACACAGCTAATAAGCAGGAAAGCCAGGATTCAAACCTAGGCAGTCAGACTCTAGAACTGAACTCTGAACAACTATGCTATAGGGAAACATATCCTTCATGAAGGCAGCAAACAAGATGGCACGGATGTTCTGAAAAAGTAAGACAATGTATTTATAGATAATACTACTGAGTATATATACATATATATTTTTACTAATTATAAATAACAAATGTATTAATAAGTAATGATTAATGTATATTACCAAGTATTCTAGGGGCAGTTATTCCATAAAAATAAGACAATACATATATATATATATGTATATACACATACACTGTCCTCTGTGGTATCAACAGTAGACTGATTTTCTATACATAGCAATATATTCATGATAACAAATAGTTATATTTCACTCTAGATTCAGAAGTACTTTCAGTCCCTCACCCCACTTAACCCCACAGCAATCCCATAAGGGCACAGAACAGGTATTACAATGATTATGTCCTGTGAGGCACCAGGCCTCAGCTTATGAGCCTTTCAAGAGGATATAAAATATTTGAGTCTTGAAAAAAGTTACTGGCACTAAACCACGGATTAAAAAATTGCAAAATCAACTAATAAAAATTTAATTGAATGTTATAAACTAACATTATGTTAGCATCACTAATTGTTAAACTTACCATTCACAAAATTCCATTACATTTGAAAATACTTTCATACATACTAAATATGTATGATTACCAAGGAATCATAGCTAATCATAAACTGAATGAGTTTTACATACTTAATCGTAGATTAAAAAATGATACAAATTCTTTAAAAGATTTTTAAAGAAGACAAATTTATCTAAAGGGGATGTTGGGAGACCCCTGGTGGCCTAGTGGTTAGGATTCTAGGCTTTCACTGCCGTGGCCTGCGTTCAGTCCACACCGGGGAACTGAGATCTCTCAAGCTGTGCAGCTTGGCCAAAAAAACCAACCAACCAACCGACCAACCAAACAAACAAAAACAAAAAAACCCAACAACAAACCACAAAACAACAACCAAAAACAGGGGATGTGGATCATTGTGGTATATTTTAAATGATATAGGGTGAATTTTCTAAAGGAGCCTGTGAGGTTCCATGCAGGTCCAGGGCAAGATTTGCCTAAGGCAAAAGCCAAGTGCACTGGTGAAACACACAGCTTCACCTCCAGGGTACAGGGCTGCTTGCTCAGTGTTCTCTGAGAGCTGTTTCCACTAGCACCTAGACCCCCGTCCTCAGTGGGATCACGGTCTTGGAGGATGTTCACTTACATGTGTCCCATTCTAAGGATCCCAGCCGCTCCCTCCTGCCATCTGGCGAGATGGTGCCTGGGAGCGGCCGCATCTGATTCCTGGAGGCGTCGGCCGGGATCTGTCTGCCCTGGGGTTCAGTACACCTGCAGATACACTGCTTCTGCTTTGCCTTCGGTATGTCTTTCGCTGGGGCATCTTTCTGATCCCCAGGCAGAGTTCCTAGGCTGACGTCTATGTTCATGTAACTCGTTTAATCTACTCCTACTACTCCGTTTTTATTATATGAAATTGTAATGATCTGTTTCCATAGATGCCACATTTTCTAGATAGGAGAACTACGTCTGGTTCATCTGTCTTTCCTCACAGCCTCATATGAGACATGGCATAATGCAGGCATTTAATAACTTTATTAATTTTGTCTTAATAGGTTAACAATAAAGTAATAAAATATGTTTGGAAATAAAGTCGTTCTGTGCCAGCTGCCATAGGCCTCAAGCAGGCTGAATTCTTCCCCTCAATATGCCTTATAAATATAATATTCTACAAGTGCTGGGATATTGAAAAGGCTAGTATGTTCTAAATCATTCTAGGGTGATATTTTTTAAAGTGTTCTATTTTTAATTTGAGGAACATTTACTGGAGTAATGTTATTCCAAAGCAATATTAAAACAAAACAAAAATGCTCCAAACTTAAACCACATTAACAACCGGATGAAGAACGGAAAACAGTGGAGTAAATGATATTTGGAGACATGCTGATCATTTTTCCTAAGTACCATGTAATTTTTTTTTTTTTTTTGCGGTACGTGGGCCTCTCACTGTTGTGGCCTCTCCCATTGCGGAGCACAGGCTCCGGACGCACAGGCTCAGCGGCCATGGCTCACGGGCCCGGCCGCTCCGCGGCATGTGGGATCTTCCCAGACCGGGGCACGAGCCCGTGTCCCCTGCATCGGCAGGTGGACTCTCAACCACTGAGCCACCAGGGAAGCCCTACCATGTGATTTTGATTGTATCTAACTTTGGTTAGATTTCCATTAGGTTACGTGCAATAAAATTATATTCAATTTAGTAAAAAAACCAAATTCATAATTACTTAGGCACACGATCATTACTCTTAAAAACTTATGAAATAACGTCAAGCAAAAGTAGAAGCATTGATTTTGAGAATTCAGTTTTTGAGCCAATGCAATAAAAATAAAGGCAGTAACAAAACAATATATATAAACGTCTAAAATATATTGAATACCTATGTGCCAAACACTTTACTAGGTACTTCAACAGGATCTCATTTTATTTAGGCCTCTTAATCATCTGGATTGCTCAGTACTTTTAAGCCCATTTTATAGGTGAGGAAAGTGTGATTCAGAGAGAGTGACTTGCTTCAGATTATAGCACAGCTAAGGAGTTATGGGGACAAAGTTTGAACCTAGGAATGTCCTTTATACTGTCCTCCAATAGAATGTGTTCCAAACTTAGTGTTAGGAGTTTACACTTGAGGAGGCCATCTATAAAATCAACCATGGTATACAGAAGGCTTAAAAGGAAATTAAACTTGCCTCTGTATCTCCTAACAGGCATGTGTTCAAGAAAAACTGTACTCAAGAGAGCTGTATCCGTTAGCTTTCTGTTTCCACCTAAGCATACATGTTGGTTAAAACTAGGAAACACCTGAAAATCCATACATATCTCCAAAACATTTCAGATCCATAAAGCTTTTGGGACTGGTATCTGATTTTGCATTTCACTGACGTATTATCGTAAAAATGCTTTGGCTTTTTCCTCAGTGAAACCAAACTAAAGTCATAATGTGTATTCTTCCAACTTAAAGCATTAATGGCTTCAACCAAACAGTTGTATATACAGCTGTGGCAATATTTAGATAGGTAAGCATCTTAGTTGAATACCAAATGCACACAGGGTCAACATCAAGTTGATTTCACAGTTAATTTTAATGGATGTGTTGGGTAATTTAAGAGGGTGTGATTTTTCAGCTTCATACTCCAAACCAAAGCCTTAAGCGATTTCAGCAGTTGTCTAAATTATGGTGTGTCCCAAAATTAATAGTAAGTTCAGACCACAATTTTAGATTGAAAATGTAAAGGCCGTCTTCTAAATTTGGAACCAAAATACTAGAAGTGGCTTTAAAGTCACTATTGAATTGACTTCAAAGACTGCAAACGAGATCACTGTCCTTAAAAGCTGCCTCCTTAATGCAGCATAATAGAATTGGCTACTTTTTTGCGTAAGAGCTTTGTGTACACTGAAAACTTCCAGAAGATTGCTAAAAATAGTCAACACATAAGCGCTGAAACTTACTCTCTTAAAAAACAAAGAGGAAAGCCAGGAAATAAATCAGTGACTTAAACTGGCAGATTTTCCTTTACAGCTTGCCTTTGATTTATAAATTTCTATTTCCTGCCCCAGGGAGGGTGGTGAAGGCTATGCTTTGGTGCTTTGGAAGCAAGCTGTCTTCTGAGTTACGCTAATCTCTTGCTAGGTGCTCAAGGCTACTTATTCAGCACAGACTTTATTAGTTTTTGGCTATAGATGTAAAGATTTATAGAAGGCTGCTCTTTGGATGGCTATGGTTGTTGTCTCTTTAGTTTTCTTTATTCAAAAACTTCCATATTTTTGGTTAGTGTTGACAAACGGCGCACTCAGGAACACTGTGACCTTATAAACTAGTTCATAAGAAAACATTATTAATATTGATAAAAATCAGTGTTTACCTAACACTTTGTTTGTTGGACCAGCTGAAACCTTTCCTCTCCTCCCCACCCCCACCCAGGACTGGATGAGCAGGTAAGGGAATGATCCCATCTGATGGGAACACCTCCAAGTGGGGTTGCGATTGGACCCCAGCCCTGTTCACTTGGGCACGGAGCTCCCATGAGGTGATCAAGGAGCTGTATTCCCATCTGAGGAGCTGCTTCCCTCAAAACTCTCTCAAAGCAGAGAAGCAAAGGTTTATTCTGGTTGTCTTCTATGGCTTTGCCCAAAATGACACTTTCAGCAGCATGCCGTCATATACTCCAGTGGAAGTGATCACTTGTTGGCTAGATCTTTGGACCCTGGAGAGAGGGAGGGCTGCAGGGCAGCTTGGGAAGTCAGCAGAGAGAGGGAAAGGTAGAGAAGAGAACAAGAGCTTAGAAGCACCTACTGTATACCATACACTAGGTTAAGTCCTTTACATACATCAGCTTGTTTTAGTCTTTTCAGCTGCCCCAGGCAATAGAGATCTCCATCCTATTGGATAACTAGGCAAGTAGTTACTTGCCAAAACCATCCAGTTAGTGGTTGGCCTTCTGTTGCCTGAAGGGCCGTCTACTTTGCTTTCTGTGACACAGCAGAAACAGAAGTACAGCTGGAATAGAGGAGGAGGGAGAGGGAAGGAGAGAAGGAGAAAAAGGAAAACAACACAAAACAAAAAGGTGACTGTGAGAAAGTTCTGAAATGCTTCCGCTGGTTATTCGAGGTGGACTCTTCCCAAGGTGAGGGTCATCCCAACAAAGACTGCGATTTAGGCAAAATTCAACTTCCATTTTATGGGTCACATGACTCTATCTCTGCCATTTCAGGAGGGTCCTAGTTTTTGGAAGCTACTTGGTAAATTCTCAGCTCAGTGCTCATTCTTCCCAGAGACACTGTTATTTAATAGTACAGTTTCACCCAAAGTGCTCTGCAAAATACATTTGAGGAGAGAACCCTGACTGCTCAGTATGGTTGATCCAGAGTCCAGGTTAGCCCTGCAGGCAGAGGGTCTGGGTGTCTTTGCAGAAACAACTTTCTTGAGTCTTGATTTCAGTTTCGACAGTATTCTGTTTTTAGATCCCTGACACACTGCCCCCCCCTTCACTCTGGTTGAATGGGGAGGGATTCTTTCCCTGGAGGCAGCCCTTGCTTATCTCTGTAGCTCTCTGACTTGAAGGTCTGTAAAGATGTTTTGCTTTGATTTCCAGTAGTAAACATATTGAATCTTTATCCTAAATTTATTACTAGAAAGAGGTCCAATCAGCTATCTATTTGTTAATGGATCTACCACAGTCTAACCTGATGTATCGAGTATATGGCTTTGCTCAGAAAAAGAAAGATACAATGACAAGAACAAAATTCATCTGGGGGGGGGGAATGATATCAATACATTTGGAATATTTTTTAAATGTTAAATTCATTTGGTGTTGCTACGGACTTAATATTTATGTCCCCCCCCCAAATTCATATGTTGAAATCTTAACCACCAAGGTATTAAAATGTTGGGTCTTGGGAGGTGAATAGGTCATAAGGGAGGAGCCCTTGTGAATGGGATTAGTGCCCTTATGAAAGGGACACAAGAGAGCCCCCTAGTCAGCTGTCTGCAACCCAGTAGGGGGCCCTCACCAGACAAGGAACCTGCCAGGGACTTGATCTTTGACTTTCAGGCTCCAGAACTGTGTGAGAGAAATTTCTGTTGTTTAAACCACCCAATCTATGGTAATTTGTTATAGCAGTCCAAACAGACTGAGACTGGGGCATTTTTGGAAACACTGCATGTCATATTATGGAAAACAGAATTACTTAAGCAAAAGTATCTCTTTCCTCAACACACATGAAAGGTCAGATCAACGCTTCATAACTGAAAAGCAGCTCTATGTTTACAGATTTACAATACAGACATGAAGCTGTGGGTGCTGTGAATTTTGAAAATGGGAACAAAGATTGAGTCACGTTTTTCCTTATTTTATTTTTACCTATTCTTGAGGAGTCATTCCATTCACTGGGTCTGAGGTCTTGAGGCCCCAGAGAACATCACCTTGGATGTGACAACAGTCCTCAGTGCCCTGCTCTGTGGGGTTTATGGTACACGAGTCATTACCATGAAGAAAGACACTTTCAAAGTATCTAGTGGTGACCGTTTTGTAATGTATAGAGATATTGAATCATGATGTGCACCAGGAGCTAACATTGTGTTGTAGGTCAATTATACTTCAAAAACAAACAAACTCAAAGAAAAAGAAATCAGATTTGTGGTTATCAGAGGTGGGGAGGTGGTGGTAGGGTAGGGGGTGGGGAGTGGGGATGGGGGGTTAGGAGGGGGGAATTGGATGAAGGTGATGAAAAGGTACAAACTTGCAGTTATAAGATAAATAAGTACTAAGGATGTTAAGTACAACATGATAAATATAATGAACACTGCTGTATGTTATATATGAAAGTTATTAAGAGTAAATCCTAAAAGTTCTCATCACAAGGAAAATTTTTTTTATTTTCTAACTATATGAGATGATGGATGTTCATTAACTTACTATGATGATCATTTCATGATGTACGTAAATCAAATCCTTACGCTGTCCACCGTAAGCTTATACAGTGCCGTATGTCAATTATATCTCAACACTGGAAGAAAAAAATTATCTAAATAAAATGAGGTGACAAGAAGAAAAAAGGAAAACAAAAGCTCCACAAGCCCAGCAGAGCTTTTGTTTATGAAATCGAAGCTGTTCATTGAGACACGGGATTCACAATCAAAACGTTACCTCTGGTGTTAACTGAAAACCCAGCCTTCCCTCCAAAGGCACCATCGACAGTGGGGGCTTGGGTCACCATCTCGCCTCTTAGATTTCTTCCTAGAGGCTCATCTGTTCCCATTTTGAAAGACATGGAACTTTTCCAAAGAAACCAAACTTCATTCCCTCATAGAGGCTTTCAGAAGAATTTGACAACATTTTGAAATTTCGGATTGTCTCCTACCTACAAGGGATAAACAAGTCGCCTTTGAGGCAAGTCTCCTCACAGAGTGCACCTGGTTATCAGTTGCACAGGCCTGTCCTCAGCCTCCAGGCTTGCAGCCTCCCAGCCGCAAGTGAGCTGGGAGTCGGATAAGGAACTTCTGGCTGGGGCTGGACCCTCTCTCCCCCGCTCTCTCCCTGGAAAGATGCCTGCAGGATGTCAGGGCAATTCTAACTCAGGCATGACTCAGTGCTTCCATGACCTCCCTTCTCATTTTGCTTGGACAGGCTGGTACGTTGGTCCTACTTGTGGAAATATGTACCTCTTCCTCCTCCAATTTCAAGAGGGAATATCCCTTTTAAGAGGAATATTTAGAAGATTCTGTCATGGAATTCTTGCTATCACCCCAAATATTTCTCCTTCTCCCCAGTTAGCTGTCTGGATGTTTCTCTCTTACCCCGATTTTCTTTTCTTTTCTTTTCCTTTTTTTTTTGGCCGCATGTCTTGTGGGATCTTAGTCCCCTGACCAGGGATCAAACCCGGGCCCTCGGCAGTGAGCGCAGAGTCCTAACCACTGCACAGCCAGGGAATTCCCCCCAATTTTCTGAGTTTGAGGTTATCAATCTGAAATTAGAGTCCAGAACTCATCAGCGTTATCAACAAAACTTTGCAATTATTTCTTTCAAACCTAAATTTTTTCCTGTTCAAATATTTTTTCTTCATCGCAAAAGAAAGTATTGATGTGTGTTTCTCTTTCACCGTAATTTTAAGTCTTTAAAATGTGAAAGGCCCATTCACTTTTAACCTTACCATTCCCGTGATATAAATAGCTTTTTCCTTTCTGCTGATTTTAGAAGCTTACGTGAAGCTGCAAAATGCTGTAGGGGGCAGCCCTGCTTCAGAAAAAGAGAACGGACAGACCTGCGTAACAGCAATACTCAGTAGGAAGTAGCACATGGAATCTTTGTTGACGTTCTCTTATGATTTGACAATTGTTTTTCCTTAAAAAGAAGAGAAAAAGAAAAGGATAACCTACCTAAAACCTTAGTGCCATTCTCAGAGTTCTAGGATAATCCAGAACAGAATCATTTTTAAAGAAAGGGAAATCGGTTTCATTTCTGGCAGTGGATGCCCTCCACTGATCTGCATGTTTCTTGCCTTCATAAGCTGTAGAAGCCGCCTTGAGTCCGTTCCGCAGATGGAAGATAGCCAGTAAAGAGCTAAGCGTTCACATAGCACCACCATCTGAGGTTTGATTTCGAATCGAGACAACAGTGTCCAATGTACATCCCACAAAGCATGCTTGTTAAACTCTCCCCTTCCAGATGCACGGAGAGCGCATGCGTGGAACACCCCCTCCACTCAACAACGGCGCCCCGGGGGCCCCCTGGACACACAGGTTCTAACACAGCTACAACACAGCATGCTCCTAAGCCTTCAAGCTACTACAGCCTGCAGCCAAGAAGCTGCTAAAAAGATGCTCAAGCAGCAGTCGAAATAGTCCTGACCTCTGGTACCCACGGCCACTCCCTGTGAGCCCCAGGAACTCAGAGTGACGAGGATGCTCCTGAAAAAGCCCCAGGCAGTCTTTCTGCCCCCTGCCCTTCTTCTTCCTCACTCTTCTTTTTCTCTGAAGACCATAAACCTGTTTGGCGGGTTCAGATGCAACCAGGAGTAACCATAGTTACGAGCAAAATGATGACGGGGCCATTGTTCTAGCAGAACAATAGTTTTTAAGTTATCTAATGTTCTCTTGGCTTTCTGGCATTTAAAAAAATGTGTTTTTCCATCCTTTTGTTGTAAGTGGAATACTGTGCTTAGGCCAAGCAGGAAATATTAAAAGCTCTGACTTCAAAGCCATTCCTCGATAACACATCCAAACAGCCTAGTGTGGACCCACTGTTATCTGGAATTCTACAGATAATTAACTGAAACACGGCTTGACTTGCCACTGGGAGTTTCCACAGGCAAAGTCATCCTCATGGTCCTGCTTGCTTTCGTTTGCTGTGTCTTCTGTTTTGTTAGCCAGGGTGAGGTTTGGATCATCTCTCAATAAAATTCCGTGTTTCTGCGCAGAGGAACCTTGAATTCCTGCTTGGCCTTGCAGGGGCCTGACACGTGCACTGTGCCCTCCCTCGTTCCTTGAGGGACATCGTTTAGCTCCTCTCTTGACCCTGAAATGCCACTGCCTGCACCATCTCCTGGTCCCTTCCTTACTTGAGAGAGCAGCGCACTTTCTGCCATGAATGTCAGAATTATTGTCTTTTTAATGTGTTTTGCAAAGTATGATGGTACTAAATCCACTAAAAGGACAGAGCCCCCCGCTTTGGATGTGCCAGCCCCGTGGGGACATTCCCGAGTCCCTCTCTCATCTCCCAACCTACCAACTCCAGCCCACCCAGTCCCTTTGCTTGAGTCTAGCAGGTGGTCTCACCACTCCAACACCCGTGGCATTTTCCCGCTCCCCACCTCCATGCGTTGCCCATTCGTGAAGCCACATCTCTTCTGAAATTTGAAAACTCACCTTAAAGCCCACCACCTCTTCCAAGGAGCCTCCCCTGATTAAGTGGGGATGAAGAACCCTCCAATGCATGACTGACAAATCCCCAATAAACGAGAACACACGCGCACCCCCCCCCCCCACAACAAATAGACACTCACAAAGAGAGAAAATGACACATTCCCTACTTGTGAAATGTAGGCTCCTCTGAGGGAAAGATGGTCGATTTTATACCAATAACTAGTAAGTCATTTCAAACAATGAGGTGTTTTTAACATCATTTTGGGGGTTACTCAGTGAAACACGGCTGTGTCTTCTTTCCCCCACCGACCCTCCTTTTTCTTTAAATCCCTCATTTTCTTCTCAGTTTCCCGAATGCACAGTTCTACGGGACTGCCCAGTGTGGGTGACATGGGTGACCCTCAAGGAACCTGGTTCTTGCAATACCTCCTGGGTGGTACCTCGTGTTTGGAGACTGGCAAATGCCCTAACCACTTAATTTTCTCATCAGGAAGCTATAATGACTCCATGCCTGCAGACATCCTGGGCAAACATGTCTGCTACATTGGGATAAGGGACCAAAACCCTCTAGAAAAGGTCCTACAGAAAGAAGGGGGGGAGGGTTCCTGACAAGACTCAAGGTCCAGCCTCCAATAAGGATGCTGCAGAGGGAAGGGCTCTCTAAGGAACTGGGCCCGAGACCATCCCATCAGGGACAGAACCAAACACATTTGCTCTCATCAATGCTGCTTCTGGGGTCAGTGTTAAGGCCACTCATGGGGGCGCTGAGAGACGCGTGGCATAAAGGGACCAGGACGAGGAGAAACACAGATGGAATGGCGGTAGCTGGCAATTAGAACATGGCTTCAGACACCACGGCCACAGAAGCGGTGTAGCTACAAAGCCACGCGGTGCAACCTCGAAGCAAAACGTTATCGATTTTGTGGTTGTAAAAACGTACCTTCAACTGCAGAACTCAGTTTTATGACACCTTGAATAAAAACAAAAAGTGGCAGTTATAGAATGGATCCAAATTACCTTTGCCAGGCTTCTCACAATACATACATGCTTCAGAACTGGATTTTGTTTTTTCCTGGCTTTTTGAGAATTCAAGTAAACAGATATCAACTTCAAAAACGAAGTAATTTTCAGTCATTGATTAAACCTCCTGAGTGTCTTCATCTCCCCACTAGTACCATTTGGGAGCGTTTTTCACTTAAATAAGGGATCTGACGTGTGTTTGGATGAAACAAAGGCCGAGTCTCAATAGTCTGAACGACTATGTCTGTAGATAAATCATGCTGGATGATGGATTGATAAAACTTCACTAAAAAAGACACCAAGGTCTAATATTTCCTACTTAAATTGTGTTTAGAGATCATTTGCTACGTGTTGGGACAGGGTTTCTGTTGAAATGCATAATAGGTGGTTAAAAATCATGGTGTGATATGGCAGCTTCCTTTTCTGGGGTGATTGGACCTGAGGCCATTTCTGGTCTCCTGGGTTCAGTGTTCCCATCCCCTGCAGGTCAGTGGAGGGGCCGAGCTTGTCAAATTTTTCACGAAGCCAAATAGACACTACCCTTGATTGGATATTCATGTGCCTTTTTGGTGAATTGAAAGGTGAAAATACTAAACTAAATTAGACCTGGTCCAATAGTTTGATTCTGAAAGTTTTATTTTTTTATAAGTCATAATTATAAATAAACAATATTTCCCAAACCCTATGCTTAGGGCTGAAAAAACAAAGTCTACAGTTTCATTGGGTTGAAATTCTGGTTCTCTTGCAAACAGGAGGAGTCTTAAAGGAAAAATGGAAGCAAAACCCTTTTTCGTACTGGCAAACCGAACTGCTGTCAGCTTGAGCACACGCTGATTTTAACAGATTCTGTTCACAAAGAGACAAACTCGCTCTCCTTTATAACTTTCTGAAAAAAACTGCTTTTAAGTTACCAGTCGAATTTCATCTTTCCTGTGGAACCAGTAATGTCTGGTCAATGTTTAACAAGGGACTCTCCAGAGGAAAAAGTGTGCCTGTATTATGTGTATATATTATGAGTTTTACTGATATAAATGATATACACAAACTATACATAATAGTAAAATATACCATCTTCTTTATTGCAAGTTCCATATAGCCAATAGATTCTCACAGAATACTTTTGTTGATTTGGGCCCAACTCTTGTATTCATAGCCAGCAAATCAATCATGATTTGACAAAATCATGCATTGAATTTCATCCCAGTTTGCTCTTTTCCCAATAAATTCATTATCATTATATCTTTTATGTGATCTGCTGTTAAACTATTTTTCACTTTTGTATAAATTATTTTCATTAAATTAAAACTCTTTCAACATCAACACTATGTAAATACTCCCACTAAGGCCTATGTCGAGGTACCAGCTCTGATGTCACCTAACATGGCTTTGGGAAGAGATGGGTAGTAGCAAAACCATCATGTAGTATTTCACCACACACGGACAGGAGACATAAAAAACCCCGAGAGCATGGATAGTAAAATGTAGTCAAACGATTAGAAGTAAAGAGTTTTAGATATTTATTACCTTTGTTTTTTAACATAATTATAATTGGAATCTTGCCTAATTTGATTTGTAATAACGGCTATGTTTAATAATGGACTTAGAAAATTCCCGACAATGTAACAATTGGCTTTTGCCAGCTGGTATGAACCAGGTCTGACACACCGTGGCCATAACTGATGTTTCTTTCTACTCAGGGCCAGAGAAGAAAATCTTGACCTTCCAAATACTTTCTGAGATATTCACAAAAGGGGTTGTAATTTAACCAAACAAGTCAAATGTGAATAAGCTGAGCATTTACTATTATTTTGCCAGTAATTTCACAACCTCTTAAACCTGTCATACGCAAAAATATACTATACATAGGTCACCTTGGAAATAACAGTCATTGACCATCAACTAAGAACACAAGCTAAACGGTTTTGGCATTCTTGAGGTATGAGTCATTGGCTTAGTAAGCAATGATCCTGTCTTTTTTAAACTGTGGAATCTTTATGCAGGAAACCAGGTCAGAATATTGATTTTTTTCCAGCCATGTTTATTTTTGTGCGCAACTATGGTGTCAGCAACTCTCACTCAAATGAAAGGACAACAGTGCGATCTAATCAGTGTGTAGAAACAGGCTTGATGCAAGTAAAGCAAGAAAGGCTAAAGAATTTCTTATGGGAGATGTGGGTGGTGGTGGATGGGAGCCCAGGAATGCATTTATAGAGTAAGGGATAAAAAGGTCCATTAAAAAACAAAATTTGGACTTTAGAACTCTAAGTGTAAACATTATTTTAACAAAAACATTAGTGATTTGTTACTCCATATGTACTTCTCTTATTTTTTTAAACCCCAAATCAAGCTTTTCCCTATAGCAGGATAGGCTTTTATATTGCAAGGTTAACTATGTTATAGTGAAAATCTAGAATTGGCTAAATCTGGTTAGGTAGCTAATATTAACATTATACAAAAACTTATAGAATGAGAAGCTATTTCCTTTATCTTAAAATAGAAATATCAAAAAAATGAATATTTAAGAAATGATTGATGTTGGTGCTGAAAAGCTACATGTAGCATCGCTGACTTCTAGGACACACAGTAGACATTGTCTGGTGACTGGCTGACATTGACATTGCCTGGAATTCAGGGTGAGCCAGAACACATACATATATGTATATATACACACAGTGGAGCCTACCCATCCCCTCTCCCCCATTTAATTCTTCATAGTCTACTGAAATGTTTTTTCCACCTAATGACTCACCTCAGTTGATCTAAAGTCATTCTTAGGAGAAAGAGTCAGGTTAAAATAATTCATGCTAAAGTGTGAATGACTAAGACTCACTAAAACCCTGCAATGACATCTCATTATTGTTAAAATACTCATCAAATTTTTAACCCTGGCCAATGAGGCCCTATGTGATGTATTCCTGCTTATTTTCTTATGTCTTCTACTTCATTTCAGGTGACTTTCTCCCTCACTCAAATGCTTTAGCCGCTTGGTTTTCTCTCTGTACTTTGCAGTGCTAATTCCTTTTTGTCCCCGCTCCACCCCTACTTGCTGCTCCCTCCGTCTTGAATGCTCTTCCCCAAACTGCTGGATCTTCCCACAGCTAGCTCTTTCTCTTCATTCAGCTTTTACTTCAAGTGTCACTTTCTTGAAGAATCCTTCCTTGATTACTGTATTTATAGCAGTCCCAGTAAGAATTCTCTGGCCCATCTCTCTCATTTATTTATTTATTTTTTTGCGGTACGCGGGCCTCTCACTGCTGTGGCCTCTCCCGTTGCGGAGCAACAGGCTCCGGACGCGCAGGCTCAGCGGCCATGGCTCACGGGCCCAGCCACTCCGCGGCATGGGGGATCTTCCCGGACCGGGGCACGAACCTGCGTCCCCTGCATCGGCAGGCGGACTCTCAACCACTGCGCCACCAGGGAAGCTCCCTTATTATTATTATTTTTTTCATAGCAGTTATCACTACTTAAAAATTATCTCATTGATTTAGTGTTTGGTTCTTTGTTTTGGGCTGTTTTTCTTCATTAGAACGTGAGCAGAAGGAGAACAGGAACCTGGTCTTTCTTGCTTGCTGCTGTAACTCCCTTGACCAGAACAGTGCGTGGCATACAGTACATACTTAATCAATATTTATCAAACGAATAAGTGATATTTGCCAAGTGTTTCCAGGTGTCTTCAAAGAAAATCTGATCAATCCCAGCAAGTGTAATTCAAACATGTTATCTTAATTGTGGATATCATTGAACAGAATCCTAGGTTTTATTCTGTTGACCACAGACTATTTCTATTTAGAGGCTGGTCTTCATGGAGATTAGTGAACATTGATGTGTGGAGTGAATACACATAAATTACAGTAGAGATCAGGTTTCAGGATTATAATGTAAAAAGTCCCCAAGAAGTAAGTTTAGCAATGTTAGGTTTAGGGTTACGGTTAGGGTTAGGGTTAGGGTTAGGGCTATGGTTAGGGTTAGGGTTAGGGTTAGGGTTGGAAGCAAGATTATGCCCTAAGTGGACTTCAAGGAGTATTAGCTAATTGATTTTATATCCAAATATCTCTGGAATCTGCAGTTTTCTTGCCTCTACTGTCATTACCCCAGGCCAAATTGCCATAGTAATGTTCACAGGAATCTGTATGATAAAATATGGATTGAGAAAGAGGAACTAAGAAAGAGCCATTCTGTTTTTAATAACCTTCTTCCAATGCATTCTTTTTTTTGGCCGTGCCTTGTGGCATGTGGGATCTCAGTTCCTCTGAACAGGGATTGAACCCTGTGCCCCCTGCATTGGAAGCATGGAGTCTTAACCACTGGGCCATCAAGGAAGTCCGTCAGTGCATTCTTATACTGCAGCTGGAGTGATCTTTTCAAAAGGCAAGTCCAATTATGTGATATCCTCTCCCTTTTAAAATTCTTAAATGGCTTGTCATTACTTTTAAGATAAAAGCCTTTATTCAAAAGCCTTAACATGACTTGCAAAGCCCTACATGATGTCACCCATAGTGGAATAAAAATGGTCACAAATTCTTCCGTACACCTCCCATAGAGAGATGTGGGCTATGTCCCCTCTTCTTGAATCAGGGCCAGCTCTGAGACTGCTTTGACCATTAAAGTACAGTGAAAGTGATGCTCTCCCAATGTCGGTGCCCAGGCTTTATGAAGCAGGCAGCCTCTTTTTTCTGTCTCTGGAAACCCTGACATACCAGGTTGGAAGTCCTAAGACTGCTGTGATGGAGAGACCAGGTTTAGACATTCTAACTAACAACATCTGCTGAGGGAAGAAGCTAGAAGGCCTTGAGGAGACTGCTGGTGAAAGCTAGGAGGACAGGGAAAACTTGCCACCGTCCTCCCAAACTGGGAGACTAGAGAAAAGGCAACTCTTCTGATGTAGAAACAGGACGCTTGGCAACGTTGTCACTTGTAGTAACATGGAAAATAAAAAAATACCTGATGAATTCATAGATTTTAGTGAGGAGATTTGCAGGTAGAATGCTTAAAGTGCCAGTTGGTTCTTTAAAAAAGTTGCATATGATAATGTATAAAGAAAGATGAGTTAAAAAAAGGAACTGTTCAGTTTTCAAGCAAAATTTAGAAGAAATATATAGAGCTAGTACTTGTTGGTTTAAAAAAAGATAAAATGGTTTCACATTCCTAGTTTTGTCAAAGGCAAGAGGCTCTCAACTTAGAAATTGACTGATGGTGGAGATCATCTCAAGCGTGTGGCCATAAGACCCTTTTTTATGCCTTCAGAAAGACTTAGGTGTGCCTCAAGATTCTAAAAGAGACAAAAATTCTAAGAATCCTGAGGGTGTTTTCCCACGGCACCCTGACTCCGAGCCCAGGCCAAAGAAGGGATTGTCTTGAGGAGAATTGTGGATGTGTGTTTTGTCTAACAGAGTGAAGTCTAATAAGATTCATAGGAGGCCCACAAAGATTTCAAGAGGAGTGTATTAGTGTACACATTATCAGCTTGGATAAAAATGGGAAGAGGTAGTTCAAAGTGGAAGAGTCTTTAAAGCCTCCAAACATCTATGGGCAGGAAATAGGCTGAGAAGATTATTCAGTGGCAAATGCCGTTTCTTATGTGCTAAGGACTAAATTGTGTTCCCCTCGCCCCTTCTTCCCCAAATTCATACGTTGAAGCCCTAACTAACCCCTAATGTGATGGCATTTGGAGGTAGGGCCTTTGGCAGTTACTTAGGTCTAGATAAGGTCATGAGGATGGGCCTCCCATGATGGGATTAGTGCCCTTGAAAGAAGAGGAAGAGAAATATATTACTCTCCCTCTCCACATTATGCACTGAGGAAAGGCCATGTGAGCACACACAGCAAGGTGTCCATTTACAAGACAGGAAGACAGTCCTCACCAGATCCTGACCATGCTGGCACCCTAATTTCAGACTTCCAGGCTTCAGAAGTGTAAGAAATAAATATCTGTTGTTTAAGCCATCCAGTCATGGCAGCTCGAGCTAACTAAGACATTATGGAAACAAGATAACTTAGGAGGTATGACCAAGAGTTTTCAGGGTGGCAACCAGAACTGCAGAGGGTCAGGGAGCAGGACTGGGCCCTCCAAGTCAGGGAACTGACAGTATGTGGATTTCAGAACTGCTACAGGCCAGCGATTGCTCTGTGCCTCCTTTTCCTCCACTCTTTGAATGAGGATGCTCACTGCATTGATCTCACCTCTGTACCATCCGTATATGCTGGGTTGGTATGTGTGTGTATGGTGGGGGTATTATACTTTTCATTTCAGTTCACAAGTCTTCATATTGAGAGCAGCTGTACTAGAGAGCTATATCAAAGATCCTTATCAGCACTTGACCCTTATTTAGATGGTAAGAACCTGGACCTCAAACTTGAACTTATGCCGTAATAAGATGACTTTTCTGGACGGCTTTGGGAGTGAGTACATTTTGCCTACAGGGGAATGTAAATGGTTTGTGTCCAATGGTGAACCATGGCTGACTAAAGATAGCCACAAATTATTTGAAATTTGAGAACAGTTGTTCCCCTTGACCTGGGTGGGCTCTGTGACTGCTCTAACCAATAGAATATGGTGAAAATGATGCTATCTTGGCCCGACCTTAATAGTTCCTGTCTCCCGGGCACTCTCTCTGGGAGCCCTGAGCTGCCCTGTAAGACATCTTAAAGCTGCAGTGCTGGAGGGGCCACTTACAGGTGCTCTGTTCAACAGCCCCAGCTGAGCACACACCCCCCGACATTGAAACTAAGGTACCATGTGAATAATGCCATCCCGGATCTCCTAGACCAGCCCAACCTCTAGCTGAATATGCAACAGAAGAATCATCCAGGTGAACCCTTTCTAAGTTCATGTCCCATAAGATCATGGGGTATACTAAAGCAGTTGTTTTTAAGCTCCTTTGCTATGTTTTGGAGTCATATGTTATGTAGCAACAGGTAACTGAACCTGAGCCCAAATTCTCTGACCTTACCTGGCATCTCAGCCCTTAGCAATCGGTACTCCGGTCACACCACGCTTTAGGTCTCTGAATATTAACGTGTGCCCTCCGTCACTCTTCCTGATCTTCCAGCTCTTAGCTTATGAGGATTTTCTCAGGGAAGTTCTCCCTGACCCTCTAAATTAGTTCCTTTGTTACAGTAGATTCTCCTGCAAAAACTGTGTTTCTTTCAGAGCAATTATCTCTGTGATTATTTCATGAATGCCAGCTTCCACTTCTAGATTGTGAGCAAGACACTTCGACCAACGATTTCCAGAGTCAAGTAGTGTGTCTGGACACAGTGCTGAATAAATATTTAAGTAGATGAATGGAAATATTTGATGCAGCTCGTAAGGACTCCCTCCTCACCGGAGAATCTAATAACTGTGTCACTATTCTTCTCTCTCACACATTGTGAACTTTTGGATTCAAAGTTGTTGTAACTGAGGAAAGACAATGTGACTTAATATCTGTCTGTGATGGCAGCTCAGCACAACCGAAGTTGCTGAAGTTCCTTTTGGTCACTGCTGTGCAGGGAAGAGGAAGCTGAAAATTGCTTCTGTGTGTGTGTGGGCACAGGAGAGCAGAGGAAAAAAAAACTGTCCGTGTTCTCACATTTATGTCTTTGCTGGAAATTAGGGAGCTCTCCTGAGAATCTAAAGAAAGTTGTGGGTGCTCAACTTTCTAAATGATTTCTAAATTTAAGTTTAGAAATAATTTCTTACTAGATTGTGAGCTCTTTTCTGCCCTACCCCTTCATCCAAATCTGTGGCCGGAAAGAACTGCAGGAGGGCTGGTGTCTGGGTAGATTCCATACCGTCCATTACCTCTGCTTCCAAGACTATTTTCTAAATATCTAATTTGCAGTCTACTGTTTTTTAAAAAATGTATTTCCATACTTATTGAGTCTTGTTCATGTGGAAAATAGATGGGTCCACTGGCAACTGTCTTTCTTAAAATTTTTCTGCTGTTTCCTTAAGTCCTTAGTCTGTCATTTTTGCTGTATGTGAAATAAGGTCCCTATAAATGTCCTTAAAATGTCCATTTCATAATTTTAAAAGGATTTTCCTTTGCCTTGTTATAGTTCTCTTAATAGTAGTCTCCAAATGGGCCTATGTACAATATTAAAATTTTTTAAAAATTATTTTTTGGCCATGCTGCGCGGCTTGCGGTATTTTCTTTCCCCGACCAGGGACTGAACCCGGGTCCAAGGCAGTGAAAGCCCGAGTCTTAACCACTGGACCGGCAGGGAATTCCGTACAATATATTTTTTAAGAGGGTTTAGTAGGGCTCCAATCAGAGAAAAGAAGACCTCCATTTACGCATAATATAATTTAAAAGAAAACACTCCCCAAATGGCAGGGTTACTATGTAGACCGACATAACCCACCTCCTCTGAGCGCGTTCACACACTCTGGGACGTTGTCCATTTCCATGGCTCTGATTTGTCCTCCCTCCCTAAGCGCACAATACCGTACTTGTCCCTTTTGAACGTGTAACAGATTAAAGAGCTGGGCAGGAGGCAGATGTAGACACACTTTTGATCTCTCATCCTTGGGGGTTAAGGGAGGGCACACACCTGGCGGCTGCTGAGCCGGAAACAGAACACAGGCCCGATTGGAATTACCTTCAAGGGAGCCGCAGCTCCGCCAAAGAGGCAGCTGGGTACGCTGCAAGGACGCGGAGGGAGGAGAGCCCACGATGGGCTGAGGACGCAATAGAGTCCCAGCCGTGTGAATTCGGGCTAGCTGGGGGCTGGTTAGATTTCTTAGGCAGAGTATGGGGAAGATCAGGCAGCTGTATTGAGAACAAATTTGAAGAAATTCTTTTGCAAATAATATTGCAAAACGTTCAGCTGTGCACAAATGCTGAAAGGCAATTTTGACGGCAATTCGGGAAGCTTTCGAAGAAACGATTTTTAAAAGTTTTTTTTTTTCCTTAGCGAAACTCTTCTTTTTATTAAGGATTTCACCTTTGCACCAGGATGCTTTAAAAGTTCGTAGTCAAAACAAGATCTGGAGCGTTTCCTGTGATTTTTGGTGAAACCGCATTGCCCCCTGGTGTTTGCGTGCTGTTTTACACCATCACATGGAAAGCCCGGAGAAAGCCCGTCAAGCTGTGCAAGGATGCTGCTTCCAGTCTTATCCGGGGTCACAGAATAGAGACATGGTTTGACAGAACATGGAATGAAATTTTAAAATTCAGATTCTTTTCTTCTCCACCCTCTGTGGAATCTTCGAGACTTCCGAATAGCTTTTAAAAGACATTGATCAGATTCTAATCTGCCAGTTTTTTGTTAAGTGGTCACATGAGTGGCTGCTGCACACTTACCCATTTTTCAGAACCAACTCAAATATCTCCCGTGTTGTAAAACCTTTCCTGGTGTCTCCTCTGCATTTTGTACACACCCGAACTGTCCTGCCTCTCTCTGCCTTCATGCTTCTCTCTCTGATGGAAACTTGAAAGGGAGGATTATACCTGATTTATATTTGTATCCACCGTGACTAGCACAGTGCACAGTGCCTGGCAGAGTATGTGTACAATGAAAATTTATCGTTTGTTGGTTGCATGTAACAATGCCGTTCACAAAAGGATCAAATACACTTCCTAATCAACAGCAGCTGAAAGTCAATATGGCCACAGAATTGGAGGCAGGAGAACATGGTCCTTGGATGGGACTTAGGGGGTGTCCTGAAGCTCCCTGAAACTGTGCAGGCACCATGTCCAATTATGGAGGAGAATGGTTAGAATAATCTAAAACTAGAATATATCTACCTCTAACAATCTAGAAATCTATACAATGGTTCAAACTTCTGTTTCCTCCCCCACTGAACCTCTACTCTAAAAAGATCATGAGTATATTCATTATCACCAGTTCAATCACGAACTTCTTTGGGGCAGACATTTCTGGGAGTAAGTGTAAAGCTGCTGAATGATACTATTGAAGATACTGGGGCATGTTGACTGAGTCCATCATGATAATGAGAGGGAGACATTGGGGTCTAGGGCAGGTTATGAGTATCGAGAGGCACTCTGCAAAGGAACAGAAACTGTGAATCAAGGGTACCTATACCTATGTATAATGTGTATGGTGTTATTCTGCTTTAGATATCATCTTAGGGCAGACAAATGACCAGATCTGAAGAATCTATTACATTAGGATGGGTCGAGAGAGTGATATTATTAGCAAGACTGCTTTTTAGGTTATAATATTGTCACATTAATACTATCCATAAAAGCTCCTTGAAGTCACTTATTATGCTTGTATTCAGTTAAAATAAAAAATTTCAAGGAAGCCCTCACAGTAGAGGCACGATTCATGGTTGTTAAGAGCTTGAATTTTTTTTTTTAATTATCACATGCTAGTGACTTTATTATTATTATTATCCTTTGGCTGCACTATGCGGCTTGTGGGGATCTTAGTTCCCTGAACAGGGATCGAACCCAGCCCCCTGGTGCAGAGTCCTAACCACTGGACCACCAGGGAATTTCTAAGAGCTTCAGTTTTAGAGTCAAACTGAACAGATACAAATACTGACTGCATCACTGACTAGCCATTTGACCCTTGGAAAGGTCATTAAACTTTTCTGTATCTCAGTTTCCTCAACGGTCAAAATGAGGATGCCACTAATAGCATAGACTGTCTGGTGTTGGTAAATGTCTGTGGTGTTTGTTGGTGACGAGGACCACGTGAGTTTCCCACTATGATTGACTAAGGGGTGATAAAAAAAATTCTGTACTCTTGAAAAAGTCCGTTCTATGAGACATCATTAAAACCCCGAAATACAGAGGAATGTTCTAGGTAGTGAGGCTTCTCCAGTGCTGGTCTTGTCCCTGAGGATGGCCTCAGTGCAAACCTGGACTTCAGCACATCTCTGACACTTCTAGACCAGCGTGACTGGGCCTCTGGTATGTTGGGACTCAAGATTGTCCATTCTCGCCTCATTCCAGTACAGAGCTCTGCCCTCAGGGCTAGCTCAGAGCCCGAATGGCTGCTAGCAGTGGGGGTCAAGGGCAGTCTACTTTGGCCCTGGTTCTTTCCAAAGCCATCTGGAATATGCTGCTGTGGCATAAAATTATTTTGAGTTGATGACATTTGAGAATGGGTTTCTTTTTTTGAACTCTCTTATCTGCTTAAAAGTAGAGCCAGCTCGGTTGTCATAAATTCACTCTCCAGGAGTTCCTGCAACCAGGTAAGACTGATTCACCACCAGAGAAGAGAAATGTCATCACATTTAAGCAGGTATTGTCATAAAACGATCATATCTCTCATCTGTCCTCCCCAGGGCCCATTTATCTTTCCTGAGTCATTGGTTACGTGCTTTTTCCTCCCCTTCCCCTAGTAAGAGGGTATATAAGCCTCAAATTCTAACTACCTCCTTGAGTTATATTTTTCTATGAATTCCCATGTGTACCTGAATTAAACTCCGTGTTTTCTCTGGCTAATCTGTCTTTTGTCAGTTTAATTTGCAGGCCCCCAAGGAAAGAACATAAGAGGGTAGAGGGAAAATATTTCCTCCCCAACACATTCTTATATGGCTTTGCCCAAATATTGGACTCTGCTCTGCTAAATATCTACTCAGATCCTCAGAGCTAGCTTGGCACCTTTCATCAGGATATTCTCAGTTTAAGGAGCTGTCCACCATAAATGAGAAACAGAATGCCCCATGATGTGTTATTATGCAAATATTACACATGTAATATTTGATGTGTTAATATTTGTAAAGCCTCTTTGAACAATGGTTGACAAATACAAGTGCTAGGTAACGGTTAAGGAAAAATAAATATTCACTAGATTGTACAATCCCAGTCTTTAAGACAAAGCAAGGCAGACTAAGTCTAGGGTTCCAAGCCTTCTACATATTTTTTTTCATTTTGCGCTGCATCTTTATAATCTCCCACATATGATGATGTAAAAAAGTGAATACTGTTAAGAAAGCTAAAACTTTTTTTTTTTTTAATAAATTTACTTATTTTTCACTGCGTTGGGTCTTCGTTGCTGTGCGTGGGCTTTCTCTAGTTGTGGAGAGCGGGGGCTGCTCTTTGTCGCAGTGTGAGGGCTTCTCACTGCAGTGGTTTCTCGTATTGTGGAGAATGGGCTTTATGTGCACGGGCTTCAGTAGTTGTGGCACGCGGGCTCAGTAGTTGTGGCTCGCGGGCTGTAGAGCGCAGGCTCAGTAGTTGTGGTGCACGGGCTGAGTTGCTCTGCGGCATGTGGGATCTTCCCGGACCAGAGCTGAAACCCATGTCCCCTGCATTGGCAGGCGGGCTCTCAACCACTGCACTACCAGGGAAGCCCGCTAAAACTTTTTAATTGTTGGAATAAGATAATCAAAGTGAGCTCATTTTAGCTAACTTCTGCCTTTTGAAGTCTAACTGAGAATGTCATTTTTAAACGTGTGCAAGGCATATTCAGACTTATACAAAATGGACTCGGGGGACGACTGGAGAGATAAACGGTGGTAACAACCACTAAATATGGTGCAAAATTATGCATCCTGGGGGAGCCTGGAAATGTATGTTCTTTTTCAAGAGGAGATGAGACAGAAAATTGAGCCTCTAATGTGATTTCTAAAGGCATATGATCATCAGTGAGCTAAATGGGGCTTCCAGGGAATTCCACTGCGTTCCAAGCAAACCTGGCAACAGATAGCTTCCTGGACAGCTGTTTCTCCCATCTATTCCCCAAATTCTTTTTTGTTAGTTGTCGGCTAAATCTTTATGTGAGTGCAAAAGCCACCCTGCAGAAACAAACTTGTCTTAGAGGTTTTCATTTTCATTTGGTAAGTGATGTGCAAAAATTCTGATTGTCATTCTCAAAGTCTGCAGTGAAAATGCAAGGGTATGGTTTCTACAAGTGCAATCAAGCATAACATTGTGTTATGTTTAGGAGAAATTTCTAAGTCATTTCTATTTCAATATCTCCAAATGTATAGAACAATTCTGCTTATATTAACCACATCCTGAAGTTAACAACTGACAACTGTCCGGTAAGCGAAATGGTCCATATTTGGTCTATAAACCATCTAACATTAACTTTTCCATAACTAAGCACATTGAAATCAAGGTCAGTCTATTAGTTTTATGTTAGGTTTTTTTTTTTATTGAATTTATTTAGTTATTTATTTTTGGCTGCATTGGGTCTTCATTGCTGTGCGCGGGCTTTCTCTAGTTGTGGTAAGCAGGGGCTACTCTTCGTCGAGCGGGCTCCTCACTGTGGTGGCTTCTCTTGTGCAGAGCATGGGCTCTAGGCACGCGGGCTTCAGTAGTTGTGGTGCACGGGCTTAGTGGCTCCATGGCATGTGGGATCTTCCCAGACCAGGGCTTGAACCTGTGTCCCCTGCCTTGGCAGAAGGATTCCTAACCACTGCACCACCAAGGAAGTCCCATATGTTAGGTTTTTAAATTAAGAACATCTATGTGTGGTGACGGATATTAACTAGACTTATTGTGGTGATCATTCAGCCATATATATGAGTATTGAATCATTACGTTGTACACCTGGAAATAACATGTTATATGTCAATTATACCTCAGAAAAGGACATCTGAAAAGGTTAAGCTGCTTGACTCTTGGTTGAAACCGTTTACTAGCCTCCCATTACAAAACTTTCAAAATCCTTCAGATGGTGTATGACATTCTGGGTTATCTGGGTCCTTCCTACTTCTTTTTTTAACTTAGACCACGCACATCCCTCCTCCCCTCTCTCCCCACTACTAATCTCTGTGTTCCAGCGATGCTGGCTTTTTTTAGTTAACTTTTTCTTCTCATTCCTGGCCTTTGTCCTTTGCTCTTCCCTCACCTGGAACTCAAGGAAGATTTCCTTGAGGAAGGGGCAATGAATTTTCCCTGACCACACATTTCATAGTTGACCTAGAATCTTAACACCATTATTTCTCTCTTTTTAGCACCCTATAACCATGGTAAACAATTATATGCATAAGCATTACAAAAAATCAAAAAGTCTCAGATTATCTGCTCCTTGAAGTAGGGGCAGTTCCTGGGTGGGTGTTACTGCTGTGTCCTCAGGAGTAGTCCAGTGCCTGGCACACAGTAGGTGCTCAATAAAAGCTTGATAAACATGGGAAGCAATTCTTTTTTTTTTTTAAACATCTTTATTGGAGTATGATTGCTTTACAGTGGTGTGTTAGTGTCTGCTTTATAACAAAGTGAATCAGCTATACATATACATATATCCCCATATCCCCTCCCTCTTGCATCTCCCTCCCTCCCACCCTCCCTATCCCACCCCTCTAGGTGGTCACCAAGCACCGAGCTCATCTCCCTGTGCTATGTGGCTGCTTGGGAAGCAATTCTTAATCCTACCTACTCTTAAATTGATAATTCATGCTTTCCTGCTTCATGACTGTACTTGAGCAGAAACGATAACCGTGTCATGGAAATAGATTATTTAAGTCCTAGATGGAGCCAGTTATTTTCCAAAGGTAGAAAACAGATTTTGAACTTGAACTCCCCAGGAGCTAACTTTCTAACAGATATTTTCTCCCACATATCCTCATGCACTGCTTATGGGATTATAATTTGTAAGAGAACCTATACAAATATAGGCTTGATGAAATAATTCTACTTTCCATGTTTTAGAATTTATTTTGAAGAAATAATCATAGATGCTTTTGCCCTTGTCCCCATATAGTCTTAGTCCCAGCAGAGCAATAAGAAGAATTCTTTAACAACCAAGATCATGTAACCCATTTGCTAAAACTCAGAAATGGCTCCTGTTTCACTTAGAGTAAGAAGCCGAATCCTTCCAATTGACAACAAAGTCCTGCGTTATTCATGTTATTTATGAATTTCATGTTATGCTCTTCAGAATTTTCTACGAGACATATTTTTGTTCAGGAAATACAGAAGCATTATTAAAGATAGAACAGTGACATTCAGAAAGGAGCCTTGGTAAGTTAATATTGTTTCTTATCTATTAAAAATCAGTTTTGAAGATTCCAGATTTTTCTAGAATTTTTTTTTTGGGGGGGAAACATGATCACTACTCTTTAGTCACTCATTGCTGATTAGAGAGACACACACACACTAGACAGAATTTGACTTCTACATTTCTCCTTCTACATTTCTCATCCTTAAAAGTTAATGAGAACTAGGTAACACCAGGGAGTGTTTTAGAGACCGCTTGCTACTGAAGTACTTGTTCTTAATCTGTATTACTTTTACAGCCACTGTGTTCTTCCTCTTTCTAGGCTCAATTTCAGATGCTTATCAATAGTGTGGCAAGCACACCTCCCGTATCAGGGCAGCCTAAATGCAGAGAAGCTGGGGAGAACTTACTTCAAACCCACTCCTTTTCCTTTGTTCCTATTTCCCCTCCATCTCCGGGGTAGGCTCTCACACCCATTCTCTTCTCTTCGTCCTCAGTTCCACGCCTGGGCCAGCACTGTGTCCTCTCGTCTGGACCCTTTCAGCTGTCTTCCAACTGGTCTTTCTGTCTTAGGCTTTTTTCTCTTTAATTCATTCTCCATAAGAGTGACTTCCTTACCTAAAAACAGGTACTAGCTCTCTACCGCCTGAAGGATAAAGTTCAAGGCCCAGATCCAACCTCTTCTTCCATCACTTCCTTTGTGTACCCTATTCTGTGGTCCACTCTTTCCTTCATACACCATGTACTTCTGAGTCTCTGTTCCTCTACATGTGCTACGCTCTTGACTTGGACACCCTTCCCCAGTTTTCCATGTGGACAATTTCTTTTCACTTTCTGGGCTCAGCTCACTGCCTTTTGCAGTGAAGCCTTCACAATCCTCTTGAGGCACAAATCTATCCCCCGATTGCGTTCTTTTATCACTCAGCATATTGTTGTTATGGCCTTAGTACACAGCATTATAATTAATTACATTTCTGTTGCCCTTAGTGACCTGTGCATTCTACTACAGCATTGCTCTCATTGGTTCTCTTATACTTTTGCTCTCTAGAAGTACTAATCGAAAAAAATCCCTGTTGATGGGATATGCCTAAACAAGTCTATTAAAAAGACTATTGTAATAACTATTGTTAGTATACAAATTGCTATTATGATGAAGAGGACTCTTACAATGAAAGCTGCTGCCACCACGACCATTACCTCCCCCATCATCACCTCCACCACCATCACCTCACCTCCACCACCATCACCTCCACCATCATCACCATCATCACCTCCACCACCATCACCTTCACCACCATCACCTCCACGGTCATCACCTCCACCACCATCACCTTCACCACCATCACCTCCGACACCATCACCTCCACCACCATCACCTCCACCACCATCACCCTCACCACCATCACCTCCACGATCATCACCTCCACGATCATCACCTCCCACCATCACTTCCACCATCATCACCTCCACCATCATCACCTCCACTACCATCACCTCCATCACCTCTACCACTTCCACCATAATCACCTCTATTTCCCTCACTTCCATTACTTTCATCACTTTTATCATTTTCACCAAGTCCACCACTATCAACATCATCCCCACCCATTAATATTTAGCACTGCCAAGTACCAGGCAGTAGGTTAACTTTTATATGCATTCTCTCACTTCACCTCCGCAAACTGAATAAAGATGGTCTATATGTTTGTGTCCCCCTAAAATTCACATGCTGGTATCCTAACACTCAATGTGATGGTCTTAGGAGGTGGGGCATTTAGGAGGTGATTAGGTTATGAGGGTGGAACCGTCATGAATGGGATTAGTGCCCTTATAAAAGAGGCTCAAGGAAGTTCCCTTGCCCCTTCCTCCACGTGAAGTTACATGTGAGGCCATTTATGAACCAGGAAGCAGAAGCCTCACCAGACACAGAACCTGACCATGTGGGCACTCTGATCTCAGACCTCCAGCCTCCAGAACGGTGAGAAGTAAATTTCTGTTGTTCCTAGGCCACTTAGTTTGTGATATTTTGTTATAGCAGCCTGAATTGACTAAGAAAATGAGAAAACTGAAGCCCAGAAAGATTAAGTAAAATCCTGTGATTACACAACTCCAGGTGGAAGAGTTTGGATTATAAGTTGGGGCTCTCTGAACGCAGAGTCTGAATTCTTCATCACCAGTCTCCTTCCTATATTCCAAACTACTTGGGGACAGAGGCCATGCATTTTACTTCCTTTGCAGCTCTTCTTTCAGTGCTTTTCACATGGTGAGAATGCAATAAATGTTGAAATTCAATCCTGGATGCAAAATTTGGTAGCCTAATTGACATCCAACTTGCTTACCGAGTTTGCCTGTGTTAATTAAAAGGGCATATCATACCATGAATAATTGGCCTGGATAGTCTTCATCAAGTCTCCATTTCAAAAACAGTAATCTGGCTTTTAATCTATTTTGTTCCTCCTATTAAATCCAAGACATTTTATTTTTGGTTTAAGACAGGAAGGCAAGGGCAAGGGTAATCTCAATACCCACTGAAGATACCTAGGTCTAAGAATGTGATTATGAAAGAAGACTAGAAGGGAAAGATCAAAAGTACGGAAGGAGCTGAAGGGAAAATACTGAGTCTTGTATATGTCACCTGATGCCCTGTAAATTGTACAAATCTATGCAAAAGGAGTCGTATGTGCTTTTGTTTTCACTTAGAACTCTAGTGAGAAAATCTGTTGCAGAGAACAATTAGATCACCTGTCTTTGCTTGAGTTCCCAAGCTGCAAGCAATGGTCAGACAGCATTTTATATTAGGAAGGCAAATTTGCAGACGGTCAGACTAGCATTTCGATGGAAACTCGGGCTAGAAAATCAGCTCTTCCCTGTTACTAATAAGATACTGCTGTTCATGTCACCATTTCTTATTTCCTCCACTCCTGGTATCTTTGCTCACTTCCATCCCCTCCAGCTGACTCACCCAGGCTGCACATTCCCACCTCCCTTGGACCCACTCTCTCACTTATTCTCTTACAGTGCTTTCCACGATGCATATGCAGGGGTGTGCTGGTCAAGTTTAGCAATCGGCTCTCTGAAGGGCCTTCTGATTTGAAACATTTGCTGATTTTTATGGTGCAAATTCTGCCATATGGCTGTTGGGAAGCTGCCAAATTGACATCCACCAGCTGGAAAAATTCTTGAAAATGTCACAATCAGTTCTCAGGAGCCAGTATGAGCTGGTGCCAGTGCACCCCAAATTCTGTGGGATCCCTTTGTATTGTGAGTGAAACCTTCTTTCCCCACCTCGGCCTTAAGGAAAAAGACTTTTCCTTGATAATCCCATTGCCCTCAAGCCCTTGCCAATTTGAGGCCACTTCTCACCCTTTCTCGAGAAGAGATGCTAAGGTCGGCATACAAAGAAAACAAAAAAGAAAAAGAAAAAAGCCTTGAGTCTTTCCAGATGAAGCCCCAGGCATTGTTATTAGATGCTGTTTTCTCTACATTTTGAGATTAATTAAATGATTATGATATGTGATGGTGTAGATCATTAACAATTAATGAAAAATTACTGTTTCAAGTATTGTCCTAACAACTTTACGTACATTACTCATTTAATCTTTATAAAAATTCAGTGAGATGGGTGACATTAAGATCTCTTTTTATCTGTGAAAGCCTTAAGTCCATAGAGTTTAAGTAACTTATAAAAAAAGTAATGAGAAAAGATACCACATTTTCATGGTTTAAAATTCAAAATTCAGCAGGGTAGCCACAGAAAAGTCTCTTTCTTACCCGTGTTCCCAATCACCAGGTTTCTGTCCCTGACTATAATCACCGATCTCAGGTTTCACGTGGACCACTGTACTTTTCCATTCCCGCTGCCATTTGTAGATCGTTTGTTTGTTCCCACCACCCTATAGACTCTCTTGTTTTGAGGCTAAAACTCACTTTCACCATTTTCTCTGTCTGTATCGACTAACTTCCAGGATATTCCTCCTTTTCCATAGTGACTTTAACCCCTGATTCATGAACTTTTCCATCCCATCCTCTGAGATTTCAACATCCAGGTTTAGGGTCTCACACAATTTCCCCAACTTTAGTAACCTTATCTCTACTCCAGTTCCTCCATCACCAGCCCAGTCATCCCTCAGACATCACCATTTCTCAAATCAACTCTGCCTCTAAGTAATAGTAAAATTATTCCTTGGGTCATGACCCTTATCATCCACCTGAATCACCTCTTCAGTACAAATGAATCTGCCCTACAGCCATTTGTGACCCCCGGAACTTCCCCATTTTGCCCCAGCGAATCAGTGCCCTACTGGTTTCAGGTGTCGTCCTTCCTGGCCTGGACCCTCATTTGACAAGAGAATTCTCTGTCCTCTTGTCCCACTACCTCTTATATCTATTCTAATATTACTCATCACCTTTATATCCTGGGACAGATATGGAGACATTTCTGTGCTTAAAAACCATCAGTGGCTTCCCAGAGTCTCAATCCAAAATTCTCTGCTAAATAGTAAGTCATTCCATGATCTGAGGAGGTCCATGTTTCTAGTGTGTCTGGAACCATCCACTTCATGGATCCAAGGCTTCAGCCAAACTCAGAGTGAGGCCTCTGTAATCATAAAAGTGCTTGTGTGACAACATTGTCATTCTTTCTGTTGCAAGAATGAATATCAACTTTTACTTCCAGAAAAACACAGCTCTGGTTGGCTGCACTTGACCCGTGGAATGTGGCTGGGAATGACTAAGTATAAACCACCCAAAAAGAGCATGTTATGACCATCCACAGTTTTTATTACTTCCCCACCTCAGTCCCCGTGTGCTCAGTCCCTTAGCGATCACGATACGACCCACGAGCTGCAGGTGTTATAGATGACATGGCACCATAGATACAGTCTATGAGCTTGAGGCTGCTTTGGTTCATTAAGAAACCCAACTTAGGGATGTGAGGTATCACTGTGGTTTTCTGACTTCTATTAGGCTGTGGAGCTATTTCCCAAGAGAATAGCACAGCAGGTCCTCACAGGACATCTCAGCTGAGGTTGTAGAAACTTTGTGGCTCTCCTAGCTCTAGTTGATGGTAAAATACTCAAGTTCTCTGGTAGTGGCAGGCCAGTAGCATGACAGGAGAGATTGGCTGGAGCTCCCCAGCTGTTCCCTCTGTATGACTGTCACAGCAGAGCAGGAGCAAACCAAAACCAAAAACGTCAGTCCAGATTGCTTAGGGTTGAAAGAAGAAGACCACAAAAGGACCAGCTATGAACTCTGCCCTCAGGGTCTATCTGGGATCTAGAAAGGATGGCAGTGATGTCCACAGGCTTAAGGGCAGAAGAAAGAAGTGCAGCTTGGTGCAGTGATCACAGAGTCTAAATTTTTTGAGAAAGTCCTGATTTTAAATATTCTATTCTGTTGTTACACGTGTTCTGTTCTTTTATCCTCAAAGCTTAGTCATTGAGAATTTAGGGGAAAATATATTTTTTACCCATGGTAGTGTTCTACACACGCACGCACGCACACACACACACACACACACACACACTCAGTTTTAGGAAGAATAAGAAGGTCTCTGTTGAAGCTATGCTACCAGCTGTGCTTTCCACAGTCCTATGGAAAGATGACTAGAGAAAGCTAAGAAGGTTTGGTCACAGGGAGGAGTGGTCTTAGAATCACCGTTCATCTGCTGAGACCTGAAAAAGTGTGGGACTAGCTGCCTTGGAGAAAGAAGAGAGGATCATTTCAACTCAATTTACTGGTACAAACATCTTCCACATAAAATGGAGGCTTATTAGGATTCCATTCAACCACTGTTTCTAGCACCAGAGAAGGGGCTAGGAATTGGCATTATTCTAGAGAAATTTCAAGAGGTTTAAATGGACTTGAAAACAACACTATCCTGTCATTATTTTCAGTGATTTCTTAGGGTCAGAGATGATGTCTGGGAGGGATTCATTAAAGGGCGTTTCTCACATTGATTTGTGACCCAGGAGTATCTATAGGAAAGAATTTCTCTTGACGGCATCCTCAGGGAGAAAACTATGCTTCCAGTTCTGCAGACTGACATATACTCGCTGTGTGATGCTAATAAAGATGTGAAGCATTTAAAAAATTCAATGGTATATTTTATAACCACCTTCTTCAAAGAACTCTGGTCTCTAGTTGCCTTATATGATCAATGATAACGACTAAATGAAATGCTTATTTGTCTCCTCCAAGAGCAGCCTCTAAAGTATTTACATAAATGGATACTGCTGGATAAACAGCAGATTCCTTCTGCTTGGGTTCATATTTGTTTCCTTTCCTCCTCTAAAAGCCAGTATATTATTACCGGGAGACCATGATACTTTGGAAAAGGTTCTAGATTTAAAGTCCAAGGCCAGAAGACCAGTTTTCAGAGATGCAGTGAAGAAGATACAGGAGAAGTTGGGCCTGATCTTCTCTAGGTTTCTAATTTTTCTAAAGATGTGATTAATAATTTATGACTCAGAAGGCCTGGATTTGAATCCTGACTCTTCTCTAAGATGTTAGTTGATCTTTGTTGCCTATCCTGTAAGGAGGCAGCTACTTTAGATGAACTCAAAGTCCCTTTCAGCTGTAGAATTTGGTAACTCTCAGAGGACCGGTGTGATGTTTAAACACAGGACTTCTTCCTGGGTTCTAGGAAAAGCTCTCATAATATGGAACTCCTAGGTGCATTCTCTATTATTTATGTGCATCATTTGATTGAAGACTCGTGTCCAAAACTTTGATTAAAAAAATACATTGAGTTATCTGACTGATAAAATATGGAGAAGATGCTGATGTTAGCTGAAATGAGGTGAGAAAAGGCCAAATATTCAGAAAAGACCAAGGGATCAATTTAGTTTCTCTTTACAATAAACAACCCAATATATCAACAATAAATAAGAACTGTCCTGATACAACGCTATAAACAGAAGTAGCTTTACTGAAACTTAGCCTGAGGTTTTATGGAGAGAAGATTAGACTAGAAAGCCTCCAAATCTGTTGAGAGAAACTTTTTTTTCTTCATCTCTATTTGAGACGATAAATGATGCTTTTCAGTTCTAAAGGCCCAGTGAGAAATCAAGGATGAAATAATAAGTGCTTATGTGGCTAGAAATAAACGTAGCTGCATCTTCCCCCATGTGAGGGATGTACAGCCATAATGAAGATCAGAGAAAGAATTATCATCACAGACAGGAAATGAGGTGGTAAGCAAATAATTAAGGAGTATTAAGTCATCTCGGAGAATACTCACAGGGGCCGTAAAAGGCAAACACTGTTAGCCATATTGTTGAGAAATTATGGTAAGACAAAGTGAATGAAATGAAATTAGTGTCAGGGAGGGAATGCAGTATCATGGTCTCACTAGGTTTATGCTTTTGGGCAAATTGCTTATTCTCCAACATTAATTTTTTCCCCTGTATAATAGAGCAAGTAATATCACCCTCACTGGAGTGACAAAACGATTAAATAAAGTCACAAACCTGAAGCACAAAATGATGTTTCTGAAACATAAAAGGGGTCAATAGGGGAGTGGTCCAGTGGTTAGGACTCCTAGCTTTCACTGCCAAGGGGCCGGGTTCAATCCCTGGTCAGGGAAACAAGATCCTACAAGCCATGTGGCCAAAAAAAAAAAGGGTGTGTGTGTCAGTAATTGGTACCTATTAATCAAGAATAGAAACAGGTGATATTTGATCCACCTGGTCAAATAACTGTATTCTAACGCTGATATGAAAGATGTTCTCCGAGAGAGGTGACAGCTCGTTAAGATACACTATATAAACAGTATGCCAGAGGAAGACTTTATTCAAGCCATAATTTTCTTTTTATTTTTTTAAAAAATATTTTGGCTGCTTTGGGTCTTCATTGCTGTGCACAGGCTTTCTCCAGTTGCGGTGAGCCAGGGCTACTCTTCGTTGTGGTGCGTGGGTTTCTCATTGTGGTGGCTTCTCTTGTTGCGGAGCATGGGCTCTAGGCGTGTGGGCTTCAGTAGTTGTGGGACACGGGCTTAGTTGCTCCATGGCATGTGGAATCTTCCCGGACCAGGATCGAACCTGTGTCCCCTGCATTGGCAGGCGGATTCTTAACCACTGCGCCACCAGGGAAGTCCCCATAATTTTCTTGAAAGTTGGAGATCCTCCACTTTCATGCATACATGCGTTGGTTATGATAGTGATACCTATTGCATATTTTTATTCAGTTTGTAGGACAAATACCATGTTTCCTTTTATTAATGCTGTAGATAGTAATGGAGGTTTTATATGCAGGTATTTCTTTCCTGTGACTTTTGCCCTACAGGCAGGCCTTCACCATGGAAACAGACTTCAATTGTCTCAGGAAGAGAAGAGTTCCAGCCAGACTAGAGATCATTGGTCAGGTTCTAAGTAGCCTTTTAGAGTCTGTTAAGAAGGGTGCACACCACCCTCCCCGCAAGAGTGGGTAGGAGGAGCATGGGCTCCTCTTTGTGGAACAGATGTCAGGGGCACTGTGGTAGGCAGAATCATGCCCATCCCCCCCTCCCCAGCAAAGATGTCCAAGTCCTAATCCCTGGAACCTATAAATGTTGTTTCATTTGGTAAAAAGGGACTTTGCAGAAGTGAGGAAGCATCTTGAGATGAGGAGATAATTCTGGATTATCCGGGGCGGGTGGGGCAAGGTAATTCCGAGGGTCTTTATAAGTAAAAGAGGGAGGCAGGAGGGTCAGAGACAGAGTGATGCAGAGTGGGAAGGACTGGACTGGCACTGCTGGCTTGAAGATGGAGGAAGAGGCCATGAACCCAGGAATGTGGGCAGCTTCTTTTTTTCTTTTTTTAAAAAATTTATTTACTTTTTATTTTCATTTATTTTTGGCTGCGTTGGGTCTTTGTTGCTGCCCTCGGGCTTTCTCTAGTTGTGGTGAGCGGGGGCTACTCTTCGTCCCAGTGTGCGGGCTTCTCATTGCAGTGGCTTCTCTTGTTGTGGAGCACAGGCTCTAGGCACGCCGGCTTCAGTGGTTGTGGCGCACGGGCTCAGTAGTTGTGGCTCGCGGGCTCTAGAGTGCAGGTTCAGTAGTTGTGGTGCACAGGCTTAGTTGCTCTGTGGCATGTGGGACCTTCCTGGACCAGGGCTCGAACCCCCGTCCCCTGCATTGGCAGGCAGATTCTTAACCACTGGGCCACGAAGGAAGTCCCTGGGCAGCTTCTAAGAGATGAAAAAAGCAAGCAAATGGGTTCTTCCCTAGAGCCCCCAGAAGGTGCTCGGTAACCCTGCTGACAGCTAGATTGTAGCACAGTGACCTCATTTCGTACTTCTAGCCTCTCAGAGCTCTAAGATAATATATTAGTGTTAAGTCGCCAAGATTTTGATAATTTATTACAGTAGCTATAGGAAACGGACACAGGCACCTTCCCTCAGTTCAGGGTACCTTCAGGTGCTTCAGCTGACGAGGCCCATTTAGGAGGATTTTCTGATTATATTACTAGTTTTCACTGAATTAGCCTTCATAAAATGGACAGATGGTTTAGAAAATTAAGGACAATACTCATCATATGAGCATAGCAAACGACATAATCGAAAAGTTGACTTGCTTTGCTATAGTACTTTGCTAATCATCGTTAATCACTATAGATTAAACAGGGTGATGATCTTATCAGAGCTGGTAAGAAGTTGGCTCCCAAATTTAGAATTATCGAAAATAATGAAGAACGTTTGCTGTTAAAAATGAGGAACGGAGGGAATTCCCTGGCAGTCCAATGTTTAGGACTCGGCACTCTCACTGCTGGGGCCTGGGTTCAATCCCTGGTCAGGGAATTAAGATCCTGCAAGCCACGTGGCATGGCCAAAAAAAAAAAAAAAGAAAGAAAAATAAGGAGCTGAGCTCTAAATATATCAAGCTTTGAGAATATTAACTAATTATGTAAAGTCATTATAAAGGAAAGGTGCTTTTAGAAATACTGGAAGTATTGAAGGTGTAGGTAGGAATGAAAAAATGACTTGTAGAAGCATATATAATCTTTTCATAGAAAAAAACTGGGAATTTAATGCCAAAAAAAAAAAAAGGCAAAACAAATGTTATGCTAGGAAGCTAAGCATATATGGTAATGAAAGAAATGTCCAGAGAAGATAAATGACCAACCTATCATATGAAAAGAGAAATTCTGAACAAACAGCAGCTCTCGCATAATGAGTACAATGATTCCGAACCTCAAAGATGGATTTAAAATTTAATCCATTATAAGGCAATTATTTTCCATCCAAAATGTATGTGGTTCATGGTTATCACCTCCCAATTTCTTGATTCATAGGAAGGAATCTGTGTGACTTAAAATCAGACAGAGGCATGAGATACAAAGTAGAAATCCAACATGGGGAAAGGAAGCAGAGAGAGATTATCCCCGGAAGTGGAATAGATGCAACCTTTTGGGGCATCTTGGCGACCTAAGAGAAAGATCAATGTAATTCTGAAAAGTCATAAACAAAAAGAAAGATGTTAAATACCTGTTCCTGTAAGGCTACTACAGTGTCTTAGAACAAACTTTAGAATGTTGCTGTTGGTAATCTTTGCTTTTCTCCCATTAGTTTAAGGCATTTTATTCTAGGTATGTAAGAAAAAAAAGGACAAAAGAAAAATAAGCGAAAATGTGTTCTACTTAAAGATGACAAACAGGCTAAGTAAGGAATGGGTTAAAGGGTAGACTGGGATGGTTTGGAAACATCTGGCAGTGTCTGCAGCCCCACTCCCCAGCCCCCTTGTGGATTCTTCACATGTTTGCACAAATTTCATTGATATGTGAGCCTGTGGCCTCTTTCACCCATCCTCCTTTCTGGTCTCCAGATCCTCCAAGGCCCTTCACTATTGACTCCACTGCAGGGAAGTATTTATGAGAAACAGATTAGAGAACAGAAATGTTGCAGTTTAAAGCCATTCAGCTCATTCACACCCAGCACACCTTTAGCAGCCCCCTACTTTGCCCCAGGTTTCATGTGCTCCCTGCTATCTATGTGCATAGATCTGTCTCTCGAGAAAGATTTTAAGGTCCTACCCCTTAGCACAATGTTTTTGCAGACTATAAACTGGACAAATGTCTACTAAACTGAAAAAGAAGCTTTGAAGAAGTCTTTGTATTATTATGGCATTAGTGTATTATTTGCAAAGCAGGATCAGTGGTTTCTGGCAGAACTTATGTTCATTTATTTCCCTGCTCAGGTTAAATGCTCCAAACTGCTCCCAAAGCCTCAGATTATAATTGAGCTCCTCAAACAACAAACCCTTTCATCAGCTAGATAACAAAGAGGAAAACCTAGCTGTTGAATAAACTCTGTTCTCCATTCGACTTTTAACGGATTTCAGAAATGTAATTTTAGATTTCCCATCAGTCAGGGTCATTTTTGTGATGCTCTGAATGTCTGAAAAATCATCTAAGTCCTTGTATATATCAGACAACAGGCATCATGTATCCTTTTTTAGTGGCCCTATCATCTTCCTCCTCTAAGCATCATCATTAAAAAGCAAAGGTAATCGACCATTTCAAGGGGAAGCTGATACATGCTGAGACTTGCTACCCACCTCAGCAAACCAAAACATGGGTGATGGATATAATGGTACATTTTCCTGTGTCTAGGGTTTGGACCCACACAAATACACCCAGGTTAACATGGCATAGTTTTTGTTCAAATATTTCCCAAATGTAAGCCTTGGAAGACCAGTTCTGAGATATATAAAAATAGGTTTTGAGGGGAAAAAAAAAGATTTTGTGATTAAAGCAATTTGTAAAAGTCTGGATCAATTACAATTGAAGAGGTTGCTTTACTGTAGGGTTTCTTAGAGTTTTCAGTATGGAAACAAGCACTGTGACTTCTTAAGAGGTTTGAAATATGTGTTATATTCAAACATATCTCCATAGGTGGGATATAGATTTTTTTGTTAAAATTTTTTTTTTCTGGAACACCTCATGTAATCCTGGAATACAGTTTGAGAAAAGCCGACAAGCCTCCCCCGACCCCACACCTTTTTGGGTGCAATTCCTAAGACTGTTGAGAATTTATAAACTCTAGGATTATTAGTAGTATCCTGAGGGCTGGGCCAGGATTTGAGTGGGCAATACCAAGGAAGGAGAGATTTACTTGGCCTTGGTTTAGCTCCTGGAGAAGTTTTGGGGATTCCAAGATGACCTGGGGCCTTTGACTCTGAAGCACCATGGTCTTTGAATGGCCTGGGATGGCCTGCTAGTTCCAGGATCTTTGAGGGTGGGTTCTGGGATGAAGTAGTTCAAGTGCCCAGAGGAAGGGAAGGCTGATAGAAGAACATTGGAGAAGGCAGTGTTTTGTTTTGTTTTGTTTTGTTTTTAATTTTTTTGAGACTTTAAATTTTATTATTATTTTTAAAATTTGTATTTATTTATTTATTTTTTGGCTGCATGGCTTTCAGGATCTTAGTTCACTGACCAGGGATCAAACCCATGCCCCTTGCAGTGGAAGAGTGGAGCCTTAACCACTGGACCACCAGGGAAGTCCCGAAAAGGGAGTTTTAAGAACGGAAGTGATTTGTGTGTGTGTGTGTGTGTGTGTGTATTTATTTATATTTTTTACATCTTTATTGGAGCATAATTGCTTTACAGTGGTGTGTTAGTTTCTGCTTTATAACAAAGTGAATCAGTTATACATATACATATGTTCCCATATCTCTTCCCTCTTGCATCTCCCTCCCTCCCACCCTCCCTATCTCACCCCTCTAGGTCATCACAAAGCACCGAGCTGATCTCCCTGAAGAAGGGAAGTGATTGATCTTTTAGTTTCCCCATTTCCTCCTCAAGTATTTCTTTTTAAGGGAATTTTCTTATAATTCCTATTCTTTTTTATATTTCCTGTTTTTTCCCTTCAAGTGTCCTATTAGTTTTTTTATTTTGTTTTGTTTGCTTTTTTTAACCACCAATATCAGAATTAGACTCTGCCTCTCATGTCACTGTTCGCTGAGACCAAGACTTATGGTTCAGAGCTGCTCAGGGTGGCTGGTTTCTAATAATGTCAGGAAGAAGCAAATATAACTTAGGAAAATGGGACGAAATCGGCTAGCCACACACAACAGGATTTGGTATAGACCAAAGGCACATATGAAGGTTTGGTTTAGTAGGGACCCTCAAGAGCAGGCACATAACTGAAAAAGGAAGCTCCCTATTATATTTGGGCCAATTTCCATAGTTAATGGGCTACTTTGAAAGAACATGAGTTGGATGAACAAAATTTACTCTGAAAAGTTATAGTAATGTGAGTGTGGCTTTAGCAAGTAAACTTTAAAAAAATCTTTAAATTTATTGGTCTCTATTTATATTTATAATTGTAACAATGTAATGGCCTAATATAGTTCCATAATTTATATTTATAGTTTATAATATAATAACCTTTAGCAAGTAAACTTTAAAAAAATCTTTAAATTTATTGGTCTGTATTTATATTTATAATTGTAACAATGTAATGGCCTAATATAGTTCCATAATTTATATTTAATTTATATTTTATAGTTCCATTAGGTTCCATAATGGAACCTAAATAGTTCCATAATTCCAGCATACAATACTATTTTTAAGAAGAGTTGAGGAATTAGTTTTCTATTTCACATAAGAAAAGGTAAGGGGAAAATGCTGAAAATGACACAATGGTGGCCCATATTTTTCTCTGTATTTGCTCAAGGCAGTGTTTGTTTTAGTTCACCTCAGTGGATAAGGAGTTATCCTTAGGAGAAGTCTGAGCAATTTACTAATCATTTCAACATATCATCAAAACTACATCAAGGGAAACAAATTCCTGGCTGCTTTATAAGCTGCCTCTGGTAATGGAATTTAGCTCAAGATCAAAGGTTGACTCTTACAGAGGAGAGAAGGAATCATTTCCTTTATGTACATTTTTTGGAGTGTTTTTATTTTTAATACAAAACGAAATGGATGACCTCCCCTATCCACCCTCTACCCTCCCAACTCCCAACAATTAGTAGTTGCGTTTAGGCATCCAAAAACACATTATAAGAGTCAATTATAAAGTTCTCCTGCTCTCCTGAGTTCAAAAGCAATTTTATCATTTTAATTAGCAATTTATTCTTTTACTGGGCATCAGAGCGCACCACAGCCCACTCTCACTCCCAACTGACAGTGAAATCGGAGGCGTTAGCTCTCCAAGGTCGCTCGGTACCTTTCCCCATTTATTTACGTTGGCAGTGGTTCAGGCCCTGGGAAGTCAGCCTTGTTTCTATAAGTGAGGGCCAGATGATCCAGTTGGTCTGAGATCTGCATATAGCAGCTGTTTGCTAACTATTCAGCACTTTAAAGCTTCCAAGTGCTCTCCTGTTATGAGTTCTCCTGTTACACTCCTGGGGAGATGGACATTAGCTCTGAATTACTGTCATCAACCACCTTCTTTATTAACTTTTTTCCTCCACTGGGAAATCAAGACGCTCTGTCCCTGGAAGTTCAGCTGGCTTCTCTAGTGTTCCAGAACTAGGGAAGGAGGTAAGCCTGCTGGCGTTGCAGAGCTGGGATCTAGGTTACTAATCCTGGCCTTGTTCAACTCTATGGCCATCAGGAAGCCAGCCCCCAGATCACCACAAAAGCCATTCCTGATTTTCTCTTGTCTACCTATGCTAATCTTCATGTTGAAGAGATGCAAAATATTTAATTACACGATGCCCAGGCAGAAACTTGTCAGAAAATCTATTTTAATATGAAGGCCAACGCTGCATAAACATTCGCCAGTCAGATTAGTGGGATAGCTCCTTGCCGACTATGATTAGTTAGATACAGAGAAAAGGGAAACTCAGACACTCAGGGTAATTGACTCAGTGCAACTTGGTATATAATTATCTGCAGGGCCACGAATCCTCTGTGATTTTACAGCTGAAGTCAGAGTGTCCTGATACACTTAACATGAAGTTTCTTCCTCCACTGAAGATCCGTTTATTTGGAAGGGACAAAAGGGAGCATGCGTTGGGCGAGGAGGCTGGTAGGGGGTGCATTTTGTTTTTGCATCTCTACTGCTTGGTGTTCAGTGTTGGTACCGCCTGCAACAGCTGCTGATGTAAGGGGGTGCTGGCTTTTTATTTTATTTTTTTGTGATATGAAAAAATTACATTTACTTATTTATCTTCATGGAAAGGGGATGATGGCTTTTTATTTTATTTTTTTGTGATATGAAAAAATTACATTTACTTATTTATCTTCATGGAAAGGGGATGATGGCTTTTTTAAAAAATAAGTTTATTTATTTTATTTATATTTATTTTGGGCTGCATTGGGTCTTTGTTGTTGCGCGCAGGCTTTCTCTAGTTGCAGCGAGTGGGAACTACTCTTCGTTGCACACGCGGGCTTCTCATTGTGGTGGTTTCTCTTGTTGCAGAGCACGAGCTCTAGGCACACAGGCTTCAGTAGTTGTGGCACACGGGCTCAGTAGTTGTGGCTCGCAGGCTCTAGAGAGCAGGCTCAGTAGTTGTGGCACACGGGCTTAGCTGCATCCGTGGCATGTGGGATCTTCCTGGACCAGGGCTCGAACCCGTGTCCCCTGCATTGGCAGGCGGATGCTTAACTACTGCGCCACCAGGGAAGCCCGATGATGGCTGTTTAGATGTACGAATGGTCTGATCTCATCAGAGGGGCAAAACACTCCATGAAGCAGGGAGAAATAACCACTGTCCTCGGGTCTCTGAGGGTGAATACATTCTGGAGGTATTCTTCATCCTGCCACGTCAGTGTGTGGCGTTCTGGTTGACAGTGAGAAGGTAGGGCAGGGCCTGTGTTGGGCGCTCTGAAGCAATCCCCCCCCCCCCCCGCCCACCCCACAAGTCGGTGAGGACTCTAAGAAGGTGAAAATCATAACATGGGATTAGGAGAAAGACAATGCTGCGAAGTCAAAGAAAACAATAGAGCAAGGTGGGAGGAGGATTCTAAACACACCTACGGGATGAAATCTGTGCGGGCGAGTTGAGCTGGGGATCCTGAGGGGCTGGAGGTTGTACGGAAGCTGGGTTTGGCTTGGCCAGTCGGGCCAGAGTGGAGAAGAGGCTGATGCAGAGAAGGGGTGGGGATGAGCCCGGGGATAGCTTGGACTTAGTGTGACGGCGAAAAGATTCCTTCTGAATCTGTGTTGGTATATTTTGAGCCCAGAGCAAAACATGATCTGTTTCCGTAGGATAAATGGAGATAATTCAGCCAAGATCTGACAGACGGATGTAGAGAGGGATAAGGCAATACGAAATCAAGAATCACAGCAGAGTCGTGGGGTGAGAGAGACAGAGCTCCTACAAGTGACTGTGTCAGATATTCAGTGTGTGCCAGGATGCCGGGGTGACGTTGAGATGTACACATGTATTGTATTCTGTATCTATGAGTTTCCTGAGGCCGCCTTGAATTGTAAAATAGCGGTGTGTTTTATGTGCTCAACTGTGAGTACTTCCCTGGTGGAGTGGACTCCATAAGTCAAGACTAGGGGTGTGCAAGTTGCAATCTCTTTATGCTTCTTATGGGAGGGCAGCTGAAAAGTTCCTGAGAGGCACAGTGGACCCCGAGGGTAGAGCCCAGCAGGGGAAATGGACCTTCTGTCTCACCCAGGAAGCTATAAGTGACTGGGTGAGGAGACACAGAACAGGGACCCAAGTCCTAGAGAAGAGTATAAGATGGGAATTTGGTCTTAGAAACAGGCAGGAAAATTACTTAGTAGGACAAAGAGAAGCAAGGGGGTATTGGGTGTTTTAAATTCTGTGAAGGTAGGATCCACCCCAAGGCTGTGAGGGTGTAGAGCCTGGGGGCGCCAGCTGGTCACAAGACCATTTGGAGAAAAGAAGGACCAGGAAGGAGGATGGGGACTCAGGCACATTATGGGAATAGAAACCGCTTAGTCCAGAATCTCTGAACCAGTGTGAAGCCTGTGACTCTGAGTCACCAGAAATAGCTGTTCCCGGGGGTGAAAGTCTGGAGCTGTCCCAAAGAGGAATCAGAGCTCCCTGTCAGCGGGAGCCTTTGGAGTCCTGGGCTCTGAATCTTATCACATTTCCTTCAAATGCTATTGGCCAGTTGTATGTTTATAGGTTGGAGGAACTGGTGAACAGGGCACTTGAGAAATGTTATAAAGGGCAAACGGGGCTTGTGGCGAACCAATCAGAGAAAACGGAGGAGAGAAAATGCCAGAGCGGCTTTAAGTGTGAGAGGATGGTGGTCCCCACTGCTGATGAAGAAATGGAAACATGAGGAGGGGTGTGTGTCCAGAGAGCCAGTGGCTGCTTTTCACTTGTTTCCTTTTAGAAGATGAAGGGATATTTATTTGAAAGTTCACTCGAGGGAATTTCCTGCTGGTCCAGTAGTTAGGACTCTGCACTTTCACTGCCAAGGGCATGGGTTCAATCCCTGGTAGGGAACTAAGATCCCACAAGCCGTGGCCAAAAAAAAAAAAAAAAAAAAAATTTCATTCCATGTGGATAAATTCTGTTTTCTTGAAATATTTTATTTTTTAAAATTTTATTTATTTATTTAAGATCTTTATTGGAGTATAATTGCTTTACAATGTTGTGTTAGTTTTTGTTGTACAACAAAGTAAATCAGCTCTATACAGTTTCAACTTCCTGGAAGGCATCCCAGCTGCGGATCGGTCTGTCCCCTGTACGCACGTCAGCAGCCGCCAGGGGGAGACGTCACCCAACAGCGCTCAGTGGAGAATCCCCTTGGGGATGAATATGCCCTACAGTAGACAAATTCCTCCCCAGAGTCGCCTTCCCATGCTGAGCCTCTAATCTTGACGGTTCCCAGAGCAGCAGCAGGCATGGCTCTATCTGGACAATTACACTACTGGGAACGTTAAGACTGCTTTGTAAAACCATAAGCACCCAGGAGCAGATGCTTTAAAAAATGTAAAAACAAGACTGCAGTGACAGCAGATAGGATCTCGGAGACTGAGTCACCTCACTGCATCTCCTCACATCCTATTCTTGAGGAGGAAACTGTGCAGAGCCCACGGGAGGGTATGTGTCCTGGGTACCAGGGACCCCGGGGGGCTGGCATGCTTGTCTTTGCATCGAGACCATTGGTGGGGAGGGACAATTATTTCTACAAATCTTCTCAAAACAACTTTGAACTAAAACCTCTGAGCGAACATGGGACTCTGCTCCCCAGCTGTCCCACTGACTGGCCTGTTTGGTCATAGGTATCTTTCCTGGAGGGAAGTATTTTTAATCTGAGCTTTGTCTGTTTGTTCCTGAGCTGATGCCATGGAAACTGGATGGATGCCTGCAATTAGAGTAAGAAAGAACACCTCCTGGATGTATTAGTATTTAACGCCTTTTGGATGTTTTGATACGAGGCTTGTGTCAAGAGAAAAGACATGCATATGTAGAAAAGCAAACAGGGAAAAGTCAGCTTTTATAACACTATATTTTGGGGTTCCAGAATTCAGCAATAAAGGGGAAAACATGTGGCTCTTTAAGGAATTATTTCTGTAGTTCAGCTGACAAAATGCAGAGCAGGGATAAGTTTAATAGATGGAAATAAGAAATGCGGTTTTTTGTTTTAGAAATTCAGCTTTTTATTACAGAGAAATGCAGATAATTTGGTAGCGTTATTTTACTTTTTTGAGCCAAACAGATTTTGTTGGTGTGATGATTTCAGCAAACCATCTGCGAGGCTATCTGAAAGGAATCTAAAATAAATGAAGGGGTTATTTCAGGGTTTTTTTCTGGAAAGGAATATTTTAAACTTCTCAGACTACTTCTCAGGAAACTTCGGTGGGGGGTAGGGAATACAGCTGCGTAGTGCTTTATTCACCTCCCGGTACTGTAGTGTGTTGTACTTGTGTAAATATTGCAGCTGGAGTGAGTCATTTGTGTCTGCCTCTCAGACGTATCACCCTTCAGTGATCACAGTGTCATCCTTTACACGAGGCTGCTCTGCGCGAACCATCAGCGAAGGAGCATTAGGACACAGCTTCATCTAGGGTCCGGGGCTTAAACACACTTTCTGACTCAAAATGCCATTTCAATAGGGTGAGCATATATCTCAGTGTAAATATTTTTTTTTTTGCGGTACGCGGGCCTCTCACTGTTGTGGCCTATTCCGTTGCGGAGCACAGGCTCCGGACGCGCAGACTCAGCGGCCATGGCTCACGGGCCCAGCCACTCCGCGGCATGTGGGATCTTCCCGGACCGGGGCACGAACCCGTGTCCCCTGCATCGGCGGGCGGACTCTCAACCACTGCGCCACCAGGGAAGCCCTCAGTGTAAATATTAATGGTGCCTTTTTCACTCTCCAAAGGGACCCAGTTTCGGCCATACATTAAATGGCCACCGTACATTTAATACCAGTCCCCGAGCACATGGGTGATGAGCAGAGGTGGGCGTTCTGTCTTCACACTCAGGTACAGCACTGATGCCTCAACGGGCATGGGCCGCATCTCTCCCCTTCACCCTCCCTGCAGAGTTCACACAGCAACAGCTCCAGGGCGAGGACAGATGACGGAAAACATGATAAAAATTCTCTTGCTCAAAGTGCTGGCAGGTATGAGAACTTAATTGGGCTCTGAAGATGTAAATGTTGACTCTGACCATTGAAGAAAAGGTCCAACGAAGGCAGTATGTGTGACAGCGATTGGTCGAGTGGTGTTATGAGCTGGATGCAGAGAGAAACAGGAGCTGACGGAATGATGGGATACAGATCAGAGTGCTACACCCATCCGAGGAGGATGTGAGCTTACCAGGGACAAGTAAGCAAGAAACGTTGGGAGCACCGAAGCACTAGAGTCATATAACCTGGCAGAAAAATCCCCCCCATGAGAACTTGATAGTGAGGTACTCGTAAGAATCTAGAGGATGCTGGTACCACTGAGTTTAGGAATTGGGGGAAAAAAGGAATTTTGATATGAAATTTAAGAGAAGACCCGAGTTCAGAAAGAGAGAAATGAGTATCACCAGGCATTACGGATGATGTTGTGGGTTAGCTCCATGGGGCTGAGATGGAGAAACGGGTTGCTAAAAGCCTGATGAATTAGTAAGCAGAGATCTAGCATCTGTCTGCTGGCCTCTTATATACCCATGTATCTGAATACCCACCCCTCTGGATATGGTTTGTATCTTAGGATTTCACGACTCTGCGAGTTCTCTCACTGCAACTATGTGTCAGTCTGAGAAAAGAAACGGAGAGAGAGGGTGGTATTCAGGCTTCGGTCTCTGGAAGAGCACTTTGTCACTTGCTCTTGATGGAGGCAGAAGAAAAGAGATCCTTATACATGTGTATATATCGTGCTTACAATGATGCATTGTAATCACTGACATCTTTGTTCTCCTGCACGGGTTGTTGGATTTCTGGAAGGTAGGATTCCTATCTTCTGTGAAGGCAAGGGCTATATCAGTCTGATTGAAAGGGGCCCTTTAGAGCCCTTTGACCACATTAAAGAGGCACAGAAACAAAGTCCTTAGAAAGAATGGATGCTGGGGCCACCGAGTGCTTAGAGCAGGGGACCCTCACGGAATGAACAGCCAGGCCCTCAATCTCCTTTGAGATTCCGAATGGCATCGTTCAATCTGTGAGAAAATGGCAGAAATACCTTATATGACTCATTCTTTGTAATTCCTGAGACAGAACACAGATCTGACGTGGTAAAGCAACGCCTTTATTGTCAGAGCTGCGGATTCATTAACTTGAAGATTATACAGGGTCGTCTTAACTCATTTAGCCTGAGAAGTATTGGGGGCGGCTGAGTCCTGGCTGGTTACCCCAGAGCCCAGGATCCCACCTTACTGTCAAGGGCCCTCCCCCTCCAAGGACACCTTCAGAAAGGGCAGAGGGGAAGGGGCCTCTTTGTGACAGGCATCTGGACTTAAATGGCTTTTAATCTTGCTGCCTGCTCTCCAACAAGAATTCACAAGGAAATTTACAAGTTTAAGGAACAACCATAAGGGATCTAAAGCTTGGAAATGTGGAAGGAGCAAAAGGATACCAATGGACTCCAATGAGCTTTCCCAAAGGAAAGAAACAAAATCTCAAGAGCACACTGGACAGTACTTGCAAAGGGGACCTTTCACCCTGGACCTTTCATCCGGAACTCAGATAGGGCATTTTTTCTTCTTCTTCTTTTTTTAATCAGGTGAAAGGAAGAGAGGAGAGAGGGACCAGCTTTCTTTAAGTGGAGTAATGGGATGTCTTCACCCACTTGGGAAGCTTTTAGTATGTTTGAATCCACTCTCCAGAGAGAACGGGATGCAGAAACTGTACAAAGTCTATTTGTTTAATTTATCCAACAAATATCTATTAAGCATTTAGTCTATGCCAGGCACCGGGTATACAATGATGGGAAGACAAATGTAGCACATTTTCTCAAGGTGTTTATAGCAAACGATGGTCTGTGCTATGAAGGAAATGCAACCCACAAGTCAACTCAAATCCAAATCCTGGCTTAAACAAAATTAGAAAACTGCATTGTACCCTGACATCTATGCCAATCCCCCGACACCTTCCTTCATTCTGGGCCGGTCCATTCACCCTCCAACCAGTCACCAAAAAATACCCCTTTAGAAGTCCTTGACTCCAAGGGATGCATTTTAGGAATCCTTCCCTGTACGTGGACGAATCAAGAGCAGTACTGAACCAACTCTTCTGATCTGAGAAGCTCCATTTGGATGTAAACTGTACCGTTAGCACTTTTGAGCTGGAACTGAATTCCCAATGAGATGCCTGAGGAGTTCAAAGTTAACTGCACGTGTCAACTTTCTAAAATCCTGTAATAATTCAGGGAGACAGATTACACCAGGGTTTTCAGCCTCTTTTCAGTCTGCAGAGAACATGTATATTTGCACCCAATCCTAGAAAATTCTGCCACTGTAAGAGCAATGCAAAAGTTGGGCATTTTGCAAATGGCATTGCAATGAAAAGTGTTGGTTTCCATGCTAGACTGGGAAGTCCTCCAGGCAAGGATGCTTTCTTATCATGTTGGTGTTCCTGGCCCTGAACTCAGATTTGGCACAGAGAAGTGTTTTCTGGACCGAAGGATCAGACAATACTATATAGTCCTCTTTTCTCCTCATTTCCACTGCTGCCACGCTTCACTGGTACATAAGTCAGAGGTAGGTGGTACGGGAATAGCAGGGATGCTGTCCTGCCTCTGAGATCCAAGGGAACCTTCCCAGGATAGACCCGAATCTGGGTTTTTTAGGTAGATCAGCACACACACTAAAGCTTAAGTCCACTGACAGTGAATCACTGCTATCCCTCTAACGCAGGAGACGCAGCACAGGTGTTTTAAGTAGTGTAGGACAGACAGCTCGGGGCATGGATGGATGCTTCTGTGGGCAGTGGGCTCTCTCCACGAATACCCTATGGTCCTTCATTTTACACTAGGAGAGACCACCTACCCTAAACCAAGACCGTCTCAAACCGTTTCTTCCCTACTCTCACCAAATCCCTGGTTGAGAGAAGGTATATTTAGGAAAGGTGATTTGAAGGGTTTGTGGCTCATTCTTTCTTTTAGTAATCCAAAAACTCTCACCGACCTCACCCCCCACCCCCTGCCCATCCCACTGCACCCCTAGCTCACAGGCACTGCAAGGGGACATGAGATTTTTTTTTCTTTATCAAAAGGGGGCATGGGTTCAAAAGGCTGAAGATTTTGGTCTGATGGGTTCACATTGTTTCCATGAGGGTCATGTCTATGGGGAGAGAAGCATGGCTCTCTCTCATATTCATTCTGCAGATCTTTTAAAAGCATCTGTTATAGATGTCCCTGTTCTAAGAGCTGGGGACATAGTAGTGAATAAGGCAGAGAAAGTCGTCTAGAATTAAATGACAAATACCCAAGTAAATATTGAATTTCATGACCCCTAGCAGTAAGTGAAGAAAAAAGAAAGCATAGCAAGGGATAGGAGAGTGCCATGGGGCAGGGCAGGTGGTCCTGAAACAGAGCCCAGAGGGACGAGGATCATGGGGTGGGTGGTGGCGGGGGAGGAGTCCAGACAGAGGCACCAGAGCCTGAGGCAGGAACTTGCCGAGGTTCAGGAGGTCAGAGCTCCTCATATGTGGGTCAAAGTGCCCTGTGAGCAGCTAATAGCATACAGGTGTGCCAAGAAGGCGGCATGCTCAGGCCAGAGGACAGCCGTGATGGGATAAAGCTGGGATGTGCTGTGGACCAGGGGTAGCCAGAAGGCTGTGTGCCTGGGACAGAAGAGGGCCAAGAGGCGGGAGGGGCCGTATGGGGTAAGGCCTGGGCTGTATGTCCAGTGAGCTCAGCCGCTGCTTGTAAGAGGGTAACACAAAAGGAAGTAGAACACCAACCAGCGTATCACATTTTCTTTCAGGAACTGACATAAGAACCGATAGCTGGGGGGTCTATAAACGCCACAGCCTCCCATAATGACTCCAGGGATCAATTCTTTCATCATAAAAGTGAATCAGATCATATCACTGTGAAGTATAAAAAATGAGTTAGAGAAGAGCCAGGCGAAATGTTTACGTCCAATTGGTCTACTGGAACGAAAATGAAATGTAAAACCAAAAAAGGAGAAAGGGCCACCCAGGTGAGATACACCTGAAAAGTGGTTCGTGGAGCCCACGCAGATAATCAGCCGTGTTGACTGGGGTTGAGAGGCAGACCTAAGCCCACCTGGTAGTGATGATGCGGCTGAAGGATGGGCAGAGGGGCTGAGCGTGGAGAAGGACGTGGAGGTGTGCACTGTAGGGTCCTGACAGGCTGTCCCTGCGTCCCGGTCAGAGGCCTTTTTGGTGAGTTCACGCTGGGTCCGGGGCGGGTGGGGGGAAAGGAAGGACCGGATTAATGGCTAGAAGTTTCGGTTTTCATTCTGCTCTGTCCTAAAGCCTGAGGTTGCAACCCCAAATGGGCATTTACTAAATGGGGGATCTCAGTGTTCTTACTGCCCTCTCGGCCCCTCCCCATCTCTTGGTGGGTGACAGCAGGGTCTGTGGGGGGCTCAGAAGGGTGGCCTCTGAGGCACCGAGCGGGCTGGACTTTGGGGGCAGGGGAAGTGATAGGCGTGGGGCTGGCTCCCTTTTCCTTGGTCTCCCTTTTCACATGGAAAAGGCCTTCCATCTCCTGTGTACCCAGGGTTTCCCATGGGAAGGTCTTACCCTGGGGCTCTCCTTCGGGAAATATCTGACCACCTTATTCAATGTTATTAAGAGCTTATAACTGCCTGGGGTGTTATTTCCTTCGAGTAACAACAGGCTGGGATTTTGAGCAGGCCCACTGAAGGGAACTAAAGTTGGGGTGTCCAATGGCAGGTGGGTCGGGAGCTTGTTGGCAAAGGCTTATCACATCTCAGGCTTCCCCTTTCAGTAGCTGCCTGCCCACTGCAGCTGAAGTCATAGGGGACTGGGGCAGAGAAAAAGGGCGCGCAAAGGAGGTGATGACAATTTTAGTTAAAATGCTTAAGTTGCCACCGTTGGCAGCTTGCAGAACTACACGTTTGTGTAGCAAAGAGAGAAGAAACTCTGTCTCAACGGGACCAGTCCTCTTACCATCAGCTCCCCAGTTTGAAAGCCAAACATAAGATAGTGAAGTGGTCCTCTTGCTTTTCTTTTCTTTCCGGAATGATCCTTCAGATGTGCTCAGATAGATGGGGGTGGGATGGGTGAAGAGAGGGCTGGGGTGGGGAAGGTACAGGGAATATTTCTGAAAAATCAATTATCGGCATTTAGAGCTGCCAGTATCGTCAGTGAATCCTCATGAAACAGTGCCTTGGTGCCAAATCAGACACTGGCTATTGGGAAATCTGTACACACAAGGCAGAACCTGAACCACCACCAAATACAATCAGGGTGAATTCTGAATCAAGGTCATTTGGCCAGTTCTCCCTCTCCCAGCTTTTCCCCACCATCCACCGCTTTATCAGCAGAGTTTGGCACAGCTACAACTGATTGAACTTCCAATCACCTTTCCCAGAATATTTACTAGGCACTGAAACTGACAACAGCTGATATTAACCATGTGCCAGAGAAGATTAGGAGGAAGGAGAAATAAGGATGAGGATGGGGTAAATCCAAGATGCATGGGGTTGGGATCCTGTGGACACATAAGTTCAGACAATCGAGGGTTATGCAGTAATTGGAAAGATTTGTCAAGTTGGGGGAAGCTTTAGCTGAAAAGGTGAGACGAGTAAATTTTCCGAAGGCATATGGTATGGGGTAGAACATGCTCTGTGGAGGGAGAATTGAGCAGCGAATTGATAATTATGTTTTTGCTCACATTTTTCTTCGCAAAACTCGAGTTTGCTTTTAGTCTTTCACTTGATCATAACCTTCAATACATAAATATTTGGTGGTTCTTCCTCTGATATGCAGCGTGACACGTGCAATATACAAAGAGCTGCCTGTGAAACAGAGCATACAGGAAGCCTGGCATCCTGCAGGTGTTTAGTGGGCATCCACAGGTCCACATTTGCTCCAGGCACATTCCCGGGAAGTGCCCAGGAAGCAGAATTGATCAATATGCCTATTTCATTAAGGCTTTAGTTATTTGCTTGTGCCTTTTCGTCAGACTATTTGGAAAGAGAGAAAACGAGCATATGGGGCATCCAAAAATAAAAGGTTTTGACGATGATTTACCATTCTGAGTTACACAGAAAAACATAGGCCAGCAGGCGGGGACACTATGAAGATTCTGCCCTATTCTGAATCGTCCAAGTGCTTCTGGAGGTGTGTTAACATCAGAAATAGCTCCTTAAGGAAGAACTTTATCCAAGGACCACAAGTTTCTTAATCTCCCCTTGCTCTTTAAAAAAAAAAATCCGTAATTTTGATTCAGAACCAGTTTGAGGGGAGAGAAGTGTGGGTGTCTTGTTCTGTAATGTAATTCTATTAAGTCTTTCTTTGGAAGCAAAACAAAACCATGTGTGATTTTCTAAGACGGTTTAGGGCTTCCCTATTATGTAATTGAAACCCGGAGGAGTGTATTTGGAATGGACTGTTACAAACGACACACAGGTTCAAAGAGTCCATTGGTTTTCAAACAAGCAGAGGCTGTAAATAGGTGGGTGGAGGTACAAGCCCAGAAGGAAGGCTGCAAATGAACACATACAGTTATCATTAAAGATCATGGCGGACTTGTAAAGCACAGGCAGGAAGTAAGCTTCGTCCACTCAACATCTGGTTAAAATCCTCCTGTTTCACGTATACAGCTCGAACGCTATATAGATCTACTACCAGGTTGAAAGGTATGAATTAATGTATACAGGTTTTAAAATTCAGTAGATATAACACAGCAGAGTTATCTCTTTCACTCCCTAGATGAAGGCTTCACAGTGCTTCTGATGTAATTAACGTGTTCTACACAATAACGATTGGGAATCGCCAGCCCACAGTATTAATAGTTTTGTCCAAAGCCCTGTGACCATGTGAACGAAGGGAGCTCAACTGCTTGTTTCTGGGCCTCATTCGTGCCGTGTTCCCTTAAACAGAGTTCCAGGAGAACATAGGTGAGAAGAGAGAATTGGTTAGCATGGCAATATTCACCTTTCCTAAAGTTTCCCCTTGAGTTGTTGGAATGGGTGAGAAAAGGCCAAGTGATTTTGAGTTCTCTCTGGAAAAAGAATAATGAAAAGAGGAGGTGTAGACAAAGGAAAGGGTTTGGGAAAGGAAAAGGCGGATGCTGTGATGAATGCCACCAATGCGCCCAGTGATGTTCATTTCCGGAGCCAGCAGAGTGCTGTGCCGAGGGTCACAGGAATCCCCCAAAGCACTGGCCTTTGTCTTGTGGCTTTGACACTTCTCATGAAGCAAGAGTTCTTAATCCTTTTTTGGTGTAAATTTGTCCACATCACTTTCTTTCTTAATGAATAAGGATGATGAATATCTTCCGGGACTCTGTACAATTCCATCCAGCACTTCACTTTCTGCTTTCTAAAGAGTTCTCGCCTTTCTAAAAACACAGGTGGCCTCCCTTGCTGTGTTAGATCATGGTGGTGGCAGAAACCTCTTCTCTCCCCATAATTGCTTGGGGAGCTTTTCTGGCTGGAACACAGGTAAAAGCTGACAGCGTGCCTCTGAGCGTTTAGCTCTGTCAGCATAAGAACTACAAAGGCATGGATTTATGTTTCCAAAGACCCCTTAAGCTGGTTTTATGTAGCTTTAGGCCTTTGTCCTAAACGCCCTTCTCTTCAAAGACCACCTGCAACTGCTGTTTGCAGATGAACTGCCTCTGACATCTGAAGGCAAAAAAGAAAAACTGCAAAATATAGAAAGCTCACTTGCTACCCCTATGAGGTGGGGAAGACAAAGCAAAGGATCCTTCAAAAATTTAATTTAGGGTTTAATTTAATTTTAAAATTTAATTTAGTGTTCCAAATGGAGCCCTAACCCTGAAATGTTAGCTATTTCTGTTTTAAAAATAAAATTCATTTTCTGTATTATGAAAGTAAAACATGCCCACTGCAGAATATTTGGAAAATAAAGTATAAAGAAAACCCCAGGGCTTCCCTGGTGGCGCAGTGGTTAAGAATCTTCCTGCCCATGCAGGGAGCACGGGTTCAAGCCCTGGTCCGGGAAGATCCCACATGCCGCGAAGCAACTAAGCCCGTGCGCCACAACTACTGAGCCTGTGAGCCCAAACCACTGAAGCCCGCGCACCTAGAACCCGTGTTCCTCAACAAAAGAAGCCACTGCAATGAGAAGCCCACGCACTGCAACGAACATAGCCCCCACTCGCCGCAACTAGAGAAAGCCCAAGTGCATCAGCGAAGACCCAACACAGACAAAAATAAATAAATAAATTTATATATATAAAAAAAGAAAAACCCACACCATCTTTGGCTCCAATAGCAAAGGTAATCACTGTTTAACATTCTAGTGCATTTATTTCCTCCCAGTTTTTTTTTTTCCTGGTTGCAATTTCTTAACATAGTTCTGCACTATGTATGCAGGTTTGTGTGTACACAATGCATATACAAACACACAATTTTGGACAGTGCTTCAATGTACTGTAGATTTCTAGCTTGATATAATATCAGAAGTTCTTCCCCTAAATATTATCATAAGCTCTTTCTAAATATACTTTTTATGGTTGGCATAATAGTTCATTGAAGTGAATGTTCCATAATTTACCTAACGTTTCCCTACCGGTAGACAAATGTTCACCACCAACAAAGGTGGTTCAAATCTTTCACCATCATAAATAATGTTGTGGTGAACATCTTTATAAAATTTTCTCTGTGTCAGATTGTTTCTGCAGAACAGTTTCATTGAAGGGAAGTAGAGGTCAAAAATAATGAACATTCAAAAAGTTTTTAGAGATTTCAACACACCGCTTGGGTTGTATCTTATGGCTTGGATGGGTGCAAAGAGTGGGAGTTTTGCTGTTTTTTGGTTTTTAATGGAGATTCAAAATAAGGAAGAAATTCCATGTTCTTAGCACCTTTAGGGCTTATCAGTATTTTTTCTGGCCTTTCACGGTACTTTAGTACTTTGGGGGCTGAATAATATGAGCATTTTAAGAGAAAGCTAGAAAAAAAGGAATCAATGTTGATACAAATCTTTTATAGATTTTCTCATAGTTTAAAATTTATTCCAGAGATGGGATCAGCATTCCATGAAGTCCCCCTTATTCAGCTATTCATGGGTTAAACAGAGATTTGAGGCCAGGTCAGGACCGAGGCTAATAATATTAGTATAATTTTTAAATTTACAGATAAGAGAGGGAAGAGGTAGGGGTGTAACCTCCATGGGGCTTTGGCTAGGACAAGGTGGGGAAAGAACATAAAGTAGAAACTAAAAGCCTAAGAATAAACGGAAGCCTTTATTTGCAGAAGTTAACATTTACCAGTCTCCTTGAGTCTCACTATTTCACCCATTTTGGGAAGTCCTTTCCCCAAATAAAAAATGATTGAAACTTTGTTTCTCAAGATGGTGTGCGAGAGACATGTGACCATCCCACTCTTTCTAAGATGAACTGGTTTATTTTCAGGTGCATGAGAAAAAAGTAAAGAACTTTCTGCTTCTGTATAGATGTCGGAGTCATCGCAGAAACTTAGAGAATTCAGTGAAGTAGAAAATTTCCTGAGGAAATCTTACATTTGCACCTATCAATCAACTATCAACAAATATTCATGGGGAAAATCTTGTATGTGATAACTGTAGCTTTGTGTTTTGAAGGCTAATTGTTGAACAGGTGCAAAGCGATAAATTAAGTGGTATTTAAACTTTTTAACCTATAGTTTGGGTCACAAGGTACTAACAAGACCTTATACCATATAAGACTAGTAGAGACCTCAAGACTGCCGAAGGCCCAAGTTAAAAGCTTGCATTCTTTTGATTTAAGCAATTAAGAAAGTACTAAGGACTTGTGGAATGTGGTTTTCTTTTTTTCTGATAGACAGCTATTTATATTTTAGGTAACTCATTTTGATTTTATTATTTAAAATTTTCTATTTTGAACTTTTTATTACCTTAGTTACAAAAGAAGAAAAATTTTAATTGAAGTATAATTGACTTACAAGATTATATTAGTTTCAGGTGTACAACATAGTGATTTGATATTTTTATATATTACAAAATGATCATCACAAGTCTAGTTACCAATTGTCACCATGTAAAGTTACTACAATATTGACTATATTTCCTATGTTGTACATTACATCCTGTGACTTATTTATTTTATAACTGGAAGTTTGTGCCTCAATCTCCCTCACTTATTTCACTCATCCCCTCACTCCACTTCCCTTTGGCAGCCATCTCTTTGTTCTCTGTATCTGGGAGCATTTTTCTGTTTGTTAATTTGCTTTCTAGATTCCACATATAAGTGAAATCATACAGTATTTGTCTTTGTCTGACATTTCACTAAGCGTAATACCCTCTAGATCCATCCTTGTTGTTGCAAATTGCAAGATTTCATTCTTTTTTATGGCTGAGTAATATTCCATTACACGTGTGTACAGCATATCTCCTTTATCCATTTATCTGTTGATGGACACTTACTGTGCTTCCACATTTTGGCTATTGTAAATAGTGCTGCAATGAACATAAGTGTGCATATATCTTTTTGTTTGTTTTTTTTAAAATTTATTTTATTTTTGTTTCTTTTTGGCTGCGTTGGGTCTTCGTTGCTGCGCAGGGCTTTCTCTAGTTGCGATGAGCAGGGCCTACTCTTCACTGCGGTGCGCAGTCTTCTCATTGCAGTGGCTTCTCTTGTTGCAGAGCTTGGGCTCTAGGTGTGTGGGCTTCAGTGGTTGTGGCATGTGGGCTCAGTAGTTGTGGCTCACAGGATCCAGAGCACAGGCTCAGTAGTTGTGGTGCATGGGTTTTGTTGCTCCGTGGCATGTGGGATCTTCCTGGACCAGGGCTCGAACCTGTGTCCCCTGCATTGGAGGCAGATTCTTAACCACTGCACCACCAGGGAAGTCCCAGCATACATCTTTTTGAATTAGTGTTTTTATTTTCTTTGGGAAAATACCCAGAAATGGAATTGCTAGATCATATGGTAGTTATATTTTTAATTTTTTGATGATACTCCATACTGTTTTCCATAGTGGCTGTATCAGGTAACTAATTTTTAAATGAAAAGAAAGTTTCTTTTTTGTTAACTTTATTTTATTTTATTTTTTTTTGGCTGTGCTACACGGCTTGTGGGATCTTAGTTCCCCAAACAGGGATTGAACCTGGGCCCTCGGCAGTAAGAGCATGGAGACCTAATCACCGGACAGCCAGGGAATTCTGAAAAGAAAGCTTCTTTAAACATTCTTTTTATTTAATGGGATACAGTAAATGTGCTGTCAATAAAACTGGAAAAGATATTGATGTAGCTGCCATCTGACTTGAGCAAACACATGGCAATTCCAAAGGCTAAATAAACAGAGAATAAATAAACAAAAAAGTGTTTGCACTACTTTTTAAGACACGCTGTGTTTTATTAAAATGCCACTGTGACAAATGCCACTAAAGTCATCCTAGATGGTTTGAAGGACAATGGATATGCTGTCCTTGAGCGTTTTTTTGTCTTCACCTTTTTCTCAATCAAGATTGTTGAGTGTTTGCTTTGAGTAGTTGAGTATTTTTAAAGAGTGTACAATTTATCCCATAGTTTGCCGAATGGTGAGAAAAAATATTTGGACAGGACTGGGAAGGAGGATACTGGACTCTGACAGTGATACGGCATTGAGCACAGGGTGCAGAGTGAAATGTAATTTTGGGTGGTCGCCCCTGTGTGAAAGTTATGTCACGTTAGGTGGGGCATCTCTGTGTGTGGAAAGAATTGTTTCGACGTTTGCCAGGCAGAAGAAGTCGTTTAATAGAGATTTAAAAAGGATAGTGCCAGCCCACGCATGTCCTCTTCGAAGGAAACTCTGCTCAAACCACGCATTGAAGAAGTCGTGGCTCCTGGGTCACAGGAGTCCCAGAAGGATGGGAGAAGGGGGGTGGGGATGAAAAAGTGGTCATCGAAATAATGGCTGAAAATTTCCCAAACTTGGCAATTTGGCAAAAAAAATATGGGTAAATACAATAGACTTTCTCTCGCCTCCGATATTTTGTACATTATATTTGACGTTTGAAGCAAAAAGTATAACGTTGTGTGATGTGGCTCTCAATGTATGTAGAGAAAATATTTAAGATAATTATATTATAAATGAGAGAAGGCAAAGGGACTTGTAGGGAGGTTAGGTTTCTATACTTGATTCAAAGTGGTAAAATGTGGACAAGAGTAGATCTTTGTCGTGATGGTATGGTTCTGTATCTCGAGTGCAGTGGTAGTTGCAAGAATCTGCGCTTGTGATAACTACCCATATACATTGTGCCAAAGTCAGTTTCCTGGTTTTGATATTGTATTGTTATCTACGATGTAACCATTGGGGTAGACTGAGGGGTATAAGTGACTTCTGTACTATCTTTGTAATTTCCTGTAAATACATAATTATTTCTAAACAAAAAGTTAAAAATAAAAGATGATGGAAAGAAGTTCCTTGAAAATGATAAAAGCCAACACTTCATATCTCGTCATAATTCTCTGGCCGTCATCAACATTTTGGAAGAGAATAAGATATTTTAGAGGCAAAGCAGTGGATGACATAGACTCACTGATTTTCTTAAATTATATAATTTAATTGTGGGGGAAAGTATGTAATGGGATAAGGATATCAGATGAAAAAGCAATTCAAGTTTGGATTTTAAGAGGCAAAGGACGGTAATCCTACTCAGAAATTCAGAGTGAGCTTTTGATTTCATCAGATCTGATATTCTTTGTCAGGGATATACCTGTAAAGTATAAAAGTGGTTCAGCAAAGTTAATTTTAATAATATTACATATCCCCTTGAAACCATAAAACTGAAAAAATATTGTAGGGGTAAACACTAATTAAATTTTGACAGTTTTTTGTATTTTTTAGAGATAATTTAGACTAGTTATTTTCTTCAAGTTAAATTAGAAGTTATGAGTATTCTCAGTAATACTGATAATTAATAGAAAAGTGTAAAAAAGAGCCGCAACATGGATACAACTAGAGATTATCATACTAAGTGAAATAAGTCAGAAGGAGAAAGACAAATACCATATGATATCACTTATATGTGGAATCTAAAATATGGCACAAGTGAACTTATCTATGAAACAGAAACAGACTCACAGACATAGAGAACAGACTTGAGTTTGCCAAGGGGGAGAGGAGGGGGAGGGATGGAGTGGGAGTTTGGGGTTGGTAGAAGCAAACTATTAAATAAAAAGAAAAAAAAAAAGAATGGGTAAATAGCAAGGTCCTACTGCATAGCACAGGGAACTATATTCAATATCCTGTGATAAACCATCATGGAAAAGAATATGAAAAAGAATGTGTACATGTGTATAACTGAGTCTCTGCTGTACTGCAGAAATTAACACAACATTGTAAATCAACTATACTTCAGTTAAAAAAATGGCAATAAAAAGAAAAGGGTAAAAAAGAAAAAGTTATCTTGTATGCTGGTGGAATTTACATGTCAGTAGGACACCAGCAGATGGCAAAGAAAACTTTCAGTGTTAATAGTGACATGATCATTGCTTTCTCATTACGATAAATATAAGACTATTTCTTATATAATTGCTAATATAGTAAAATCATGGTACTGTTCATCTTGGTCTTCTCTCTTTTTTAAGTAAGGACACTTGGCAGCAGTAAAGGGTTACCCTGAATGCTTGACAGAAAGTCAATGGCAAGAGGAACAGAGAGAGATACAAAACCTCGGCTCTTGGATTTATTTACTAGCTGGAGCTGTGTAGGGTTGTCCAAGTGCTAGCATTAATCGCACATATGGTTTTTAGTTACTATTATTCTACTATATTTGTTAAAGTTCAATACTAATTGGATCAGACAATGTTGGACTTACTGAAGGCTTTTAAATATGTTCACATATTCCATTACAAAACAGTGTCTACGGAGGTATCAGAAAGAGAAAAAAGCGAATTTTTAGGTTCTGTGTTGTCATGTCATTAATTTTTTTGAGAAATTTCCCATATTCACATGAAAGAAGTCTGATTTTCTAATTTGTGTTTTCTGATTGACCTTGGTAACTGGGTTGTGAATGCTCAACCCAGCCAAGAGACCAGCCAGATCAGGATTAAATTATCATAGTATTTTTTTACTTAGTGCAAGGTAGAGACCTCTGATGATTTCATCAGCCACAACACAGACTTTACCACCTGCTTACTTTACACGTGAATTGGTAAAAATTCTTTTTTCCATTCAGTGCTGTCTGACAGCACTATAACTAGATCAAGGGTTGGATATTTGATCTTTTAAATCCACCTTCATGTCAAAATGACCAAGTATAATATGAAATTTTAAACCCAAAGAGTATTTTCTTCTTTGAGGCTTTTTTTTTTATTCATTGTCATTTCTCTTTCTTTTTTAATCTTTAATTTCACTTTAAACAGATATTCCAGGGTTAGACAAACCAGCATGAAAAACCATGTCACTAATATGTGATCAAAACAGTTTCTTTTAAAGAGGGATTTTCAGAAATTTTAATGGAAAACACAGGTTTCAAACATGGCAGGAACTAAATGAATATTTGTGGGAAGAAAAATGAAAGAAAAGAGTTCCTGGGCCTCTCATTCTGTAGACAGATTTGTAATAAATTAGTTCAGGGTATACTATACTTTACTAAGCATTTATTGATGAGTAAAGAGAATTTAAGAGCCTGTTCTGTCACTTACTAGCTTGGTCCAGCTGTTTAAACTCGCTAAGCCTTAATATTTTTTCCTGCATGATGAAAACGATGATATCACATCCCATACATGTCATAGAGTATTTGTGAGGATTACACAAGATAATCTATGCAACTGGTTCACAATGCGCGTCAAGGTGTACGCGCTCCAAGATTAGCCATTATCATTATTATTAAACTAAGCGAGATTGAGAGATTAAAATTAAACCCAAGGTAGAGGCATTCTGATGTGTAATTTACATAGTGCTTCCTTATTAATGATCTCATTTGAACCTCACAACAACGCTAAAGGCCGGAAGACCCTGGGGCCCCATCACTATTGGCCCTGTGACAACCTCTCCCATGGGCAAAGGCAGATTTGAGGGCTGTCTACGGTGCATGATACCTCCAGGTTTGGCACTTTGGTCCTGAGAGGCGATTTTTTTTTTTTTAACGTTTTTATTGGAGTATAATTGCTTTACAATGGTGTGTTAGTTTCTGCTTTATAACAAAGTGAATCAGTTATATGAGAGGCGATTTTTAAAAAAATTTATTTTATTCAACTATAGTTGATTTAACAATGTGTTAATTTCTAGTGTACAGCAAAGTGATTCATATATATATATATATTCATATTCTTTTCCATTATGGTTTATTACAGGATATTGAATATAGTTCCCTGTGCTCTGCAGTAGGACCTTGTTGTTCATCCATTCCATATACAATGGTTTGCATCTGCTAATCCCAAACTCCCAATTCATCCTTCCCCCGACCCCCTCTGGCCCCCTTGGCAACCACAAGACTGTTCTCTACGTCTGTGAGTCTGTTTCTGTTTCTTATGTAAGTTCATTTGTGTCATATTTTAGATTCCACATATAAGTGATATCATATGGTATTTGTCTTTCTCGGTCTGACTTACGTCGCTTAGTATGATAATCTCTAACTCATTCCATGTTGCTGCAAATGGCATTATTTCATTCTTTATTTATGGCTGAGTAGTATTCCATTGTATATACATATACTACGTCTGTTTTATCCATTCATCTGTCTATGGACATTTAGGTTGTTTCCATGTCTTGGCTATTGTGAATAGTGCTGCTATGAACATAGGGGTACAGGCATCTTTTTTATTTATAGTTTTGTCTGGGTATATGCCCAGGGGTGGGATTGCAGGATCATATGGCAACTCTATTTTTAGTTTTTTGAGGAACCTCCATACTGTTCTCCATAGTGGCTACACCAATTTACCTTCCCACCAACAGTGTCGGAGGGTTCCCTTTTCTCCACACCCCTGAGAGATGATTTATATGCAGCAAAACCACTGGAGGAGATGAGAGCAGAAGACACTCTTCAGACCCTCTGTCTTCCTCAGTGTCGACAGGACTTTTGCATTTTATGACTTCATAATATTTCCACTTAGAGCGCAGAAGAATGTCACCTTAAGGCCCCAAAGAAGAAACGTTATAACCAAAATTCTTCCAAAAGTCATCACTGTCAGTTTTCTCAGATATAAAAAACAGAGCAGTTGCCTCACAAGAGGCATAAGTTGTACTACAAATCTTGCCTTTTTTTTTTTTTTTTGGTCTAGGCCTTCTAAGATGGGAGGAAGTGGACGTCTCCACAATTCTACTCGGATGTTTGGAGAAATTCAAGGAAGGGAGCCTCATAAGCAGAGGGACAAGGAACCAGTCCAGGCAAGATCTGAAATTTATTACTTGTTCTTATCTTGAATAGAAAAGAAAGTCTCTTTGTTTAAAAAAAATTGCTGTCTGTCCTTTGGACTTCTGAACTTTTCCCTCATTGCTTTATAAAAACAACCTGTTAATTAACTTTGCGCCTGTTAGAAAGAAGTGAGCTTCCTCTGAACTCTAAGGATTCTCCATGAATTTGTAGAGCTGAGGCTCAAACAAGCAAAGGGCTATGGCTCACCTGGGGTTTTATTCTGACTTTGCCTCCAGCTAGAAGCCTACCACTTTGGGCCTTAGTTTTCCTACCTTAAAATGGGTTTGTGGATTAGATCAGGGGTGGCAGCCTCTTTCGGTAAAGGGCCAGAGGGTAAACATCTTTGGCTTTCTGTACCATACGGTCTCTGGAGCAACTACTCAGCCACAGACAATGTGTCAGCAAATGGATGTGATTTTGTGCCCATAAAATTTTTTTTACAAAAATAGGCAGCAGGTTAGATTTGGCTCATAGGCTGTAGTTTCAGACCCCTGGACTGGATGATATAGAAGTTTCTATTGCTAATATTTTATCATTCAACTTATTTTAACAGCAATGCTATTTCCCTGGGAAAGTCACCTTGATTATCCAAACTTTTTAATTAGTTAATTTTTATTTATTTATTTTTGGCTGCATTGGGTCTTAGCTGAGGCACGTGGGCTTCTCTCTAGTTGTGGTGCGAGGGCTCAGTAGTTGTGGCACGTGGGCTTTGTTGCCCCGCGGCATGTGGGATCTTAGTTCCCTGATCAGGGATCGAACCAACGTCCCCTGCATTGGAAGGCGGATTCTTTACCACTGGACCACCAGGGAAGTCCCCAAACAGTTGTTGAGTATGGAGTTTGTGAGGTACTTCAGTATTTTTTTTTTTTGCTAATTACTGCAGCATTATTCATAATAGCCAAGATATGGAAACAACATAAGCGTGCATGGAGGGATGGATGGATGAAGATGTGGTATATAGATACACAATGGAACATTATTCAGCCACAAAAAGGAGGAAACCCTGCCATTTGTGACAACATGGGTGGACCTTGAGGGCATTACGTTAAGTGAAATAAGTCAGAGAAAGAGAAATACTGCATAATCTCACTTATATGTGGAACCTCAAAAAGCTGCGCTCTTAGAAACAGAGAGTAGAGTGGTGTTTACTAGGGGCGGGAGGATGGGGCAAAGGGGAAGACAGTGGTCAAAAGAACAAACTTCCATTTAGAAGATGAATAAGTTCTGGAGATCGAATGCACAGAACCGTGATCATAGTCAACGATACTGTATTACATTCAAAGTCGCTGAGAGACTAGGTCTTAAATGTTCTCACCACAGAAAAGAGGTGATAATTATGTGCTGTGATGGAGGTGTCAGCTACCACTGTGGTGCTAATCACATGAACGAATCAGATTAACTCATTCTACAACTTAAACTTACACAGTGTGGTATCTGTCCAGTTTTAGCATCCGGGTGATGGAATGAGCTTGGGGGTGTTCCTTCCTCTGCAGTTTTCTGGAATAGTTTCAGAAGGATAGGTGTGTTAACTCCTCTGTAAATGTTTGATAGAATTCGCCTGTGAATCCCTCTGGTCCTGGACTTTTGTTTGTTGGGAGTTTTAAAATCACAGTTACGTAAACTTACACAATGTAATATGTCAATTATATCGGAGTAAAACAAGTATTTTTTCTGCATCTTCTCTTACCTTTTTTTCCTCCATTATTGAATGCCTAGCATGTGTTATAAATGTAAATTACTACCTTAATGTTATTCTGCTTAAGATCTTGTGTGTTTAGGGTTTGTTGCTGTTGCTGGGGGTGGGGGGGAAGCAGGCTGTATGGGATTGGAGTGTAGGATGCTGGGAGGTAGGTTTGGTGTGGTCTTCTAGATGGGATGGCTGCCTGGGTGTGATGACCCAAACCTGTGAGAACTCCTGGGATGTTAGCCCTGACCTCAGGTGCTCAAAAAGGTAACTGCTTCTGTATCTGGAGCTGGGAAAGTGTGTGAGGTTAAGATTATGGAAGAGCGTGTCTCTATTTAAAGAAAAATGTGATCTCTCTTGTTAGAAAAATCAAACTGGAAAACGTGCTGTGATCACCGCGGCCCCAAGCCACACTCAAGAGGACAAAGTGTGTTGACTCCCTGCTGGAGGGCCCTGGCTGCTCGCCAGGGTGACACTCTGTCCTGGGCCCTCGCTGCCCTTCCTGGGGGCTCCATCAAGAACAGGAGACCAGCTCAACCCCATCCATTTCTAAGAGCTTCCCCTAATAAAAGAATATAGCACACAGGCCAAACTTGAGGAGCAACAGGGTGGCATATACTTACTCTTTATAAATATTATATTATTGCTACATAAAGCTTCCTTCAAAAACTTGTAGTTTCAAAGCGAAAACTTCTTAAAAGACCAGAGAAGCATATATCATGATAGTCTGCCTATTTCTGTCAAAGAGTATTATTTTAATTCAAATATTATATTGGCTTTTAAAATCATGAAAAGCAATACGTGCTTATTTAAAAAATCTCCCTCTGTCCATACCCACTGACCCTCCTGCCTACTACTTGCTGGGTAACAACTACAAACGATGCATTTTGTCTCTGCTGACCACGTGTGTGTCTGTGTATCTGTATGAGTAGATCCACTGATGATGGTACACTGTTTTTGCTTATCCAGGCTCCTGATGTCACCATAGATATATATATTTTTTTGATGTCACCATATTGAAGTCTGTCTAGCTGCAATGTGGTAATGCCTTTGATAGATCCTGGATGCTTAGTGTCGGAAGTAAAAAGAAACCTCATCCTTAAACGCGTACGATTGCATTTGTATATTCCACAAGGAGGCTAGTCGAATCCAATACTCTGAAGTGGAGGTCTGGGTCTGTTTCTAGCACCAAGTTCTACTTTCACCTAAAATATTCAGACGATTGAGGTAAGGGTGCTTGTTTTCCCACAGTCATAAGGCTAACTGCCCTCTTAAAATTTTTACTTTCCTACAGTAGCTCTGATCCTCACCAAACAGTCCCAGGTGCAGTGATTATATAAAAACTTGTTGAATCTGTTAGATGGGGAGCTTGTCTGCGTGCTTGAAGCAAATGATATACTGAGATAACATAGGACTGTGTCATAGTTAGATAAACCGAAAAGTCAATAAACCAAAAGAAGCATAACTATACATCACTCCCTAACTCAGCTCCTAGTTGGTCCCCAAGGCTCCGTTAATCCTTGATCATTTTACTAGGGGCTCCTTGGGGCCATTTAGAGCCAAGCCCATCTTCCTGATTCTCCCACGTGGCAGCAGGCACTGTTGTGGACCTTTGTCGGTGGTGTCATTTTGCTCATATAAAGAATGGACAAGGCTGGAGGAGAAAAGCTTAAGTGTCTATTTTGTTGAAAATCTGAACAATTCAAAACGGGCTGACACAAAAATCAAAGACTCAGAATGTGGACTGTCGTGGGGAGAAAAGGTATAGCTATTAACTGCATTTGACAAAAACGAAGCATTGTTTTTTCAGGCAAAGCGAAGTTTAAGACAAATGGAATCTGTTGTAAATGTCCCGAGAATAATGAGCAAAGGAGAAATCTACCTCATGTCCCAACACGGATGTAGATTTGACCTGTGTACATGGGGAAATGGTTACAATTAGAGCAAAGTCAGTTCCTGATTAACACAGATGAGCGCACGCTTTCAAAAATTAGTAGGTCCTATGAGAAAGTAGATTTTCTATGGAAGGAAACCAGTAGAAGAAAATACGATGGTACTGACATCATGTGACAGAGAAAGGGAAAATTGTGTGTGTGTGTGAGAGAGAGAGAGAGAGAGAAGGAAGAGGGGTAAGGAGGAAGCCCAGGAATTATGAGAGCAGTAGAATGAAGGGCACAGAATCTTATTATATCCTAAAGCGACTTTTTAAAAAGAACCAATTCATGGCATAGAGAAATTGTGAAAAGTGATATTAGAATTCTAAAGGCCTTACTTAGAAACTCCCGTAATATTTAGCCCTTAAAATGTTTGCTTACTTTTCCCCAACTGTAAAAATGATATATCATAATGTTGACTTGGATGATGAAGGGTGAGGTCACCGGCTGCCCTGTACAAAAATCTGATATTTTATGCTTCACCATTCCCTGTGACATCTTCCTGACCCTAAACCCCTGCAGCTGCAGCCAAGCCTGGAGCCTTCCCATCTAGACGGCTGCAGGTGGACGGGGTCCAGGACTTAGGACAAGGCATGTGGAGCCCAAGATGGAGCAGTTGCTGTCACCTCCGTGGTGTTTTCATTTATTTCTTTTATTATTTGGCTGTTCTCCCACATAGGGCCACTGGCTAAAGCCCCTCCAATTGAATTTACTTTCTATTTTATTTTATTTTTTTGGCTGTGTTGGGTCTTCATTGCTGCACGTGGGCTTTCTCTAGCTGTGGCGAGAGGGGGCTACTCTTCGTTGCGGTCATGGGCTTCTCATTGCGGTGGCTTCTCTTGTCGCGGAGCGTGGGCTCTAGGTGCGTGAGCTTCAGCAGTTGTGGCACGTAGGCTCAGTAGTTGTGGCTCTAGGGCTCTAGAGCGCAGGCTCAGTAGTTGTGGCACACGGGCTTAGTTGCTCTGCAGCATGTGGGATCTTTCCTGACCAGGGATGGAACCCCTGTCCCCTGCATTGGCAGGCAGATTCTTAAGCACTGCGCCACCAGGGAAGTCCCTTAATTTACATTCTAAATGGAACAGCACAGGACGCCCTCCCAGGTCTTGCTCACTTCCTTCTCTGATAGGCTTGTCAGATTTAGCAAACACTGCAGACACTACAGATAATTCTGTCGTATAAGTAGGTCCCATGCAATATTTGGGATATACTTACACTACAGAAGTATTCACTATTGATCTGAAATTCCGATGTAACTGGCAACCTGGATTTTTATTGTTTGGACTCTGCAAACCCCCAGAGCAGCTGGGAAGGGTCTTAGGAAGGTCAGAATAGCGCATTTGGGGTGAAAAGCACAGTACAAGGAGTAAGTAAATTGTCTCTTAAAGGACGAAACACAAACGCCTCTTAGTTGATCTGAAAACAGCCATTCTGGAGTCCTTGTCACTTTACCCCCAACACTGCTCCCTGCAGGGGTGGTGGAGGTGGAGGTGAGCCAGTAGCCCTTTTCCTTCCCTCGGCCCTTCTGGGCAAGGATCTGCATTTTGCATGTTTAAGGAGTAACTACAGCACAGAAGAGTAGCTGGCGGGTGATGAGGCCGCTATACAGAGAACGGACCAGACACGGAAGAGGACTGAGGGCGAGTTGGAAGTAGGGTCAGGGAAACAAGGAAACACCAAAGACACAGTGAGGAAGCTAGAGGCGCAGGCAGACCTTCAAGCCACACTTAGTGCACAAATGTAAACACACATAAATATGCCCATGAATGAATTAAAAAATGTGTTCATTTTCTGAATCAACCTTATTTAACTTATTAATCTCGTCTGGGCTGTTCTCGCGAAATTTCCTAGTGAGCAGGAATGCACACCCACCATCTCTGGTGGGAGACAGCCAGCCAGGGCCAGAGCTGCTGCGCTCTGGAGGGGCTGCTGAGCCAGGGTAACGTCTAGAAGCATCTTTCCCCTAATCCTGAGATCCCAATTTGCATTGGTCCAGAAGGAATGCCTATTGTTTCACCTCTAATGGTTATTTGCAAATTCTATCTCAACCCCGTCTTTCTAGTTAGTAGGATTTTAATTCAGGTTTGAGACCCTATTAATTCTCAAGCCTGCAAAAGTTCTAGGCCGAATGATAATTACATTTGAGGCACCTAGAACAAAAACTGAATAATACAATAGTCTAGCAAGACTCTTCCTTCTAATTAATTCATCATTATTTATCTTGACTCTTGGTTTGATGATCTTTTTGTAGAATTAGTCTTTATTGGAGTAATGCTGAATTCCATCAAAGTTAAGACTAGTTAACTATGGAGGGGATTTTCTTCTTGGACCCAAATGTTATTTTAAAAAAAGCACCCCAAAACCCAAAAAACACATGTACACTGTCACACACAATCCATGGCTATGTTCCTATGTAGGTCCAGTGTCATGGAAACCAGTTAAGCTCTTCCGTGCCTCTCTGACTAAAATCAGATCAAAAGACAGTGTAGCAGCATAAACCTGAATTCAGTTTAGAGGGAAAAGGAGGTTCTGTATACGTATAGTTAGGAGGTTTTAAAATGATGAAATAAATCTGCCTTCTGTTATAAGGAAAGAAAACTCATAAAGTGTGCAATCAATATTACTGCATCATCCGTTTCTTATTTTCTCACAGTGGTACTTCAGGTCTTTTGGGAGAGTCATTTTGTGGATATCTTGGAATTTAAAAAGCTTTCCGACTCTGTGACGCTCAACAGTCAGGGTGTCTGATTCCTGGAGGGGTCACACCCCTAAAAGTCAGGGCCTGATGATGGAGAGTAGGAGTTGGGTGGGATGAGTGTGCTGGTCCTAGGATGTTGTGTGGGTGTTTTGGGAAGATCTTCCCCCTGTGCCATCCCTCTTGGTCCCACAGTTGCAGTCTCCTCTGTTGATACCAGAGATGGAGATGGAGGAAGAATGGGGTGCGTGGATGTGGCCGGTGGAGGCTGGGGATAGAGGCGGGCAGGGAAGCAGACGCACTGCCTCGAGGGCTGTGGGTGGGGTTTGGTGAAGGGTGACCGTGTGATAACAGCGAGGGGACCACGTGCAGTGTCTGGGGGCAGTCGTGCCTCCCCCCGGGCGCGGGGCCAGCTCTGCCCACTCACCCGTGCTGCTCTGGATGGTCCTCACGGTGGTGGTGGTACGCGGCGGGGAGGAAGACCTCAGCGACACGCACTCGTCGTCCTGCGAGCAGCCCTTCTCGATGGCGCGCACGTAGCTGTGGCTCCGCATGCGGAAGCAGCCGGGCATCGGCAGGTCCAGGGCCTCCACTGCCTGTGACTCCAGCTCGCTGAACACCGACTCGCACACCGACTCGAACTGCCCGTTCACCTCCATCTCGCTCACCTGCGGGCGAGACGGGGACCGTAACACCGCGCTGCTCCGGGGGAGAAGCCACCTCGTCCTCGGAGCATCTCCAAACTGCATCCCCCAGAAGAACGTCCCGTCCGCTTACAGTAAGCTCCAGCGCATTGTATTTCCTCTACCTGACAGGCTATAGTAGAATGGTATCTAGTTTAAGATCCCAAATAGTCAATTAAATTCTAAAGAAAAAGAACTTTGTTTTTAGAATGCAGGGAAGCGTGGCGTAGGGAAATCTTACATCAGGGCACGCCAAGGTGCTCATTCTTCCTTATTTATAAATGCAAACCTAGGGGCCAATTTTATAGGCCTACGGTCAGAGTTCGTATATTTTAATGGGGGTGTAATTTTAGCACAAACGTTTCAGAAACTAGTATTTTTATTGTGCCTTTGGAAGTGACTAGCTCGTCAAATAATTTGCATCGACTGAGACTTAATTTACTGCAAAGTATAAAAACAGGCCCTGTATTTTCTGGCAAGATACCCACATCATGCACAAAAATAGACCAAACCCAGATGTGAAAATCTTGAAAGGCACTACTGAGATTTTCAAACCATCTACCTACTATTTAAAGAAGGTTTCACTCTTCTCTATAAAAGCTGATATGGTCCACAAATTGTTTATAAATGTGTTTTAAAATTCTTCCAAATGAGGTCTTCCCTTTTCGAAGCATCCGTTTTTATTATTATATTGCCCTGTATATAATTTACATGGGATTTGAGCACCACCTTAAAAAAAAAAAAAAACAAACCCAGACCAGGTGCTTCTGTCAGTTTCTCGCTTTGTAGCTGATGGGATAGAGGTGTGGCAGCATTCCTCAAAGTTCTGCTACCTTCCAGAACTTCGTATGCCAAATTTCCTTAATATCAAATTCATGAGTAATTGAAAATTTAACAGATTAAACTATAATTAAGCTTGAGCGTATACTGAAAAGGATGGCAATTTTGTGTTATAGGAAGATGCAATCCAATAATGGCTAATTTCTTTAAACTTCAGTTACCTTAAGGCATATCAAGTGAAAAAGAGACATACATTTCTTAATAACTCTTTACAGTTTAAAGTAGTATTTTCATATACTTTATCTAATTTGATATAAAATCCCTGCACGTTTTCAAGGCTAATAATTATATATGTCCGTATTTTAAAATTATATATATATAATATATACTTGTTTTTAGGAGATAGTTGGAGGCGCATTTAGAGGTAAAGGGACATGATGTTTGCAACTAATTGTCAAATATAGAGAGAGTGAGCAAATGAGGCAAAATTTTAATAATCAATGAGTATGAATCTGGGTCAGTGATGTACGGGAGGTCTTTGTATTTCACATGTGACTCTTTTGTCAGTTTGGAATGATTTCAAAGTAAAAAGTAAAACTATATATATATTTATCATTATTAATAGATTTTCCCCTATTAATCAAACATCACAAAGAAATAGTAAAGTATCTATCCCTATCAAGGTAACAACAATTAAACCTGGATGATTACCTTTCAGAGGGTATTAGTGCCCGCTACCCTATTTTTCATAAAAAATGAATCATAAAGTAAATATATTGAATAATTCTGCAACCTGTTTTTTTCCACTTAAACTTCTGTTTTAAACTTATATTCTTAATAGGATTCTCCTTCTTTATTCTCTTTTTTAAAAAATAAATTTATTTATATATTTCTTTATTTTTGGCTGTGTTGGGTCTGCATTGCTGTGCGCAGCCTTTCTTTAGTTGCGTTGAGCGGGGGCTACTCTTCATTGGGGTGCACGGGCTTCTTATTGCAGTGGCTTCTTTGGTTGAGTGTGGGCTCTAGGCGCACGGGCTTCAGTAGTTGTGTCTCGCGGGCTCTAGAGCGCAGGCTCAGTAGTTGTGGTGCACGGGCTTAGTTGCTCCGCGGCAAGTGGGATCTTCCCCGAGCAGGGCTTGAACCTGTGTCCCTTGCATTGTCAGGCAGATTCTTAACCACTGCGCCACCAGGGAAGCCCCTTCATTCTCTTTTAACTTTTTGTTTTTATTATATACAGATACAGAAAACCATGCAAAATAAATGCATAGCTTGTGAATTATAATAAAGCCAACACCCTTGTACCTAGTACTCAGGTCAAGGAACAGAATTTTCTCAGGCACCTAGAAGCCCCTCCATAGACCCCATCCTACCCACAGCCCCCACCCTCCCTCCAAAAGTAATTACTACTCTGAGTTTTATTGCAAGCACTGCTTTGCATTTATGTTTTTTTTACCTAAGTGTGCATCCCTAGACTCTACAGTTTGGTCTTACCCATTTTTAAAATTTATATCTTTTAATTCACTTTTTATATTCAGGCCTCCCTCCACCCGTTTTTAACAAATATTACAGTTTATCTATTGAAGCACCTGGGGCATTTGACCTGGACAGTTTCCCAGAGTCTGGATTTGCTGATTTCCTGCACATGGAAGATTTAGCATGTTCCACTGTCCTTTGTGTTTCCTGAAATTTGAAAGTTGGATCCAGAGGCTTGATCAGACTCAGGTTCAATCTCTTTGGCAAGACTAGAGGTCATGTGTCATGGGCTCTCTCATCAGGAAGCACATTATGTCTGGTTATCTCTCTTTTTGGTCCTAGAGGTCATGTGTCATGGGCTCTCTCATCAGGAAGCACATTATGTCTGGTTATCTCTCTTTTTATGCTGTTGGGAGACATTGATGCTCAGTGCCTAGATCCATTAGTTCATTGGGGGTTGCAAAATGGTGATATTCTTGGTTCTACCAACTTTTACAGTCACTAGTTGGAATTTTTTTAAAATAAAGAAATGCTTCCTCTCATATTATTTGGTTAGTAGGTTCAGTTCACACAGTAACAGCAGATGTTTGATCTTTTCCCTTTTATTTACTAGTTGAAAAATATATTTATTTATTTGGCCGCATCAGGTCTTAGTTGCAATGTGGGCTCTTTGTTGCGGTGTGTGGGCTCTCTAGTTGTCCTGCAGCATATAGGATCTTAGTTTCCCGATCAGGGATCGAACCTGCATCCCCTGCATTGGAAGGCAGATCCTTAACCACTGGACCACCAGGGAAGTCCCTATTTACTAATTTTTAAGATAATAAATTTGTTCTCTTGTATCTACTAAACATGACCAATTAATTTTTAAAAGTATCAAAATGGACTCATAGATTTAAAAGTATTTGACGGTTTTAAATCCACTTCTATTTTCATTCTTACTTAACTCATCTGTCCCATCTGTGGCCAGTGGGAACCTCTTAGGTTGGCTCCTGGGTCCTTTTGACATGAGACCAGTGGTCTTTGATAACTTCCTTTGTATCTGGTATGACAAGTTATTCAAAACTTATCTTGCATCTTTCCTGCCCAGTCCTGAAATTAGTATTTTTCCACAAAGTCTTTTTTCTTTTAGTGGTAAATTGTATCACAAGAACACAGTTTGTGTACGAGGAAGCTTCACTGTCATTGCTACAGGATTGGTCATTCTTCCTAGGCCTTTCAGTGGACAGAGAACTAGGTTATGAATACATCGAATTCAAATTCACACTGCAGTGTTTTTATGTAACTTCTTCTATGTTATATTTATACATATACCTTTATCGCATATTAAAAATCCTCGTTTTCAAGGACACAGAAGATGATGGAATTGGGATATACTACAATGATTCATTTGCTTTCTTCCACAATACGTACACAACAGCCTCAGAATAGCATACTAATACCACCTGCCCAACCATTACTGAAAACAGTTCACAATTCTTTTTTTTTTTTTGCATCTGCTGTCTCTATTATTCCCTCATTTAAAAATAGTTGTGCTAGATTGACATTATCAGAGCATATAACTTACACGTTCTCTCCCACTGTAGCTCTCATTCGTCTTAGTGTTACAAATAACTATATATTTAATGCTTGCACTACTTTTTTCATATAAAAAGATGATTCTTCATCCAACTTAGACACAAATATAGGTCAAATAGTTCTAGATGGCTTATAAAGACAAAGAGCAGACCCCTGACCCACCCAGCCCACCCCCAATTCTCCCTCCCCAGAGGCAACCATTTTCAATTCTTCCAGTTGGATTTTATGGTGTTTGCATCCATACTGCAGAACACATGCTTATGTGAATCTCTTGATATGTTCATAGACTTCTTGGTTTCCTTCCTGCCCTTGAAGCATCCCTCTTGGAGCCTCCTATCCTACTGCAGTCTATGGCTGCCAAGCCCACTGCTGTCCTGGGATCTCCCTTCCCCATCATCCCAGGGGTGCCCTTTATTATCTAGCCTGTGGTGGAGCCCCTGTTCCCTCTTCCTAATTTTATTCCCTCCTTTTGGTGGAGCACAGCTTCCAGTGCTTTCTTGGGAAGGCGCCACCTCACATTGATGGAAATGTCTGTACCCCACCTCCACTGTTAAGGGAGAGCATGTTTGCATTTAGAATTCTAGCTGTATCCCTTTTTCCTTCAGATGTTTCCAGGCTTTGCTCCTGTCTCTTAGCCTCCATGTGTGCTATGATTGAGCAAGTGGATGCCTTTCCATGTGAGCTGGTTTGCCCCATCCCTTTTAGGTACTAAATGATCTAATGTTTCACCATGGCATTCTCTGTGTGGATCTTTCTCCATCCATTTTGTTGGGTACTGTTTGGGCCCTCTCAACCTGCAGATTCATGTCTTTCAGTTCTGGGACCATTATTTCATTAGTAATTGCCTTCGTTCTGTTTTCTCTTTTCTTTCTGAAACTCCTAGTGTTCATTGTTGGAATCCAAGAACAAGAAACATGAAGAAAAATACAGTGATACATCATAATTTCCAAAACCAAACTGGAGGTCTTATACTTCCTGATCTCAAAACTAACTACAAAGCTACAATAATCAAAACAGTTTGGCACTGACATAGGACGGACATACAGACCAATGGAACAGAATGGAGAGTCCAGAAGTAAAGTCATGCATCTATTTGCCACTAGTTCTTACATTTGGTCTTTTGGGTTGTCTAAAGCTCACTGTCTGGTAGATGCCTCGGGATGGGCTCATGGAAACAGTATTCCCTGCATTCATCCATGCTTTTAATAGTGTGCCCATGCTTTTTATATTTGAAAGTCAGTTTTTCTGGATATAAAATATTTGGTTCACTTTTTCCCCCTTGGCTACAATAACATATTACTCAATTTTATTTTGGCATAAACTACTGTTATTATAGAGTCTGATGATAATTTAATTTTTGTTCTTTCTTAAGTCACTTGCTTTTTTTGTCTAGAAGTCCAAAGGGGGGGTGGTGTTTTTTTTTTTTTAATTCTTCAAAATCCTGTAATTTTACTAGACTATGTCTTGGTATTTATTGTTTTGGGTCAGTTTCTCAGGTACATGGTATATTCTTTTGAATCTTTTTATTTCAGGGATGTTTTCTTTAATGTTTTATTATTTGTTCTGGTCCTTTGATTTGATTATCTTCTTCAGAGACTTCTATTATCTCTATGGTCAATCTTTGCCTATCTTCCATATTTATCAATTTCTCTTGAATCCTTTTTAACTCTTCTTTTTTTTTCTTGATTTAAAAACTCTTCCTCCTTTTCAGGTTCTAGCTTTCTCAGTGTATAAAATGTCTCATTCACTTGCTCCTCTATTCCCTCAGTTTAATCTTCATTTCTGAAATGATTTTTCTTTTACTTCTAATTCTTTCCTGAGTTCTGTGGCATCATTTTTAAGTTTTTGAAAATTCAGATATATCTTTTCCTCCCATGTCTTATGTCATTTTCTTAATGTTTTTTAGCTTATTTTAAAAGAGTGTGTTACAGTTTTGATCTATTTTGTGGGTGTGTCTTTCTGTCATGCTTTCATTTCTGTAGGAATGTTATTCTGCTCCTTATTCTCTTTTCTTTATTATAGTGACTTTGACTGTGATTTAAAGTGGATATTTTTTTGTTCCTCATTTCTCAGTAAAATTAGTTTTTCTGACCTTGAGAGGGTGATACATTCAGGATTTTCCCCCTGAATTTTCCACAGGGCTTCCTCTTCTATTGTTTTAGCATCGTGTTGCTTTCCAAGATTTCCTGATTCTCTTGTTCCTTCCCCCAACTTTTACCTGAACCTTCTCTTTTCTTCTTTGCTATTATCTCTGTCTTGCTTGCATTTGATTCTATTCCCAACTGTTTCTTCTGAGAACTGGGCCCTCTTCTTGAAGGAAAAACTGGTTGGTTGGTTTCCAGTGTATACATAGGCTCAGATTTCCCCAACCTCTCCTGATTTTACTGCAGGCCCCTTGAATTTACCTGCTCTTAGAGAAGGCAAATCCTTCCCAGTTTCAGCTGCTATTCTCAAATACATACCCCACCCCTCCAAACTACCTGATGCTGGTTTCCTTCTGCTTTACTCATATCCATCAAGAAAGTCATTGTTTTCCTCTGTGTTCTCCAGCACAGATGTGGATGCAACACAGGCTTATGGCTACTGGTGGTTTGTTCCTATCTACTTACATTTTGGGTTCACGGAATATCTTGTCGTCTGATTTTGTTGTAAATGTTGTCCATGCAGTTTTAGTTTTTCTATCTAGTTGCTCTGTCTGCTTTTATACAGAGACTCAGGGAGATTCAGACACTAAGCCACCACCTCCATGATGTTGTATAGTGTGATTGGACCATAATTTATCTAACCACTGCTTTGTGGATGATGATTCAAGTATGTCCTTGGAGGCCATGCTATGACCAGCTTCCTTGTTTGTTTATCTTTATATTCTGGTACTTTCATTTCTGTATTATAAAGTTACACAAGTGGGATTCCCGTGCCAAAAGATTTATTTTACCTTTTGTAGATTTTACCACATTACTTTCAAAAACAATTGTAGCAATTCATCCCCAATAGCAAGGAAGTCAGAGCTCATTTCTCAACATGGTCACCAGTACTGGGTGTTAGCTGTTTTTGCTGCCTGATAGGTCAAGAGTGATGTTGTGCTATTTCAGCTTATCTTCACCAGCCTACTAGTGTATGTGAACATCTTTTCCTATATTTATTGGACTTGGTACTTTTTTCCCTTTTGATTTGCTATTTCATAAGCTTTGCCCCAAATTATTTTAGGTTGTTTATCTTTTCATACTAATTGGTAGAAACACTTTAGGCAACTGGAACATTAAGTTTTTTTCTTGATGTGTTTAAATATTCCCCCGTCAATTTTAACTTTAAGGTGTCTTCTGCTACACAGAAATATTTGAATTTTAGTTAGATTAGATGTCTATCTTTTATTTTATGTTTTCTATAATTCTTATTTTATTAAAAGTTATAATTCTCACCATAATATCGTACACATATTCCCCTAATTTAAAATTTTTTGTCACTTTGTGTTAGTGCTCAGATTTTAAATTCATTTGGATTTATTTTCTATATGGAAAGAAGGAGTAGTTTAATGCTCTTTCTGTGATATCATGAACAATTCGCTTGAATTCTCTGAGCCTCATTTTCCTAATCTTTAAAATGCGTATAATAGTACCTACCTCATAGGGATGCTTTAAGGATAAAAAATGAAATATACAAGTGCACATTTCAAGGCACATGGTAGGCATTCGATAAATACTCGATATTATTTTGTGAGATAGTGTAGTGGGAAGAATGAGACAAGTTACTCTAATTCTCTAAGACTGAGTTTGATAAATCAAAAAAATGATCTTTCTTATAGTTGCTATGAAATTAATGAGATAATATGCAAAGCTTATAGCTTATATCAGGTAAGCAATACTTGGTAACTATTCTATTATTCTCATTTTCATTATTACTACTACTGTTATTGGCATTATTATTGCCACCCATACCCCAATTCCAGCACACATTGGAGAAACTTACCAGTTAGGAGTCAGGACACCTGGGTTTTCTAGGTTCTGTCACTGACTAGCTGGGTGCTGACAGATGCTTACTTTATTTCAGTTTCCATTTCTTTGTATATATAAAGTGAAGGGATGATCTAGGTCAAGAGTCACAGCTAAGTTGCTGGTATTACCACCAAGCACAATAACTGCCTATTACATTTGTGTTTTAAAAATGATGTGGGACTTCCCTGGTGGTGCAATGGTTAAGAGTCTGCCTGCCAATGCAGGGGACACGGGTTCGATCCCTGGTCCGGGAGTTGCCGTGAATCAACTAAGCCCGTGCGCCACAACTACTGAGCCTGCGCTCTAGAGCCCACAAGCCACAACTACTGAAGTCCGTGTACCCTATGGCCCATGTGCTGCAACTACTGAGCCCACGTGCTGCAACTACTGAAGCCTGCTCTCCTAGAGCCCGTGCTCCTCAACAAGAAGCCACCACGATGAGAAGCCTGCGCACCGCCACAAAGAGTAGCCCCTGCTCGCTGCAACTAGAGAAAGCCCGAGCACAGCAACAAACACCCAACATGGCCAAAAAACTATTAAAAAATAAATAAAGATAATGGAGTCCCTCTTAAGAAAAAATTAAAAAGTGTTGTGGAAACTCAACACGTTACTGGACAAAATATGTATGTGGGCTTCTAGTTTACGATTCCAGGTGAAGATATTTGAGGTTTGGACTTGAAATAAATTGAGATGTAAATTAAACTAATTTGGAAATGACAGTTACTATACCAAATGTATTTTAAAATGTGACTTTCTATAATTCTTTCTTCTCAAGTCTTACTTTAAAAGCCCCTGTTTTATTAGATGTATATATAGTAAAAAAATATAGAAAGGTTATAAACATATAAAAAGGTGTTCAGTTTTTCTCTATCATCCAAGCACAGTCTGTTTTTAGGAATGTTTCATTTCTGTTAAGGTATGAATGGCAGAAACAAACAATTTAGTTATTCTAGACCAATTTCTTGGCTTACAACATTTTACTTTGATGTTTCTAGGAGCCTTTGATGAATAATATATCAATAATATATCAGGTTTTAAGGAAGAATAGGATATAATCTACTTAAATTCTATACTACTAGAGCTGCTACTAAAGATCTATAAGAGAGAATATATCCGACATCACAAAAACCAACTACTTTTTGAAAAGCCTAGAGTATGTATGGTAGGATTGCTTTGAAGAAGAAACCATTCCCTTTGAATAATGACAACGTCGGGACTGCGATAGAAAGTTTGAAATTATCCTTCACGATACTCTATTACTTGAATATTGAATATGGAACTAGAAAAATGGTGTGTCATTAGGAATCCATTTAGGATGGCTCTGCTTTCTGTATTTTACTTAAGGCGAAATTATCACGCCACTGAATTGCAGACTTGACCCACCCCTGGATCAAGGCCCACATATGCCTCTTCAGTGATTTGTTGATACTTTACTAAGTTGTCACCAGGAAGTGACACTGTCTCAAGGAAGGTCAGATCTACAGAGTAGGGACTAAAAGCAGGCAGCTGTGTAGATACATGTCCTGATGGGGAAGTGACCTGCTCTCCTGTTTTAACCATGTAAAATTACGAAAGCAGTAAGTGTGTATAAACATTTTCCAACGAAATATTCTAAACCCACCGAAGTATTCTGCGGGTATGACACCTGGGATTTGTAGACTATTTTGCAATTCTGGAAGGCTATGTGAGCATGAGCCTGTCCAGAATAAAGATAAGCTTAAAGACGTTTTAAATATTATATTGTTTACTGTGAAAAAAGTAAGAACAAGGCAAGTCCAAATTTCACCTAATGAGGCGCCAAATATTTACCTAAGGGTTGGGATAGTGGGTATCACTGGACAGCAGTACCTAGCACAAATAGGTATGCATACTCTTGGAGGTTACATTTATTTATTCATTCATTCATTCATTTTTGCATGCTGCTCTGTGCGGCATGGGGGATCTTAGTTCCCTGAACAGGGATTGAACCCTGGGCCCTGGCAGTGGAAGTGCAGAGTCCTAACCACTGGACTGCCAGGGAATTCCCTTTGGAGATTACTTTAAAGTAAGGAAATGTACAGTCGGCAAATCCTGGAATCCAGTATGTCAGCTTTCCCTGACTCCTGCCCTACCCTGCTTTCGGATTCTTGCTGTGGTCCCTGCCTTTGCTTTACAAGAATTCATTTAGAGCAGGGAGCTCTATTTTGATGGTAGGGCCAAAATGAGAGCAGTGGTCCTATTTCGGGGTCTCGCTCCGACAGATCAGAGATGCTTCAGTGCTTAGTCTATCACCACCACCAGCATTACCACCTTCACCATCACCACTACCACCACCATTACCACCAACATCATTATCACCTCACCACCATCTCCACCACTATCCTCACCACCACCACCAGCAGCAGCAGCAGCAGCAGCAGCAGTAGTAATGCTCACCTTGATGATCACAATGTCTTTCAAACTGGCTTCTCTGCCTCTAGCCTCTTTCTCATCCTCTCCAATCTTTCCTACATTTTTTTGCTAGATTAATTATCCTCCACCAAAGTTCTGATCATATCTTTTGCCTGCTTAAAAGCTGAAGTTTTAATTAATTTTCAATCAGTCCCATTCCTAATGCATAAAGTCCAGTCCCCTGGGCCCTGCATGGAAGGCCATGTACAAAAAATGTCCCCAGGACAAAATTCAGAACAGATTTCCCATTGCTATAAGTATTCTGAGCTCTAACTACACTTGAGAATTCATTATTCCTTGAATATGCTTTAGGCCAGCATTTTCGAAGTTCAGATATATACGACGTTAATAAGTACTACTTTATTAATGTATTGCTTTATTAGAATCACTTGGAATATTTGTTAAAATGCATATTCCTAGACCCTATGCTTAGAATCTTTCTCTTTAGAATCCTGCATACTGAACACGTTTTACTCATTCAATTTGGGATCTTGGTGACAATTTTTTGACCACAAAGAAAGTCCCATGTAACTTCTGGTTACTTATATATCTTACAATGTGTTTATAAGAACTAATATTATGAAAATATGAAGCAGTTGGCACAGTGCCTGACCCAATAAAGGCAGCTCTTATGGTTAAGTCTTGCCCTACCTACCTCAGAGTGTTTTTTTTTTTAAATTAATTAATTTTTAGCTGCACTGGGTCTTTGTTGCTGCGCGTGGCCTTCTCATTGTGGTGGCTTCTCTTGTTGCAGAGCACAGGCTCCAGGTGCGAGGACTTAAGTAGTTGTGGCTCGCTGGCTTCAGGAGTTGTGGCTCACTGGCTTCAGGAGTTGTGGCATGTGGGCTCAGTAGTTGTGGCTTGTGGGCTCTAGAGCACAGGTTCAGTAGTTGTGGCGTATGAGCTTAGTTGCTTCACAGCATGTGGGATCTTCCTGGACCAGGGATCGAACCTGTGTCCCCTGCATTGGCAGGCGGATTCTTAACCACTGTGCCTCCAGGGAAGACCATACCTCAGAGTGTTTTTGTGCAAGTAAATAACGTTTGTTATTTACAGCACTTTTACGTTTTTTGTATGCTCTCCATTAGACTGTAAACTTGGGGAGCAGGAATTAGGCATTAATCACCATTGACTAGCTGGCAAAATCTGGCCCAGTGTTTTGCTCACTGCATATGAGCTGAGTTAATAGTATGGTGCTTAGTTTTAAAAATTGTGATATAAATTAAAATTCAGAGCTTCTAAACATTATTTCAAAAAAATACCCTTTTTTTATTTGTCCTCCCAGAGGAAGCCCTGGAGCCACCTCCTGGTGACCCCTGAAAGCTGCAGGGTCAGGCCCTCCAGGAGTCCTAGGTTCAACCCTGCCTTGGTTTGGGCAGCCTAACCCTCTCCCACATTCTCTGAGACCATCAGTGGGAGCCATCAAGAAACTTTACCTGAATATTTCGGATGAAACATTAAAGTCACCTTTACTGAGTTTTCATCCCTAGTTCTGGGTACCAGTTCTTAAAAGTGGGCTTGTGTCTTATAACCAAGATGCAATATTCACCTAGGATCCAGTTGGGGTTAAATAGATCGTATCTCATTTCCCGTGCCTGGGTCCCTGTCTTGATTACCTGCTTAATACTTTTATGATTTGACACTGCCTTGGTTTTGCCAATGATGTCTACCCTGTCCTTCTATCCTTCAAACATCTTTAAAGCTGAAGCCTCATCCAACAACTCCTTAATGACTACTTTGTTGGTGCCAACTGACTGCTAAGGAATTTCCAAGGACTCCCCTGATGTGCTTTATCCATCTGCCAAGGACCCCTCCCCTGCTGGTAGACTCTTGGTACCAGGAGCCCCCTGTGGCCAAACCAGGCAGCATTTAGACCTGACCTCCTGCCAGACCCATCAGCATCATTCTGGGGGGTGTCAACCTCCTCACGTCATGCCCTCTTGTTTTCCACCAACCCTGGTACAGTTCACAGATGCAGCCACAGGGCTCACCTGGCTGATGGTGCTCATGGCTCGCATGTAGCTCTCATTCCTGGAGCGGAACTTTGGTGATGTGAGCAGGCCCGCAGGGTCAAGGCTGTCTAGGCTTCGGTTGATGGAGACCTCACTGACCGCCCTCAAGTAACTGTGACTCCGGATCTGGAGTTTGGGGGAGTGCTCATTGGAAATCCTGAAAGAGAACAATGAAAAGTGTGGGTTTAGTCCTGTTCTAACACGCAGGCAGTAATAAGATAGGGTAGGACTGTGATCAACGTGGCACCCTACACACAGGGGCAAATACTAGAGATGCCCTCCCATGGTTGCTAAACTCCCCCGTGGGGTCTAGGAAAGAAAACGTTTGATGGGAAATCATTGGGATCTGATGACATCAGAGAGCAATTATAATTTTTTCAGCCCAGGAAATAATTTCCTCAATCATATTTTCCAAGGCAGCCTGGGAAGGAGAGTAGAGCTGCTACTGCCCTGCCCCGGACTTCTGCCCTGTGTAATTTGCAAGCTTTTCCTTTGTACCCAATTCTTTTCTGTGCCATCTTTCTGTTTTTGGACTTTCTAGTAACAGCAAGTGGTTATATATCTATAACTGTATCAATCTTTCTATCATCTATTTATCTAATCTTGATCTCATTTAGTTGAGATATAACTTAGTGATCAAAACTTAAATTTTAGACATTAAATATGTGCGCATATCTAAATCTTGATATCCAAAGACAAATCTTTGCATACTTTGTACTCTTCAGATTTTTTCCAAGATGCATTTTTTATTTTATTTTTTATGAACACATATTTCTTTATTAAGTCAATATTTTTGCAAAATGAAAAAAGCCTTAGCATACAATATCTTTATACTTAAGGTAATAAATCTGTTTATTAAATGTATTCATATTTGATATATTAAATTCAGAACTATTCAACTGTATTAATAAATTTCCCAATATATTTTATTTATTTATTTATTTTTGCTATTTGACATTAGTCTTTTTTAAAAAAAATTTTATTGGAGTATAGTTGATTTATAATGTTGTGTCCCAGATGCATTTTAAAATTATAAAAGTAGAAATTGCTCCTTGCAAAAAGCCAAGCTATCCATAGGTGCTCAAAGCAGAAAGTGGGTCTCCACTCTCCTTATTCCTGCTCCAGAATTCCACTCCCCTGAAAGAACTACCCAGAGCAGTTCAGTGTATGTCCTTCCTTACCCTTTCTATACACGTACAAGCAATTATTTTTTTAGTAATTAAAAAAAATTTTTACTGAAATATAGTTGATTTACAATGTTATGTTGGGTTCAGGTGTACAGCAAAGTGATTCAGTTATACATATATATCTATTCTTTTTCATATTATTTTCTATTATATGTTATTACAAGATATTGAATACAGTTCCCTGTGCTATACAATAGGTCCTTGTGGTTTATCTACTTTATGTATAGTAGTTTGTATGTTTTAATCCCAAACTCCTCATTTATCCCCCTCCCCCTCTTTCCCCTTTGGTAACCACAAGTTTGTTTTCTATGTCTGTGTTTATTACTAATTTTTAAAGTTTGTTTTCACGTGGGATTCAGGGCGATTTTTCTTTCATTATTAAATTAAAAAATTTTTTGCTGTAACATTGCTTGCAATTAAAAATTAAAGTTGATAAGGAGATAGATGTAGGCCCAATATAGCTGCTGTTATTTATCATTATTCTGGAGATCCTAGCTAATGAAATTAGAAAAAATAAAAAAAGAAATACGGATATAAATATTGTGAAGAAAAGGTGAACTTTGAGTATTTACAGATTATACAGCTAATTAGCTGGAAGGTAAAAGAAAATCAACTGAAAAACTATGAGAACTAATAAGAGTGATCCCCCAAATAGTTACGTACAGGGTAAAAATTGAGAGATTAATAATTTTTCTATATACTTCCACCACCAAGTAGAAATTTTAATTAAAAAAAATCTCATTCAAAATGGCAAAACATTATAAAATAAGTAGAAATTACAAAAAAGAAATGCACCAGAAATTTTTGAAAAAAGTGACAAAGCTTTATGCAGGACAGGGTTTCCCTGGTGGCGCAGTGGTTAAGAATCTGCCTGCCAGACGTAGAGAATGGACTTAAGGACATGGGGAGGGGGAAGGGTAAGCTGGGACGAAGTGAGAAAGTGACATGGACATATATACACTACCAAACGTAAAATAGATAGCTAGTGGGAAGCAACTGCATAGCACAGGGAGATCAGCTCGGTGCTTTGTGACCACCTAGAGGGGTGGGATAAGGAGGGTGGGAGGGAGATGCAAGAGGGAGTGAATATGGGGAGATATATATATATATATATATGTATAGTTGATTCACTTTGTTATACAGCAGAAACTAACCATTGTAAAGCAGTTATACTCCAATAAAGATGTTAAAAAAGAAAAAGAAAGAAAGAAAAAAAAGAATCCACCTGCCAATGCAGGGGACATGGGTTCGAGCCCTGGTCCAGGAAGATCCACGTACAGCGGAGAACTAAGCCCGTGCACCACAACTACTGAGCCTGCGAGCCTAGAGCCTGGGCTCTGCAACAAGAGAAGCCACCGCAATGAGAAGCCAGTGCACCGCAAGGAAGAGTAGCCCCCGCTCACCGCAGCTAGAGAAAGCCTGAGCGCAGCAATGAAGACCCAACGCAGCAAAAAAAAAAAAAAAAAAAAATTTTATGGAGGGCAATAAACAAGTCCTAATAAAAGAGGGAAACAAATTTCCTGGAGGGAAAACTCAATATTGTAAAAAAAATTAAACTTTCCCTAAATTAATCTATAAATTTTATACTAAAAGCTGAGAATTTGATTAACAGCCACTTTTTGCAACTACACTGAAGGAGGGGACAAATTAGAACAGATCTAGAATTTAACATCAAAAGGAAACCTCTTATGTATTTTACTACCACAAAAGAGAAACTGATTGTTCTAGCAATGTTCCCTTTGGATCCTGTGCCATTATGGAGATTCCCCATGGACCACTTTATAAATGCCCATGCCAAAAATCCCAGCCAAAAAACAAATAAACTGAAGAATAAATTTTCCCTTTGAGATTTCTTTTAGGAAAAGAGAGACTTAGCTAGAAGCATTTATAACCTAAAGTTCACTTTCACATAGAACTTGAGAGGTGACAAATGTGTTTCTTTGGCTATTTTGTAACCTGACCCAGAGCGATGATATTGCCAACATAAAAAATGCTGCTCTTCCAAGCGGTTATCAGGGCAGCATTGGGGGTGGCTGTTTTGTAAATGATCTCCATTCAAAAGAAGTGAAAACCCAATGTTTTGAGAAATGAGTGTCTGTCTGCTGGCTGAGATGGAGAAATGAAGCATCATTGAAATAATCATTCACCCTGGCCGCTTGTTATGAAATAAGGCATAATTCCCAAATTCCAAACTGAAAAATCATTCAGAAGAGATTGAATAGTTCTACTTGGTGAGTCATTCCTGATAAAACAATGCATTCTTTAATGATACAGTGAATATAAGGAAATGAACTCTTTTATCTTGTCCACTTAGAGAGCAGAGCCCACAGCTGTCAACATAAAGGGTACAGTATGTACATGTGCTCCTGACGCTGAAACAGTCATGAAAGAAATTCCAAAAAAGAATGCAGTGATTATTTTCACCTCAAGAGGAAGTTGATTTGCTAGGAAGGAAAGGAGTGTGCCTATTCAGAAATATTAACTCTCGTGTAAGATTAATTATCAATGTTAGCCTATTCAAATGACATCCATCATTTTTCACTTTCTCCCCAGATTGCTTATGCTAAGTTAACCTCTCATGGCTTATCCCAACTGAACTGAGATTTTGGCCTGGTTGAGCCCCATTCATTATCATGTCCTTTAACGGCACCCAAAGGTGGTATGACGCCCTTAGGTGGCTGTGGAGCAGCTAGACAAACACACTTGGCTAGTGTATCAGTAAGAGTCCCACTGCAAAAAGAGAAAATGTAATAATACTTGGAACACAACATTTAAACAAAATTTTTATTTTATTAAAGTATAGTTTTTTTAAATGTTTTAAAATATTTTAATTTTATTGGAGTATAGTTGATTTACCACAATGGAAAAGAATAGTGATAATAACCTATATGAAGTATAGTTGATTTACAATGTTGTGTTAATTTCTGCTGTACAGCAAAGTGATTCAGTTCTCTCTCTCTCTCTCTCTCTCTCTCTATATATATATATATATAAATTTGTGTGATTATGGTTTATCACAGGATGTTGAATATAGTTCCCTGTACTATACAGTAGGACCTTGTTGTTTATCCATTCTCTATATAATAGTTTGCCTCTGCTAATCCCGAACTTCCAATCCATCTCTCCTCTACCAACCCTCTCCCTTGGGGACCACAAGTGTTTTCTCTGTCTGGAACACAACATTTTAAATCAGTGTCCCCAAAGAGAAAATGATTAACCCTGTAATATGTCACTAAAATTATAATTCCACAAGATGAATAAGGTCTGGGGAACTAATGTACAGCATGGTAACTAGAGTGAATAATACTGTGTCATGTACTTGAAATTTGCTAGGAGAGTAGAACGTAAGCATTCTCACCACACACACACAAAAGGTGAGGTGATGGAGGTAATAATTAACCTGATTGTGGTAATCATTTCAAAAAACATGCAGTCAAACTATCCATTGTACACTTTAAGTATATACCATTTTGTCAGTTATAATACATACACGTTATAATATATATAAATATATACAAGTTTGTCAGAATGGATAATAAAGCTGAAAAAATATAACTTCAGATGGTTTGAATTTTTTTTCCTCCAGAGAAGGAAATGCTTCATGACTCTGTGAGTCTAATGGGAGAATTTCTGGAGGTGATGGACCATCTTACTGATTGATCTGTATCCTAATTTCTGTTTTTTTTTTCTTTTTTTTTTTCCCACTTTGCCCTGATTCCGACTTATAAAAGCATTGAAATGTCAGGTTATTCGATAGCACTCAGAGGAAACATTTTATTGACTCTGGGGTTAATCCAATTGCTCTGGTTTGAAGATGAAAGTATTTTGTCCTTGGTCATGACTCTGTTATCAATTCACTCTCTCAAGCATTCATGGCTTCAACTGAGAGGCTTTGATTCCTTGGGCCTCAGTGTGGAAAATGGTACTTAGTGGGTGACACTGCTCAGTTCCTAGTTTTGGGGAATCTAATTCAGGGTGTTCTTTTGGTCAACCTGCTTTGGTAAAACCGAGCCCAGCATTCTTCTCAGCAACTTCATGTGTGATGCCTTTATAGTCCTTCTGAAAGTATAAGTTGCATTCAGGTTGTTCACTTTGGCAGCTCTGAACTCTTGAGGTATTTCTAGTTTATAATAATAGCCGACATTTATTACCATTTACAAACCACTTAGTTATTATTAATACCAACCTACAGATAAGGAAACCATGATTTCAAGGAGTTATGTCGTGTTCAAGGTAATTGAGACGGAACCTTGGTCTTTCCCTGACTTACGTATTCTCTTCCCATCTCCTATTTCTTGGGGAATCTTGCCTGCACTCACATGGGGGTTCCTATTTCTCTCCCTTGCCCTCAAATATTCTTATTCCCTAAGAATTTACAGTTCTTTATATTCTCATTTTTTCTACATTCTCTCCTTGGACAACCTCATCTGCTCAGCGGCTTCTACTACTAACTTTATCCTGACAACTCACAGATCTATTTGTAGCCCATAGCTCTTAAACTTCAAAACTAAACTTCCAATTAACTGGGCATTTCTACCCAGGTGTTCCACAGGTATCAAATACTCATCACAACCCCCAAATGAACATGTTACCTTTTCCCTCAAATTTGCTCCTTTTTACTTATTCCACATTGAGATGAATGGCATTGAAATCTATCCTGTCAACCAAACCAAATATCCAGGTGTTTATCCTGTTTCCCTCTCAATTATCCAAATCCAGTTGATGATCAAATTTTCTCAGTTTTGATTCCTGGTTACACTTACAATTCCTTTCCTCCACGTCTTCCTCACCCTTCTTGCTTCATTACTTCCTTAGTTCAGCCTTCATCTTGATCCTCCCAATCCAGGCTCCCTATGGCCGGTCTTGTCCCCTCCAGTGCATCTCTCTTCTCCTGCTAGTGATTAGGACACTCTCTTGCTTAAAAGTCCTCTGTGAATCCTCTTCATCGGTGGGGGAAAGTCTAAACTCTGTACTTACTTTCCTAGTATCACCTTTTGCTACTTCCTCACATGTACCATGCATACACTCTCATGCTTCTTTATCTCTGCACATGCTGGTTTTTTGTTTTTTTTTTTTTGCTTGGAATACACTTCTTCCTCCACTTTCTACCCACAGAACTCTTACTTCAACTCATTTATCAGGTCACTAGGTGTTAGAGCACCTATTGCTGGGAGAATCTGGAATCATGATTCCAGATCACTGAGTCTAATGGGATTCTAGTCAGTTCTCTTTAGAAAGCCTCCTTTGTTCTCCCTGACTAAATAAACTATTTCTCCATCTGTACTCCTGTAGTGTCTTTTATATTTCTGTGCCACACACTTTTCCCATTGTTGTAGTTTTTTGTTTACATGTCTGTGTACTCTTTAGATTTTTGAGTTCTTAGAAGGTGGAGTCAGTATTTCATTCATTTTGTTACGCAGTGGTACACTAGCCCTTACATTTTTAAAGTGACTAATGATGACTAACGCCTACCTGAGTGCTTCCTTTATGCCAGGCACTGCCCATGAATCACCCCATGAAATCGATGAATGAATACATAAATGAATGAGAGGGGAACTCAGTTGATCACTACTCTAGACCTCAAATAGTTTCCAAAATTTCAAAATTCTCTTACTTATAGCTAAAGACCCTATAAAGGATTTTAAAAAGCTTTATTGTGATAAAATTCATACACCATAAAATTCACCCTTTTAACAGGTACAGTTCAGTGGTCTTTAGTATATTCACAGAGTTGTACAACCGTAACCACTGATTTTAGAACGTTTTCATTCCCCCTCCCTGTCCACACTCCTGTACCCATCACTAGTCTCTCTCTATTCCTCCTTACTACTAACCCTTGGAAACCACTAATCTACCTCTTGTCTCTATGTCTTTGTCTGTTCAGGACATTTGATACATATGGAATCATATAATCTGTGGCTTTTTCCCACTGGCTTCTTTCACTTATCATGATGTTTTCAAGGTTCATCCATGTTGTAGCATGTATCAGTACTTCATTCCTTTTTATGGCTGAATAATATTTCATGGCATGGATTTATACCTTAATTTGTCCATTCATCAGTTGATAGACACTTGGTTTGTTTCCACTTTTTGGCTATTATGAATTATGCCGATATGAACAATCATGTTCCAATTTTTGTGTTGGCATAGGTTTTTTCAATTCTCATGACCGTAAAGGTTTATAGGAAAATATTATTCAAGATAACAGAGCAAGAAACTTCACATATGAAGTGGGACTTCTGGAATGACAGAGGAAGGACCTCAGTGAGTCCTGTTCTACACAAAAGCAATTGCAGAACTACTGGCAACATCAACCATTACAGAACTCTGGAAATTGAACTCAGAGAACAAACTGAAAATTATTTATGCAAGAAAAAGTACTGAATGTAGTCACCCCCATTCCCATGCTCCTCAGCTCCTTGGCATAGCAGCCACACACCACAGAAGTCTCAAAACCAACACAGGGGATGCACCTCATGGAGCTCGGTTGAAAGCATCACCTTCAGTGCATGGTGATGTTTTGACTGGTCTCTCACCTCCCTGGAAAAGCCCCATCCCCAGAGCGTTGATACTATTTGATCTGACTGGGAGCTCAATTCTGTGGAAAAACCCCTATCCCAGGTTGTTACCAAAAACAATAGTAATTGGCTGAAATTGCTAACATCATAGCTACCTGAGGTTATAATTTCAGTTGGAGCAAAACAAGAGCCTGGCCCTAAATTTAAAAGAAAGACCTGGAAAATCTGATGGCTATAGAGGATATTTAAAAGTTTTGATGTGCTGCTTAAGAACCTAGAAGGCTTCATATATGCACAAGGCTGTGCACATGCCCAGAAAAGACCTAAGCAAAGAAAGGACTTCGGTCACTCACCTGTGGCTGACCTTGAAACCCGGCCTAAGCAGGAATTGAAAGCTAAGGCTGATTTGTAAACTTCCTGAAATTTGAAAGTGTGCCTTCACAGCCAGATGCCATTGGCAAAAGGTGGAAGACTTATTGGTTTAAAGTATTTAGAAAATATTCTGACCAATCACTGGCTAACCACTAAACTATGATGACCCCAGGGTGAACCCAAGGAAGCCAGGTTTAAAAATAAAAGCAAGAATTTAAAAAAAGGAAGCAGAGAAGTCAGTAGATATATGTTGTAGGGAATGCAGAATCTAAAGAGCTAGTCCAGGCAAGTTGCTAAAGAATAAGCAGTAGCAAGGTAGAACAGACAAACAAAATGAATAAAATAAACTGGGGTGGGAGGGAGAGAAAGGATGGAGGGGGAAATTTGTAGTTTAAGAAACTCAAAATATATATCAAATTCAGGAAGTGGGAAACATGAAGTATAGTATTAAGGGAAGGATACTTTGGATTATAAAACCATAAACAAAGACAAGGTAATGATTACCATAAAAGTCCGGAGAGTGGGTACTTTTGAGGAGAGGGAGACACTTGATCCGGATGGTAGTTTCAAGGGTATTTGCCTTATGATAATTCATTAAGTCATGTATTTTGTGTGATTTTTGTATACGTGTTTTATTTTTCAATATAAAGATTTAAATAAAAAAGAATTGGGGAATATCTGGTTCAAGAGTTGCTATAATATCTAAAATGTATGATTTTCCACAAAAAATAATGTGACCTGCAAACAAACGAGAAATTATGGATCAAATACAGAGAAAAAACAGCTAATAAAAAATGTCCTTGAAGGGAGCCAGATGTTGGACTTAATAGACAAAGACCTTAAATCAGTTATGAATATTTTCAAAGAACTAAAGGCACTATGTGTAAAGATTTAAAGGAAAGCATGACAACTATGTATCACCAAATTAAGACTATCAATAAAGAGAGAGATATAACAAAAAAAAGAATCAATAAATTTTGGAGTTGAAAATAATTATTTTCTGAAATGAAATAAATATTCATTCCTAGTAATAATTACATAATAATAACTAAAATGAAAATTTTACTCAAGGGGCTTACAGCAAGCCCCTCGAAGAAGAATTAAACCTGAAGAGAGATTATGCAGCCTGAGAAACAGGAAAAGAATAAAGAAAAATAAAGTTTCAAAGACTTGTGGGACACCATCAAACACATCAACATACATGTAATTGGAGTTCCAGAAGAAGAGGTAGAAAATATATTTGAAGAATTAGTGGTCGAAAACTTCCCAAATTTGATGAAAACACTAATCTACATACCTAAGAAGCTTAAAACACTTAAAATACTATAAACTCAATGAGATCCACACCTAACCATATCCTTGTCATAGCGTCAGAAGGCAAAGACAATGAGAAAATCTTGAAAGCAGAAAGAAATGACTCACCACTTACAAGGAATGATCAATAAGATTAAAAGCTGACTTCTCATCATAAACTATGGACTCTAGAAGGCATTGAGATGAAATATTCAAAGTGCTGAAAGATAAAGATTGTCAACAAAGAAATCTATATACAGAAAAACCATCGTTCAAAAAAGAAGTTAAGACCTTCCCAGAAAAACAGACTGATTCATTGCTAGCCACATAGAGTCCTTTTTTCAAACTTCTTTTACAACACCATGTTGTTCCCTAAACGTTTCATTTTCCTTCTATTTCTTTTTTTTTTTTTTTCCCGATACGCGGGCCTCTCACTGTTGTGGCCTCTCCCGTTGCAGAGCACAGGCTCCGGACGCGCAGGCTCAGCGACCATGGCTCACGGGCCTAGCCTTTCCGCGGCACGTGGGATCTTCCCGGACTGGGGCACGAACCCGTGTCCCCTGCATCGGCAGGCGGACTCTCAACCACTGCGCCACCACGGAAGCCCCCTTCTATTTCTTAGAATTGTAAATTCATAAAGCAATCCATTTTACCATCTGATTAGCCCTAGCCGAAGAGCACAGCTTAGACACGGGGGCAACTTTTATAGTTTAAGATACAAACTGAAGGCACAAACTCCTATAGGTCCCTTGCTATATTCTTTGTTGTTCTTCTTCCATAAATGTTTGATACGGGGGATGAATGTCAGCCTTATTTCTGGGAGACATGGCATTGTCAAGTGTTCTGGACCTTGCTGTCTCTTAGAAGTCCAGGGTGCAGTAAAAGGGAGATGAGGAAATAATCTTGGGGATTTCTCTTTGCTCCATTAGCTTCGCTCTGTAGAAAAAAGCCGATAAGGGTTGGGATTGTTGACTTGTTCTACTGGGAAGATTATCAAAGAGCCGCAGGCTAACTCTCTACAAAGCCATCTGCTATAAGCTGGGGTCATTCATTTTAGTTATAAAGTGGGTCTTGTGCAAAATAAAGGTGCAGCTCTTTTCACAATAATTCATCAGCCACGGAAATTTTCAACATAAAATGTAATTCTTCCAGTGTGCCAAATATGTTTATCTATCACATTTAGACTCTTCTGACACTTGGAATTCAAACATTCTTTCCCCTAGATTCTCTAGACTGTGCAACATTAGATTTAAAACAATACGAATCAAATGCCAACTATTCATAACGCTTGTGCTAGATGCTATGGAGGACACAAGATTCCTGCCTTTGATAACGTCAGTCTCCAGACAGAGACAAATATGCAGAACTTCAAGAGAATCTGTGCTGTGCTTTTAATAGATGTTCAAGAAGAGGGTAGGAGGGCTTCCCTGGTGGCGCAGTGGTTGAGAGTCCGCCTGCCGATGTAGGGGACACGGGTTCGTGCTCCGGTCCGGGAAGATCCCACGTGCTGCGGAGCGGCTGGGACCGTGAGCCATGGCCGCTGAGCCTGCGCGTTCGGAGCCTGTGCTCCGCAACGGGAGAGGCCACAGCAGTGAGAGGCCCGCGTACCGCAAAAAAAAAAAAAAGACACTCTGTTGATCATTTATAGTAAGTTTCTGGGACACAAAATAATACAGTAGTGTTTGAGGAACTAACTATTATTGCTATGGCTGAAAACAGAAAAATGATACTTCTATTTGGTGGAAAGTATAGTAATAAATCTGAGTATAATTTTACTGCTCTAGTGATTGCAAAACAGTAATATAATTAAAACTTGGTACAGTATTATTGAGAATAAATGCTATTGCCATGATTAAGACATCCTGGAACATGACTCTATAAGCAGTTAGAGATTGCAGAAAGAGTGTTGACAGGAGTCAGTCTATAAACTGGTTAAGGAAAGAAATAATGTCATCACTAAGGAAGATGGGTTGACAACTGAAATGTACTAGTTAGTAAAGAGCCCACAGTGATAATTCTTGGGAGGGGTGTAAATGCTGCTTTGAGCTGAAGGCAGAGTGTTTCTTTCAATTTAAAGTCTCAGGGCAGAACAGATGTTCTTACGCAGATGTAAGTTGACATTGACACATTGGAGCCGTTAAAGCCTGTGTGAAAGTACTTTGATAGATTTTTCATAAAGTGCTTCATAGTCTGACTTAACTTTAGGAAGACAAAAAAGCAACTAAAGACAGAGTCTTAAATAATTCTTTTAATGTTGGTTTTCTTCTGTTCCTCATTGTCAAATGCTCTGTGTCTACACTCACTACGGGCATATCAAAAGATCTCAGAGAAGACATGTCTTCCGTGTTAACAGTCTTCAACGGATTAGAACACAGCTGTCGTGCCCCAGCTAAGCCTCCTGGTGACACGCCCCCTTTATCTGATTCTCTTAGGTCAAGATCTGTAGGATCTCCGTTAACTTGATGACTCGTCCCTAAGGTTGGTCCAATTGGTTACTTTCTCTTTGACAACAGAGCATCTAGAACCGAACTCAGCCTTTCATATATAGACTGACAAGTGTGGAACACAGAATGGCTATTACTGTCTGTTCTGTAGAAAATCGTCTTGGGGTGCAGTCTGAGAAAGCTTGTATAGTTTGGCATATAGTCACGCTGTTAGCTTCTGGTAAGCTCCCTTTGCGCAACTTCTAGATCTTCACCTCAGAAGGTGTTAAGTCATTAGGATTTTTGACCCTTTTGTTCCTGTGAAATTGAAACCAAAGGCTAATCCTGTCATCCCCATACAATATACACAATATATCAGCTCTTCTTGCCAGTTGTGTCACCAGCAAATGTGATAACAGAAGCAAACGTAACAAAACCCCAAATCCGTGAGTGCTACAAGGTTCTACGCTTTACCTATAATATCTTATTTAGTTAGCACACCAATATTATGAATCATTATAACAGTTATGAAGCATTATTATTCCTATTTTATAGATGAGGAAACTGAGGCTGATGAGTTTGTAAACTTAGAATTGGAAGCTTGATCTAGCTAATTTCTGTAGTCTTAACTACCTTGTGCCTTCCCCTTAAGAATGCCATGTATTTTCTTACCTAATCACCTGTAAAATTATTGACCAGGAGTGGGCAAATCCATGATCTTTTGAGTTGGCTCAGTCCATTAACAATACAGTCTTTGCTGTTAGGCTCTTTATCTTATACCTCTATTTCCCAACCCATGCTTCTCTGATTTCAATTTTTGCCTGCAAGCCTACTGGGATCTACTCTTTAAACGTTTTAAACGCTATCCTAAATGCAGTTACATTCCTCTGATATGTCTCAACCATTTTAGAGAGGAGAATACAGGCAGTCCTATATATTCCTGTTTAGTAAATCTATGCTGGCTCCCTATTTTCTAAATCATCACAAACCATCTGTTTAAAAATTCATTCTGAAATCTCCCCAAGGATTTACGCTAGATTTAACTATTTTCAATTTTTAGAATCCTCTCGTTGGAAAAACTGAGATAATATTTACTTTTTTCTTGGCACTTTTCCCATGGTTCCTAAAATATTACCAATAATGATTCTACAATTATATCTGAGTTCCTTTAGATGGAAACTAAATTTTCAGGGCTTTAAGTGTTTTCTTCTTATTTGTGGCAGTTACCTGGTTTTGGTTCTAAGTTGGGCTTAGGTAGTTGGCCATATTCTTTATTTGAGGAAGGGACACCTTTTCCTAATTTGTGCAAAAGTACTACATAGGCTAGCAGCAGCCCTGAATGTCTAGGAGTCATGTTTACATTAGGTTACAAGATAATTCCCCAATATGTAATAGTTTATTCTACTTAGATGGGGTATTCCACTTGCAGAGATGCAAGGCTGGTTCAAAATTTTAAAATCAATCAATGTAATACCATATTAATAGGCTAAAGAAGAAAAATTACATGATCTTATCGATTGATGCAGAAAATGCATTTGACAAAATTCAACAACTCATTCTTAATAAAAGCTCTCAGAAAAATAGAAATAGAAGGGAACTTCCTCAATTTGTTAAAGATTATCTACAAAAAACCTACAGCTAACAACAAGGCAAGGACGTCCATTCTCACCACTCTTATTCAACATCGTGCTAGAAGCCTAGCCAGTGCAATAAGGAAACAAAAAGCATACAGATTGAGAAGGTAGAAATAAAACTGTCCCTATTTGTAGGTGACACGATTGCCAACATAGAAAGTCCCAAGGAATCTGCAAAAAATTCCTGAACTAGCAATTCAGCAAAGTCACAGGATATAAGATTATACAAAAATCAACTGTATTTCTGTATACCAGCATGAAGACATGGACACTGAAATTAGATATGCAACACCATTTATAATCACTTAAAGGGACCTCTCTGGTGGCACAGTGGTTAAGAATCCGCCTGCCAATGCAGGCGACACGGGTTCGAGCCCTGGTCTGGGAAGATCCCACACGCTGTGGAGCAACTAAGCCCATGTGCTACAACTACTGAGCCTGTGCTCTACAGCGTGTGAGCCACAACTACTGAGCCCGTGAGCTGCAACTACTGAAGCCCGCCTGCCTAGAGTCCGTGCTCTGCAACAAGAGAAGCCACCGCAATGAGGAGCCCGCGCACTGCAACGAAGAGTAGCCCCCGCTCGCCACAACTAGAGAAAAGGCCCATGTGCAGCAACGAAGACCAATGCAGCCAAAAATAAATAAATAAATAATTAAAAAAAAAAACCCAAAACGAGTGTTGCCTCCTTTAAAAAAAAAATCACTTAAAAAATACTTAGTTGGGCTTCCCTGGTGGCGCAGTGGTTGAGAGTCCGCCTGCCAATGCAGGGGACGCAGGTTCGTGCCCCGGTCCGGGAAGATCCCACGTGCCACGGAGCGGCTGGGCCCGTGAGCCATGGCCGCTGAGCCTGCGCATCCGGAGCCTGTGCTCCGCAACGGGAGAGGTCACAATGGTGAGAGGCCCATGTACCGCAAAAAAAACCCCCAAAAAACAAAAACAAACAAACAAAAACAACTTAGTTGTAATCTAATTACATGTTATAAACAAAACATATGCAGGACTTGTATACTGAAAACTGCAACACTGATGAAAGAAATCAAAGAAGAGCTAGATAAATGGAGATGCATACCATGTTTAGGAGTTGGAATACTCGACATATTAAAAGTGTCAATTTTCCCCAAATTGATATGCAAGTTTAATGCATTTCCTATCAAAATCACATATTTTTATAGAAGTAGACTATTCTAAAATTTACATGGAAAGTCAAAGTAACTAGAATAGCTAAAATAATTTTGAAAAATAAAGTGGGAGGATTCACTCTACTCAATTTAAAGACTTACTATATAGTTATAGTAATCAAAGCTGCGTGGTGTTAGTGGGGGGATAGACACACAGATCAATGGAACAGATGGAGAATCTAGAACTAAACCTACACGAATATGCTCAACTGATTATTGACAAAAGTGCAAATGCAATTCATGGAAAAAGATGGCTTTTTCATAAATGGTATTGGAGTAAACATCCATACACAAACAAAATGAACTTTAAGTCTCACACCTTGTACAAGAATAAACTAAAAATGGATCATGGACTTCAATGTAAAATAGACTTTCAGAAAAAACATTAAAGAAAATCTTTGGGATTCTAAACTAGGTTCTTAGATTTGACACGAAGAATGATCCATAAAAGGGAAACTTGATAAATCTGACTTCATGAAAAGCTTTTCCTCTGTGAAAGACTTTTAAGAAGATGAAGAAAACAAGCTAGACACTGGAGAAGATATCTGAATGTCACACATGTGACAAAGAACTAGTGGCTTCTATAAACAAAGCACCTTTAAAACCCAACCCCCCCAAAAAAAATCCAATTCGAAAATGGCCAAAAGATGGGAAGAGATGTTTCACAAAGAAGCACATGAAAAAATATTCAACATCATTAGCCACTGGGGAAACGCAAATGAAATCCACAAGGAGATACCATTACACATCTAACAGAATGGCTAAACGGAAAAAATAATGACCATAAATGTTGATGAGGATTTAGAGAAACAGAATCACTCATGGATTGCTGGTAGGAATGTAAAATGGTGCAGCCACTGTAAAAAATTATATGACAGCTCCTTAAAAAATGAAACAGGCAACTATTATGTGAGCAGCCATTGTACTTCTGGAAATTAATCTTAGAGAAACGAAGCCTCCGTTCGCTGAAAAACCTCCACAGGAATGTTGCAGCAGCTTTATTCGTAATAAATTGGGAACAGATGTCCTTCAACAGTTGAATGGCTAAACAAACTGTGGTACATCCATACCATGCGAGTCTACTCGGCACAGCCTGGATGAATCCCCAGAGAATAATGCTGAGCGCTAAAAGTAATTCCCCAAAGGTTACATACTATATGATTCCACTTACATAACCATCTTGAGATGACAAATTCATAGAAATGGAGGACAGGTTGGTAGTTGCCAGGGGTATAGAAAGGGGTGTGGGTGCATGGGGAGTGAATGTGGCTCTAAAAAGGCAACGTGAGGGATATTTGTGTGATGAAAGGTTTTGTATCTTGACTGTGTCAGCATCCCGCCTGCGATATTGCACTGTAGTTCTGCAAGACGTTGCCATTGGGATCTCTCTACATTATTTTTATGACTACATGGGAATCTACAATTATACCAAAGCAAAAATTTAATTAAAAAATAAGTTTACCCTCAGACAATAAACGGGTTAGAATGTAGAAGAAAACTAATAACATGATTCCTCACCTAGTCCAAAACTGGGTGTTGGAACTGCGTTCATGCCTGAGAATAAGCAGAACCAAGTTAATCTCCAAATTTTTAAACTTCTGCCACAGTGAAGCGGGGTCTGTGTCTGTGGCAGTGAGTAATGGATGCTTTAAGCATATGTTCATGACCCAGAAAGTCCACTTCTTGGTATATTTCCAAAGAAAATGAAAACATTAATTTGAAAAGATATCTGCACACTTATGTTTATTGCAGCATTATTTACAATACGACCTAAGTGTCCATCAACAGATGAATGGATAAAGAAGATGTGTTACACACACACACACACACACACACATACACACACACAATGGAATATTACTTAGCCATGAAAAGGAATGAAATCCTGCCATCTGCCACAAAATGGATGGATCTATACTATGCTAAGTGAAATAAGTCAGACAGAGAAAGGCCCATACCATCTGATTTCATTTGTATGTGGAATCTAACAAACAAAACAAAGGAACAAACAAAACAGCGACAGATGCATAGATGCAGAGAACAAATGGGTGGTCGCCAGAGGGGAGGGGAGTGGGGGGTTGGGCGACAAAAGTGAAGGGGACTAAGAGTACAAACTTCCAGTTATAAAACAAGTAAGTCATGGGGATGTAATGTACGGCATAGGGAATATAGTCAATAATACTGTAATAACTTTGTATGGTGAGAAGTGGTTACTAGACTTACTGTGGTGATCAATTTGTAATGTATATAAATGTCAAGAATGTACTCATGGGTGTGGGCTTGAAGGCCTGGTTAGACACCAGTGTATGAGGCTTCCTGAATATTCCATCTCCCTGCCCAGTGGGTCAGCACTGTTGTCACAGGAAAGGAAGGCAAGCAGGAGCCAGGGGGTGGTGGGGCTGTCCCCTTGTTCTCTGATTCTCCGGGAAATGTAGGTGGTTTCTAGGGACTGGACTTTGCTCCTCTGCCCGCTGCCTTTCCAACACATCGCTGGCTACTACAGCTCCTTATAGCCACCCTGATGCCTTAATTCAGGCATGAGAAGATGAGGTGACCATGGGAAAAGGCATTTAAAACACAATCTTGATGTGCCACGAAACACACAGGAATGCACGTTAATTGGCTATGTTTTACATCAGCTTAAGCTGTAGAAACGCAACGGTTCTAAAACTCATATTAAGAGAGAAAGTCCCCCCTCATCTGAACAAAAAGGAAAAAAAAGCTTTTTCAGGAAATGTGAAGAATCATTAACATCACAGATTCTGAAAAGAAAGTATAGTTGCCTACAAGGCAGAAACATATTCTAAAGCATTGTGAGCAAAATGGAGACACGGCCCACTAATCCATTATCACCAGGCTCAAATAGTATTCAAATGACCACATGTACTGTTGCTAAGTCAATTAGGTACAAAGACAGTAATCATTAGGACTATGGGCAGTCAAAAGCTTTTTCAGAAACGCGCTTAGATGTTGAAAAGACGACTTCTACCCACTTTTATTACCTTTGCGCCTCGGTCAATCATGGTAATTTCTTATGCTTTGAGTGAGAGAGAATGCAAAGGTAATATTCATCTTCCTGAGGATGGTTTAACTTTTCTATAGCGAAGCACTGAACAATCATTTACTAACACATAAAAAGGGATAAAAGCTGTCTGGTCAAAATGTACTCTATTATGGTAGCAACATAATAGATTATACATATTCTGCTGTGGAAAATCCCAAGATTCTGATAAGTAATGTGTATGAAACATGAGCTAGGGAGCTAAGGGATTAGACAATAAATAAAGCTCCCTTTTCAGATGCTGCTGTTGGGACAGCTAAGACTTGCCCCTTGCCCTTCCCCTTTCCAACCCCTGAGGGCCCTTCCTCTCCTCTGGGTCTTTATGAATTAGCCTTTGTCGCTCCTCTAATGAAAAAGACACGTAGGCTCTGTCCTACCCTTTCCTGTGCCCAGTGTCTATGTGGTGGTAAGACTGAGTCTGTTTCCCAGGAGACGTGCCCTGATCACCGGGCGAGTCAGTCCCGTGGAGCGCCTGCAGGGGGCGGTCGACACCGTGGAATGAGCAGAAGGCTCTGGCTGGCTGGGAGGTTCTGCACCTCTTGGAGGACAAGCATGAAACAAATCTGCAAGGAAGGGGGACTTCTGGAAAATCCAAGGTAATCCGCTCAAATCAAGCTGTTAAATATTTGCCATTGGTGACTTAAAGAATCAAAGGAGGTCAGGGGCCTGGATTGATGGAGTCATTTTTTTTAAGGCTCTCGTTTCACAGATGTGGAATTCAGGCTCAGAGGAGGTCTGTGGTCTAACCAGCTAGTTAGTGGCACAGCTGATGCTAGAACTGAGGTTTACTACTAACAGCCTGCCCTGGGCCCTTTAAAAAACTCCAGGTGGGGACTTCCCTGTCAGTCCAGTGGTTAAGACTTCGCCTTCCAATGCAGGGGGTGCTGGTTCGATCCCTGATTGGGGAGCTAAGATCCTACATGCTTCCAGCCAAAAAACCGAAACATAAGACAGAAGCAGTATTGTAACAAATTCAATAAAGACTTTAAAAATGGTCCACATCAAAAAAAAAAAAAAAATCCAGGTGGCCCCTGCCAGGTTTATTTACAAGATAAATATCTAATGTGAAAAGAACATTCCCCACTTCTGAGTTAGCATTTCTAGGATTTAAGCTGGAAGTGGCGGAGCTCATTAGGGGGAAACAAGCACAAATTTGAAGATAGAATTATGAATACATTGCAGCATCTATGTTATAACAGCCGTAGGCTCTGACGGTAAAAAGTTAATAAGCTAGGTTTTGTTTTGTTTTTTTAAATTAGCTGTATCTGCCTGTTTTCTTCACATATGTTTAAACAAGGAGTCTTTTCTGGTGAATCACACATTCATGGGATCATCTGGGGAACTTTCGTATTATTTTCACCACCTCCTCTCTGAGCTCCACTGCAGCACAATTAATTTAGGCTCTCAGGGTATTTTCAAAAGCAAGCTGCTCAAAATTTGGTCCTAGGACCAGCATCACCTGGGAGCTTTTAGAAATGCATAATCCCAGGCCCCATTTCAGGCCTGCTGCATTAGCACCTGCGTGTTAACAAGATTCCCAGGTGAGTCTTACGTGCATGGCAGTTTGGAGAGAACAACGCTAAGGCCTGTACCACTCCAGTACCACCTGGCAGGCCCCACCCACCCCCTTTGTACCTTAAGCTGACCTGGGCTCCTGGTTTACCTCGGTGTTCCTGCCAAGAATGATCTTTAGCATCTTCCATTTAAAAGAAGAGCATTGCTTGTGCTTTAAAATCAGGCGGGAAGAATAATGGAGTGGAGGAGTTTGTAACGAGTTCCCTGTGGATTCCTCGACGGGACTTTTTTTTATGTGGAAGGGCACTACGTTGATAATATACAAAGAAGGTTTAAAACTTCTCATAGGAAACTCATGGAAGCTAACAAGCCAGTTTCTTGATGGGCTCCAGTCCCAGTGCTTGACTCACTCACTGGTAATGAGCTAGGATCCCAACAGGCACGTAATCTCTGTCAGCTCCCAAGCTAGAAGGACACGTGGTGGTAACCTAGTATTGGCAGAGACGGTAGCTTCTCATCGTTTTTCTTTCTACCACCAAGTCTAAAATTGTATTCTGTATTCAACACGTGCCTGACTTTCCTTGCCAACGGCACCCCCCGACCGTTGCATCAAGTACTGTCTTGGCTCCAAATGTTTTCCTAATTAGTTAAAATAGCTGATGTATTGCTATCAATGGAAGGGTGTAGGTAGAAGGACATCTTCAGATGAGCTGTTCTGATGACCTTATTCTACACATAAAGTCATATCTGTTTGCTTCGTCACATATTTCCAGGGAGTTCAATTTGGGGGACAGATATGGCAGTGCTATTAAGCTTAAGTATTTTGGAATTTGTGGAACTAAATGCATGCCAGTTTGTATATTTGATGTTCAAAAAATTGATGTAAATGTTGCAGTGCTTAAAAGAATACAGTTTAGAAGTGTGCTTTAACGTGTTACTTTAGTCAGTTCCTGGAGTTTTAGTGCTGGAGACTTTAGAAATCATCTGTCTAGCTGTTTCCTAATAGACTGGGATTTTCCGGAGCCACTCCAACCCTCACTTGCCAGTTCTCCTGGCGGGCTGCCAGTTTCAGGCTCCTCCTTTGGGAGGCCTAGTTCAGGGGGTGGAGGGGAGCCTAAACAGCCACTCTCACCAGCCCCGCCAGTACAGCTCAGAGACCTCCAGGTGTGGAGAACCCGTGCCCATCTGTTTAGGGTCCTTGAGAGCAATGGTGGAAAGAAGGTCCACTGTTTCCTGTTCTGAAGTTGAGAGAGATGGATGATACAACTATGAATGAATAACAGTTTATTTTTTATTTTTAACTGAACTATAGTTGATTTACAATATTGTGTTCCAAGTGTACAGCAGAGTGATTCAGTTATATATTGAATATGTATATTAGTGTATATATATATTCTTTGTCAGATTCTTTTCCATTATAGGTTATTACAAGATATTGAATATAGTTCCTTGTGTTCTACAGTAAATCCTTGTTGGTTATCTATTTTATATAGAGTATCTGATAATCCCATATGCCTAATTTATCCCTCCCTCTCCCCTTTCTCCGTTGGTAACCATAAGTTTCTTTTTCTATGTCTGTGAGTCTGTGTCTGTTTTGTAAATGAGTTGATTTATGTTATTTTGTAAGATTCCACATTGAATGAAAAGCATTTTAAATGCTCATATTAAACGCAGAAATATGGTACCACAAACAGATAATATCTACAACGATGGTGGCATTTTGCTATTAATTAAGATCTTCTGCAATGATTATTTTAATGTTGAGTTAGAAACCTTTTTATGATGAAGATCAATGAAGAAATAAATGTGAACAGAAGGTTCAACCAAAGGTGAGTTTAAGCAGAGCAGCCTGTTCGAAGATATTTCTCTCTGTAGACTCTTGCCTCACAGATCTCCTAATATAACATGGCATCAGCCCATTAGGACTCAAAAGTCACGTGAGAAAACAGTGAGACTTTCCACTCAATCAACCCCAAAATGACTTTGATTAGGAATTTAGTTTTTCCATCAAGGTATGAACATGGCCATATGAGGGACTGGGCATATACCAGATGCCATAAATGAGGACAATAGGTTGATATCTCTAACTGCTCAGTCAAAAAGCTGAAGAAAAAAAAATCCCGCGGATTATCTCAACAGGCAAAAGTGCACCATCTTTGGGTTGCATAAGAAATATCCATAAAAATTGATCTGGAATAGTTTTATAAAAAGAAGCTGCTGTCCTTGCTCTGTGAATTTATCAGGGTTAATGTAACCCTAAGTTTGTTCATAAATGTACAGTAATTACAAATGCTGGAAAGGGGAGAGAGAGAGAGAGACCCCCCCCCACACCCCTTGTGGAGGCTTTTGCGTCTCATATGTTAAAATAAAAATTACATGTCCATTTGTCCTAAAGTTTTGAGTTAGAACTGCAAAAGACATTAGTTGTTAAATTGAACACAAGCTTAACATTCTCAAAGCATTCAGATTGCTATTAAATCTCTCTCTTTATCAGGAGACAGGTATTTTTCTGTCAAATGATACGGACAATGAGAAAACCTTATCAGGTCCGTGAAGTCACCTTGAAACGCGAAGAATCTGTTCCAGGGGGAGGACGGCTTACGCAGGCGGCCTCGAATGGTTCTAGCTTTTGAAAAGGAAGCAGAGGAGGACTTTCCTGGCTGCCAGGACTCAGGCTCTGGAGGAAGCCGTACCAAACCTCTGCTCTCCCCTTTGGTGCCTCCCTGCATATTCCAGGGCACCACCTCGGGTACCTGATGCTACAGCATCCCCTCTGCCTGTCCCCTTGTTTGCAAGCCACAGGCGCAGTGTACGCTATTGCCACGCTCCCAGTGTGGTGATGGAGCAGCTGTATAGTCCTACGCACAGTCAGTTTAGGGCACGTTGTGCCGCTCATTTATCCAATTCATTCATTCACTTACTTATTTAACAATTATGTATTGAGTACCTGCTATATACTAGGTACTGGGCTAGGTGCTGGGGATAATAGGGAATGAGTTCATCATGGTACTTATAATTTAGTGGGGGAGCAAACGCTGAGTGCAATCCAACAAAAAAAGGGGGAAAACCTAATAAAAAGTCCCTAATAATGGTATGTATTATAAAGGAAATAAGCGGATGCTGAGATAGAAAATAGATGGAGAGTCTGTGGACTCCTGGCTTGAGTGACCAGGTAGAGTGATGACTGTGGATGGAGCATTGAGATGGAGGGAAGGGCAGGTGCAAGTGTCCTGATCTGGGTGTGTGTCCGCCCTGTTCCAGGAGCAGCGGGGAGGGAAGTGTGTCTGGAGTGGAGGGAACAGAGGAGACTCGCAGGAGACAGAATCAGGAGGAGATGGATGTGTGTGTGTGTGTGTGATCACGTTGGCCTTTGTTAGGTCTTTGGCTTTATCTCTGATTGAGACGGGAAGGTACTGGAGGGTTCCAATCAGAGAGAAACACCATGTGACTTGGGGTTTTACAGAATTGGTCTGGTGGCTGTGTGGAGAGTGACCGCAGGAGCCAGGAGTGGAAGGGGGGGACTGGTCTGAAAGCGACTGCAGTCATTCAGGCAAGTAAGGATGGCGGCTGGCTCTAGGGTGTTGGCAGTAGAGGTGTTCAGAGTGGTCGGATTCTAGATACATTCTGACAAGAGAACCAATTAGACTTGCTCATGAATTGGATGTGGAATGTGAGAAAAAAAGGAGAGTGGAGGATGACCTCAAAGCCTTTGGTCTAAACAACTGGACAGCTCTAGAGGCCATTAAATAAGGTGGGAGGAGAAGGGAGGAGCAGGTGTGGGGAGGAGAGGGGAGGTTTGGGGTTGGACCTGTTGAGTTTGAGAATCCAGGTGTTGAGATGTTGAGGAAGATGGGGGTCTCAGTCTAGAGTCCAGGAGTGAAGTCATGGCTATAGGTACCCATGTTGGAGTCTACGCAGTGATGATAATATTTAAAGCCTTGGCCGTCACTGAGGGCCCTATGGGAGGGGGACACAGCCCTGAGGCACTTGCGTGGGGAGAGGCTGGAGAGGAAGATGCAGCAGCAAATGAGATGGAGAGAAGCTTTCCGTGAGGGAGGAGGGGGACGAGGAAAGCCAGGGGAGGATGATGCCTGTGACTGCCTACCTGTCAGCGATCAAATGCCGCTGGGGGGTCGGGCATGATGAGCGCTGAGAGCGGAGACTGGATTTGGCCACGGGGGTGGGGTCACCGGCGACCTCAGGAGAGCACGGTGGGCTCGGGGGAGGGTTGGGGGAGGCCACTGGTGGCAGGGAGGACACAGAGCACTTTCAAAGACTTTTGCTGGGAAGTGGGGGACAAAGGGGGCGAGAGCAAGAGGGAGAAGTGAGGGCAAGAGCAGCGCAAGGGCTTCCCTGGTGGCGCAGTGGTTGAGAGTCCGCCTGCCGATGCAGGGGTCGCGGGTTCGTGCCCCGGTCCGGGAAGATCCCACATGCCGCGGAGTGGCTGGGCCCGTGAGCCATGGCCGCTGAGCCTGCGCGTCCGGAGCCTGTGCTCCGCAGCGGGAGAGGCCATAACAGTGAGAGGCCCGCATACCGCAAAAAAAAAAAAAAAAAAAAAAAAAAAAAAGAGCAGGGCAATGTGGGTGGGAGAGGGGAGTCCAGGCTGGAGTGGTTAGGTTGTCACACCTCTTAGAGCTTCTGGTGACCTGTGGGGTGGAGGGAAGGTCACGGGCACAGTGCTGGCATTTAAAATGAACACGTCTTTGCTCTAAAAAATGATAACATGGAACCCACGGGTTTAAGTAGTTTACCCAAAGGTCACTCTTCTAATTCCCTGGTGATGGTTATTCATGGTAAATGATGTTTCCTCTCATATTTCTGCTGATTTCAAAGAAACGTTGCTGATTCATTACCGAAAGGTAATCTCACCCAGGGGTCAGATATTAATCTTTGCCCCTATATGATCTCTTTCTGCCTGTTGGCAATCATCCCAGCAGGGGACCTGGCAGAGGAAATCTCACTCAACTTTGACACTTGCTGAGAATTGGCAGAAGGACGAAGTCCTGCCAGGCTGTTATGAGAGGCTGTCAGACTTGCTTATGTGAAACTAGACTTTGATTCCATTTCTAAGTGATTCACTACTTATTTAGTATATACCGCAGAAATGCTTGGAGTCCTTAATGAGGAAAGGATCATCATATAAGGCACTCACATTTAAAAGTAGTACTTAGGCGATTTCTCTCCATACAAATCTCCTGAGGTTCGCTGCATGTTTATCCGTCCAGGGTGATAACGAAGGCAGAGCTGACCTTCCAGTTCTAGGCTATTTTAGCTTTTTGAGGAACCTCCATACTGCTCTCTGTAGTGGCTGCACCAATTTACATTCCCATCAACAGTGTAGGAGGGTTCACTTTTTCCACACCCTCTTCAGCATTTATTATTTATAGACTTTCTGATGACGGCCATTCTGACTGGTGTGAGGTGATACCTCATTGTAGTTTTGATTTGCATTTCTCTAATAATTAGTGATGTTGAGCAGCTTTTCATGTGCCTCTTGGTCATCTGTATGTCTTCTTTGGAGAAATGCCTATTTAGGTCTTCAGCCCATTTTTTGATTGGGTTGTTTGTTTTTTTGTTATTGAGTTGTATGAGTTGTTTGTATATTTTGGAAATTAAGCCCTTGTCGGTCGCATCATTTGCAAATATTTTCTCCCATTCTGTAGGTTGTCTTTTTGTTTTGTTTGTGGTTTCCTTTGCTGTGCAAAAGCTTATAAGTTTGACTAGGTTCCATTTGTTTATTTTTGCTCTATTTCTATTACCTTGGGAGACTGACCTAAGAAAACATTTGTATGATTTATGTCAGAGAATGTTTTGCCTGTGTTCTCTTCTATGAGTTTTATGGTGTCATAGTTCTAGACTATTTAAAATCAGAGGCCCAACTTTATGTCCAAGAGTGCTCTGAATCTGGAGTTAGATTATGAGATAATCATAGCATAAAAAAACCAGAATAGTCCATCTTAAGTTACCTGCACTCTTAATGAAGCAACAAGCTGGCAGAGGCCAAAAAAAGAAAAAAATATGGTAATGCAAGATATGACATGTAACAATGACTTTGCTGATTATATTAAAATAAATTATTACTTGTGGGGCATGTGGCAGATGAAATCGTAGCCTCCTTTATTATTATAGACTTTCAGCAACTCTAAGGTATTTAGAATAAATGTACCACTACAGCAACGGTCCTCAACTCTGGTCATATCACTTGGGGACACAGTACATAGTACTGATGCCTAGACCCCACCCTAGACTGGTTAAAATTCAGTCTTGAGCAAGTGCTTGGGCCTCTGAGTCTATCTCCCTTGATGAGTTTAATTACGGTCAGGATTGGGACAATGGATTTGTGGGTTCTCCCCCAGAAATAATGAGAACTAATTTAGATCATCAGAAGTGTCATCTTATATCAATTATAGGAAAAAAAACTGCAAAAAATACAAACACATGGAGGCTAAACAGTGCGCTACTAAATAACCAAGAGATCACTGAAGAAATCAAAGAGGAAATCAAAAAATACCTAGAAACAAATGACAATGAAAACACAACAACCCAAAACCTATGGGATGCAGCAAAAGCAGTTCTAAGAGGGAAGTTTATAGCAATACAATCCTACCTCAAGAACCAAGAAAAATCTTAAATAAATAACCTAAACTTACACCTAAAGCAATTAGAGAAAGAAGAACAAAACCCCCCAAAGTTAGCAGAAGGAAAGAAATCATAAAGATCAGATCAGAAATAACTGAGAAAGAAGTGAAGGAAAAGATAGCAAAGATCAATAAAACTAAAAGCTGGTTCTTTGAGAAGATAAACAAAATTGATAAGCCATTAGACAGACTCATCAAGAAAACAAGGGAGAAGACTCAAATCAGTAGAATTAGAAATGAAAAAGAAAAAGTAACAACTGACACTGCAGAAATACAAAGGATCATGAGCGATTACTACAAGAAACTATATGCAATAAAATGGACAATCTGGAAGAACTGGACAAATTCTTAGAAAAGGACAAATTTCCGAGAATGAAACAGGAAGAAATAGAAAAAATAAACAGACAAATCACAATCACTTAAATTGAAACTGTGATTAAAAATCTTCCAACAGACAAAAGCCCAGGACCAGATGGCTTCACAGGCAAATTCTATCAAACATTTAGAGAAGAGCTAACACCTATCCTTCTCAAACTCTTCCAAAATATAGCAGAGGAAGCAACACTCCCAAACTCATTCTACAAGGCCACCATCGCCCTGATACCCAAAGCAGACAAAGATGTCACAAAAAAAGAAAACTGCAGGCCAATATCACTGATCAACATAGATGCAAAAATCCTCAACAAAATACTAGCAAACAGAATCCAACAGCACATTAAAAGGATCATACACCATGATCAAGTGGGGTTTATCCAAGTAATGCAAGGATTCTTCAATATACGCAAATCAATCAATGTGATACACCATATTAAGAAATTGATGGATAAAAACCATATGATCATCTCAATAGATGCAGAAAAAGCTTTCGACAAAATTCAACACCCATTTATGATAAAAACTCTCCAGAGAGTAGGCATAGAGGGAACTTACCTCAACATAATAAAGCCCATATATGACAAACCCACAGCCAACATTGTTCTCAATGGTGAAAAACTGAAACCATTTCCACTAAGATCATAAACAAGACAGGGTTGCCCACTCTCACCCCTATTATTCAACATAGTTTTGGAAGTTTTAGCAACAGCAATCAGAGACGAAAAAGAAATAAAAGGAATCCAAATCGGAAAAGAAGAAGTAAAGCTGTCACTGTTTGCAGATGACAAGATACTATACACAGAGAATCCTAAAGATGCTACCAAAAAACTACTAAAGCTAATCAATGAATTTGGTAAAGTAGCAGGTTACAAGATTAATGAACAGAAATCTCTTGCATTCCTATACACGAACGATGAAAACTGTGAAAGAGAAATAAGGAAACATTCCCATTTACCATTGCAACAAAAAGAATAAAATACCTAGGAATAAACCTACCTAAGGAGACAAAAGAACTGTATGCAGAAAACTATAAGACACTGATGAAAGAAATTAAAGATGATAGCAACAGATTGAGAGACATAGCATGTTCTTGGATTGGAAGAATCAATATTTTGAAAATGACTTTACTACCCAAAGGAATCTACAGATTCAGTGCAATCCCTATCAAACTACCAATGGCATTTTTCACAGAACTAGAACAAAATATTTCACAATTTGTATGGAAACACAAAAGACCCCAAATAGCCAAAGCAATCTTGTGAAAGAAAAATGGAGCTGGAGGAATCAGGCTCCCTGACTTTAGACTATACTACAGAGCTACAGTAATCAAGACAGTATGGTTCTGGCAGAAAAACAGAAATATAGATCAATGGAACAGGATAGAAAGCCCAGAGATAAACCTACGCCCATATGGTCACCTTATCTTTGATAAAGGAGGCAAGAGTATACAATGGAGAAAAGACAGCCTCTTCAATAAGTGGTGCTGGGAAAACTGGACAGCTACACATAAAAGAATGAAATTAGAACACTCCCTAATACCATACACAAAAATAAATTCAAAATGGATTAAAGAGCTAAATATAAGGCCAGACACTATCAAACTCTTAGAGGAAAACATAGGCAGAACACTCCATGACATAAATCACAGCAAGATCCCTTTTGACCCACCTCCTAGAGAAATGGAAATAAAAACAAAAATAAACAAATCGGACCTAATGCAACTTAAAAGCTTTTGCACAGCAAAGGTAACCATAAACCAGACGAAAAGACAACCCTCAGAATGGGAGAAAATATTTTCAAACAAAGCAACTGACAAAGGATTAATCCCCCAAATATACAAGCAGCTCATGCAGCTCAATATCAAAAAAACAACCCAATCCAAAAATGGGCAGAAGATCTAAATAGACATTTTTCCAAAGAAGATATACAGATTGACAACAAACACGTGAAAGGATGCTCAACGTCACTAATCATTAGAGAAATGCAAATCAAAACTATAATGAGATATCATCTCACACCAGTCAGAATGGCCATCATCAAAAAATCTAGAAACAATAAATGCTGGAGACGGTGTGGAGAAAAGGGAACCCTCTTATACTGTTGGTGGGAATGTAAATTGATACAGCCACTATGGACAACAGTATGGAGGTTCCTTAAAAAACTACAAATAGAACTACCATATGACCCAGCAATCCCACTGCTGGGCATACACCCTGAGAAAACCCGACTCAAAAAGAGTCATGTACCACAATGTTCATTGCAGCACTATTTACAATAGCCAGGACGTGGAAGCAACCTAAGTGTCCATCAACAGATGAATGGATAAAGAAGATGTGGCACATATATACAATGGAATATTACTCAGCCATAAAAAGAAACAAAATTGAGTTATTTGTAGTGAGGTGGATGGACCTAGAGTCTGTCATACAGAGTGAAGTAAGTCAGAAAGAGAAGAACAAATACCATATGCTAATACATATATATGGAATCTATTAAAAAAAAAAAAGGTTCTGACGAACCTAGGGGCAGGACAGGAATAAAGACGCAGATGTAGAGAATGGTCTTGGCACGGGGAGGGGATGAAGTGAGAGAGTAGCATTGACATATATACACTACCAAATGTAAAATAGATAGCTAGTGGGAAGTAGCTGCATAGCACAGGGAGATCGGCTTGGTGCTTTGTCACCACCTGGAGGGGTGGGATAGGAAGTGTGGGAGGGAGATACAAGAGGGAGGGGTATGGGGATATATGTATACATAGAGCTAATTCAGTTTGTTATATAGCAGAAACTAACACAACATGGTAGAGCAATTATACTCCAATAAAGATGTTAAAAAAATAAAAAACAGTTGCATTAAAAAAAAAAGTGTCATCTCAAAAATATAGAAAGCAGCGACTTCCCTGGTGGTGCATTGGTTAAGAATCCGTCTGCCAATGCAGGGGACACGGGTTCGAGCCCTGGTCTGGGAAGATCCCACATGCCGCGGAGCAACTAAGCCCGTGTGCCACAACTACTGAAGCTGTGAGCCTAGAGCCCATGCTCCGCAACAAGAGAAGCTACTGCAATGAGAAGCCGGCACACCGCAAAGAAGAGTAGCGCCTGATCGCCGCAACTAGAGAAAGCCCACGCGCAGTAACAAAGACCCACTGCAGCGAAAAATAAAAAAAAATATAAGTAAATAAATAAATTAAAAATATATGGGCTTCCCTGGTGGCACAGTGGTTGAGAGTCCGCCTGCCAATGTAGGAGACACGGGTTCGTGCCCTGGTCCGGGAAGATCCCACATGCCGCGGAGTGGCTAGGCCCATGAGCCATGGCCGCTGAGCCTGCGCGTCCGGAGCCTGTGCTCCGCAACGGGAGAGGCCACAACAGTGAGAGGCCCGCATACCGCAAAAAAAAAATATATATATATATAGAAAGCACTAAAACCAAACCAATCAAGCCATGAAAAGATACGAAGAACCTTAAATGCATATTACAAAGTGAAGGAAACCAATTGGAAAAGGCTACATACTGTGTGATTCCAACTCTATGACATTCTGGGAAAGACAGAACTATGGAGACAGTGAGAAGATCCCTGGTGGCCTGAGGTTAGTGGAGAGGGAGGGATGAAGAGGCAGAGCACAGAGGACTTCTAGGACAGGGAAGCTGTTCTGTATGATACTACAGTGGAGGGTTATTATGATTTGGTCACAATGCATAGAATGTGCAGCACAGTGAACTGTAATGTCAGCTGTGTTCTCTGGGTGATGAAGATGTGTCAGTGTAGGCTCCTCAGTTGTAACAAATGGACCATCTGGTGGGGATGTTGATCATAGGGGAGGCTGTGCATGTGGAGATGGAGTATAAGGGAAAGCTCTGTACTTTCCGCCCAATTTTGCTGTAAACATAGAACTACTCTAAAAAGATAAAATCTATTTTAAAAAATGAAAATATGACAAAGCTTGGAAATGAGGTCATTGTGTTCTGAGACTTGGTGGGTCTAGCTGATGACAGAACCTCGGTCAGATGGGCTGAGCTGATCAGTAAGCACTTCTGTTCTCTCCCCATGATACCAGCCAAGCAAGTTTATTTGTTCATTCAACAAAACGCATTGACTACCAGCCATGTGCCTGGTACTATGCCAGAGCCTGTGACATATAAAGAAATCTGTGGCTTAAGGAAGCCCAGGGTTGTCAGAGGAAACAAATAGTTGGACAATAAAAATCCTGGATGATAAATACTAGGATAAAGATTTCTACCAGAAATTATTAAACTGGGTTTCTAGTACAATTCTGTACTGAATTTGGATTGGTGATTCCAGCTCTCCTGTTTGCTTTCAGATTAGATGCTTAGAGGTGAAGGTTAGATCTGGTCGTCCACGTTCTGGTGTAACTAATGGCAGATCGGTTGAATAACTTCTTCCCCTGCTGATAAAAGTCTAGCCAAATTCATTTTAATTGAGCACTAAATGTTATTTATTTTTAACTGACCTTATATGCTATATGTTAGTAAATACATTCTACTCTTTTCTGGGAATACCAGACATTGGTGCTACATTAACTTAAGCAGACTGAGAGGGAAACAGATTCACACTCTGCTAATATTTCTGTGTAGCCTGACAGTCAGATGTTAGGAGTTATAAATTGCCAAGTTAAAAAGTAACAGAAAGAACCAAAATATATTTTTCTGTTACTGAGAATCCAAGCTGAGAAATAAGACTTCTTTCTACCCCAAAATTAGGCTGCTTACCTCTCCCACTATCTCCCAGCAGCTGGCACCCCACCTCCATCCTCCTACTATTAGAAATAATTTTCAGCAGCTGTCTGAGGGAAGTTCTGCAAAGATTGCCAACTTCGGGATTTTGGTAGCATCCGAAAGCTGTTCCAATAACTCAGTGCCAGAATTTTCCTATGGGCGTGTGCTCAGATACAAGAAGCTCAGATCTCCTGTTTAAGCCTTAATAAAAGCCAGGGCAATGGCTCAATCTGCCAGACACCAAAAGCTTCATCTTCCTTTTCCTCCTAGTGACAAGGTACTTAATCAGGAAGAATATGTAATGGTCAGTAATAGAAGGACTTGTGGTAATTGGGGGTTCTTAGAAGCAATAGTTCTGAGCAGTCATTTGTGGTATGATTATTCTCTGGAATGCTGTGGAATGTTGGTGATGTCACCTGTTTAAGGCTCACTTAGGAGTCTCTATCTGCGATGCTGTCCCTTGTTAGAAGAGCTGGCCTGCTAATGGCTTCTCTTCCTCTCGCTGCCGGCAGTAATGCTCGTCATTAAAGGGATGGTGGCCGCGGGCCCGATCATTCCATTCTCTCTACTTGGCCCAACTTCTTTAAAAAAAAAAGTTTTACTGAAATATAACATATAGGAAAAAGGATATGAGTTATAAGTTTACAGCCAGATGCCTTGTCCCAAAGTGAATACACCCATGGAAACACCTCTCCATCAAGAAAGAGAGCATCACGAGTGTCCCAGAGGCTGGCTGCCTGTCACCACTTCCTCCCCTCCCCAAAGGTTCCCGCCCTGTTGGCGTCTAAGCCCATGGATTGGTTTGGCTTGCTTTTAACTCTAGATAAATGGAATCATAAAGGGTGTGTCCTTTTGTGTGTCTGGGTCCTTTCCCTCAACATGACGTTTACGAGATTCGTCCCGGTTGTTCGGCGTAGCTGTTGTTTGTTTAACTGTGTAAGTATCCCATTGTATGCCCGTCCTGTCATTTATTTATCCATTCTGTTGTCGATGGACATTTTAGTCCTTCGCACTTGGGGGCTGTTAAAAAGTAACACAGCTCTGAATATTTTGTATGTCTTTTGGTGGCATGGGCTTGCATTTCGGTTGTGTACCCAGGATGGGATAATTACTGTAATGACTGGCTCATATGCTATGCATTTTGGGGGAGGGACAGTCCACCATGGGCCCCAAGCATCCCTGAATGTCCTCAAGGGTGCAGACTTGAAGCCATACATCCCTGCTCCTGAGCAGTTCCTGTAGCTGGTCACATAAAAACAAGGTAGGTCAAGGTGAGCGTGGTGTGGCTACTGCTCCCTCCGCAGTGGAAGCGGGGGGACTGGCTCGTTTGCCGCTTGCTACAAAGGTGCTGAGTTCTGGGTCCCGCGTTCCTCGGGTGCAGCACAGCCTGCTTTTGGACCCGCTTCCATCTGGACCTGCCATGTTGCCCAGGGGGCTTGGGAGGCCGGGGAACCAGCACCACCGCCTGATGTTCCTGCCATGTGCTGTGCTGTGTGGAATAAACTGTCTGGCTCTGATGTATTACATCTCAGAGTTCACTTCTGGCTACTGTGGGGTGTGGCAACCCACCCTGCTTGTCACCCAGGCATCTCCTTTGGGGTCTTATTACCCCTTGCTTGTCTGTGAGGCTGGGGTTCCTCCCTGATAGAGCGCCTTCAGCTGGAGTGGGTCATGTGAAATCGTTTCCCAAAGTAGTATGTGAGATTTCTTATTGGTCTTCTGACCCCCAGGTTTTTATTTTATTTATTTATTTATTTTTTTGCGTTACACGGGCCTCTCACTGTTGTGGCCTCTCCCGTTGCGGAGCACAGGCTCCGGACGCGCAGGCTCAGCGGCCATGGCTCACGGGCCCAGCCGCTCCGCGGCACGTGGGATCTTCCCGGACCGGGGCACGAACCCGCGTCCCCCGCATCGGCAGGCAGACTCCCAACCACTGCTCTACCAGGGAAGCCCAAGTTCAACGTTTTGGGTGAAACCTGTAAACTTCACAGGCCAGGGCTCTGCCACCTCCTTGGCTACATCTTCTGCCACTGGCCCCTCACCCACTCCCTGCCACTCACCCGCCTTCCTGCTGTTCCTTCTATCCGACAACCACACTCCTGCCTCAAGGCTTTCTCCAGATTTGTAAAATGCCACCCAAGTCCCCCTTTTAAATATCCGCCTTGCTTTATGGACTGAGAAAATAATGTCCACTTCCCTTCTCATGGTTTTTAATAGCCTGCACAGCATTGGTGTATTCATTTTATTTGTGTCCATAAATATCCCCTCACTGATGTAAGGAGTTCTGAAGGAGAGGTGTATTGGTTTCCTATCGCTGCTGTAACATATAGCCTCGAACTGAGGCTTAAAAACACACAGATTGGGCTTCCCTGGTGGCGCAGTGGTTGTGAGTCCGCCTGCCGCTGCAGGGGACGCGGGTTCGTGCCCGGTCCGGGAAGATCCCACATACCGCGGAGCGCTGGGCCCGTGAGCCATGGCCGCTGAGCCTGCGCGTCCGGAGCCTGTGCTCCGCAACGGGAGAGGCCACAACAGTGAGGGGCCCGCGTACCGCAAAAAAAAACCAAAAAACAAAAAACAAAAAAACCCCACAGATTTAGAATCCATCCCCAGTAGATCTGCTTTAAGACAAAAAAATGCTAGAGGTACGTTCTCAGATGGAAAGATAATGATACCAGAGGGAAAACTAGATCATGAGGAATTCAGGAAAAACAACTGAAATGGTAACTATCTGGCTAAAGAGACTATTTTATACCTCTCAAGTTCTTTAAAATATGTATGTCGTGGAAAGCAAATGCAGAACATCATTTAATGGGATTTTTGGTATGTGAAAATATATATGATGATTATAACAAAAAGGGGAGAGAGAAAATGGTGTTATATTGTTGGGGGAAATATTAACTCCAGGTAGACTGTGGAAAGTTAGGTATGAAATAAGTAATCCTGAAAATAACCACTCAAAACATCTATACAAAGAGAGAGAGTCACAGAGCCAATAGAAAAATTAAAATGGAATATGAGTGCTATTTGAATATTTCAAAGGAAGACAGGAAAGAGGATACAGAGGAACAAAAATCATGGGGACAAACAGAAAATGACATCAACATTGTAAACTGATGTCCAGTCATATCCATAATTGTATTAAATGTAAATGATCTAAACTGCACCCCCCCCCCAATTTATTATCTTACAGTTCTGGGGATAGGAAGTCCAAAATGGGTCTTATGGCCACAATCAAAGAGTCAGTAGGGCTGAGCTGCCTATGGATGTTCCAGGGGAGAATCTCTTCCCTTGTCTTTTCCCTTCTAGAGGCAGTCTGCATTCCTTAGCTTGTAGCCCCTTCCTTTACCTCCAAAGCCAGCAATGTAGCATCATCCAGTCTCTCCTTCTCTGGCCTCTGCATCTGTCATCATCTCCTTCTCTGATTCTGACCCTTCTGCCTCCCTTTTATGTGATATCTTGTGATTGCATTTCTAGCTCAAGATCCTTAATCACATTTGCAAAGTCCATCTGCCATGTAAGGTAACATATGCATACGTTCTGGGGATTATCATGTGGACTTTTTTTTGGGGGGGGGTCATTATTCTACTTTCCACAGAGGCTAATGGCTCTCATGGTTCTGATGCATTATTTTATAGGCCAAATACTTCCATTTGGCTTTTATGATGATGGTTAGATAGTCACATATTCAGGGCCAGAAGAGATAAAGTAGCTACAGATAATAGAAACAAACCCAGAAGGAACCTCAGGAACAAACTTCAGTGTTGAATCCCAGATATAGGAAAATATATTATTTATATTTGTCTGATAGGTTTTATGGGAAGAGTGAGAGCCTGCGTTACTGATGTCTGATATGTTTCCTTTAACTTGAACTTATAGAAAAGTAGAGCATGGTGGTAACTCATTTTCTGAAAGATTTTAGAATGATTTTTTTTTTTGGTGTGGCTATGTTAAAATATCTAATGAGAATAAATGAGTAAAAATAGCAAGGAAGTAGATGTGAGTTCACTGAATAAATATCTTTCTGATCAAGAGAGGTATCATCAGTGGAAAAGGCTATCAGAGGTATGTGTACCCTCAGACTGGAGAAATTTAAGCAAAAATTTGAACTAAACGTCCTGGATGCTAACAGAGAACCCTCAGACTTTAACAGTCCTTGATTCTAACAAGGAAGTCTCAGCATTTGGGCCATCTGCTGTCACAGGTGAGAGTGTGGGGTTCTCACTGAACAAAGACCAAACTTTTTAAGTGAACCTCAAAAATAAGCTAAGTGAATGGACAGCATGGGTGATTAATACAATTTTCATCTGTAAATGACTTTCAAGCACTGCATGTGTTGTATAAAATAAGGCATTTGAGCTCAAGAAGTTTTTCAATGAGGTCTCGTTCATTTACCAAAAGCTTGATATTAATAATGAACTCTGGCTTGGAGCTCAGAGTTAAAGTTTAGTGGCAAGACAGGCAGAGAAAGACAAATACCTCATGATGTCCTTAATGTGGAATGTAAAGAAGCCTAACTCATAGAAGCAGAGAGTAGAACTGTGGTTACCAGGGGATGAGGGTGGGGGAAGAGGGGAGATGTTGGTCAAAAGGTACAAAGTTGCAATCATGTAGGGTACATAAGTCTACAGATTGAATGTACAGCATGATGACTGCAGTTAATAATACTGTATTTCATACCGGAAATGCGCTAACGGGGTAGATTTCAGATGTTCTCAACACAAAACAAATAGTAATGATGTGAGGTGCTGATGTGTTAACACCACCAGTGTGACTGTAGCAATCATTTTACGATGTACGTCAAATCATCATGCTTATGCCTTAAATATATACAATTTTTATTTTGAAAAAAGCATGGCAAATGAATGTCCTTCAGTGGGGAAAACAACTCAAAAGAGATTTCATGGAGTGTATCATTTGCCTTTTTACATTGTCATAAATGAAAATGGCCATTATCAGACGGTGGATTTGGAGACAAAAAATGGGAGATTTAGCAATGGTTATTTATACAACAAGCAGAGGTAAAGAGCATTGCACGACAGTTTATGCTTCTGAAACAAAGTTTAGGAAAAATGTTAACGGTAATCAAAACGAAGTGGGCTTTGGGCATGGAAATATTGTCACATTAAAGTGAATGAGAGGAAAATGAGCATATATGAATATGGTAGATTTCCTTATGATTTCACTGTGGTTAGTATGTTTAATTGACGAGTCATAAAAACATAGCATTACATGAGGACAAAGGGGACTTCACTGTCTTCTGGGAGGTGTCTTTTGTTCTTACTGGACTTAATTTCTTCTGAAAAATTAATGGAAAGTCACCCAAAGTTTGGAATTTCTTTTGACTCCAAAATTCTTCCAGAAATGGGTCACTCTGGAAGGGGCAAGGAGAAGCCAAGGACATGAGGACTTTGAAGTTGCTTAGCTTTTCCAGAACTCTCTTTCTTCATCTGAAACACGAGAATTGGGCTAGGGATAATTCATCAGTGCTAACATTTCATCATTTCAGGCAAAGATGATCATATTATGGGAGAAAGGCAGGGAGGAAACTTTTTAAAAGATAAAATAGGTGAGTCCAGAACAACAAAGGAAGTGAAATATTTCTGCCTGGCCTTCCCAGCTTACTCTTCTCAACCCTGGCTGCTCTGGGAAGGTAGGTTATCATGAACCTGCTCTGCCTTCAAAGGGAGAGACGAAGGAAAGCAAGTTATTCCTAGTCTACAAACGTATTTCAAACCTATAAGATGCTAAAAATAATTTCCACTTGTACAACACGCTTTCTCTGAGGATTACAAACAACTATGATTAGGGTTATTTGGCCAATGGGAAAATTTGGGCTTTGAGTTCGAGGTTTTCAAAGTTATTACACTTTGGCAGGTTCCTCTGGCACTCCGTGCTGTGTATCAGGTGTAATCCTACCAGTGCTGGCTTGGCAATCCTACCCCTGTTGTTCTGGAATTACTTTTGCCATATAATGTAACCATTACAAAGGAGAACTATAAAGCCCACATAAGCACGTGGAGAAACGGCTACAAGTCAATGCTTAAGTAGAAAAAAGCAGAACAGAAAATTATATGTCCATTATCATTATAACTACCTAAAAAAATGTATGCCTATAGACGAAGCACTGAAAAGACCTGCTAAAAACAAGCAACAACAACCAAACCACCCCTGTAATGTGATATTATAGCTAATTTTTCCGTTCAAAACTCTTTTAATGTTGTAGGTCACTTATACATTTACTGTTTTCTTCATTCACATGAGAATTAATTTATTGGCATCTCCTATGTGCCAGTACCTACAGTGCTGGTCACTGAAGCGACAGATGGCTATGAAAGTCTAGTTCTCAATCTAGTCCTGCCCCTAGTTTAGCAGAGAGTAATATGTAGACAGACGGTTAAGACACAGTGAGATATCAGACATAGAAAGCAAACTTATGGTTACCAAAGGAGAAAGAGGAGAGAGGGGTGAATTAGGAGTTTGGGATTAACATATACACACCACTATATATAAAACAGATAAACATTAAGGACCTACTGTAGAGCTCAGGGAACTCTATTCAATATTTTGTAATAACCTATAAGGGAAAAGAATCTGAAAAAAATAGAAATATATGTATGTATAACTGAATCATTTTGCTGTACCAATGAAACTAAGACAACATTGTAAATCAACTATACTTCAAGTTAAAAAATTAAATATATAAATGAATTTACTTACGAAACAGATATAAACTCATATTGGTAACCATAAGTTTGTTTTCTAAGGGCAAAGGGAGGTGGGGTGGGGAAAATTAATAGTATGGACTTAACAGATACACACTACTATATATAAAATAGATGAGCAACAAGGATTTACTGTAGAGCACAGGGAACTCTATTCAATATCTTGTAATAGCCTATGATGGAAAATAATCTGAAAAAATATATGTAACTGAATCCCTTTGCTGTACACTTGAAGCTAACACACTATCATAAATCCACTATATTTCAATTAAAAAAAAAAAAGAAAAGGGAATTCCCTGGTGGTCCAGTGGTTAGGACTCCACACTTCCACTGCAGGGGGCATGGGTTTGATCCCTAGTCAGGGAACTAAGATCCTAGGGGGGAAAAAGAGAAGGAAGTAAAACAAAACAACAACAATAACAAGACATAGTGAGATAAGTCCTTGAAGAATCTGATGAAGAAGAGAATTTATTAGAGAAATATTTAGGAGACATAATTAATAGACTTTAAAGACCTGCTGAAGTAGAGGCTGAAGAAAAAGGAGGTGACAGAGGGGAACCCAGGGAGCCCACTCAAGCACGGTTTAGATCATGATGTCACTCCCTGAGGCAGGGAATGGAGAAGAGGAAACAGGTAAGAAGAGAGTGAAGCGTCCCATTGTGACATCTTTCAATACCAAGGTGTCAGTGTGTCATTCAGAGGTAGTTGGGAACCTTCTAGAAGATGTGGAGCTCAGTTAAAAGCCCTGGGCTGAAGAGGTCGATTTGAGAGTTAAAACCAGGCAGACAATAAATGACTCTGCAAAAGTGGATGAGCTTGTCTACAGAGGCAGCGTCAAACGAGGAGAGACAAAGACCAAGTATCTAAGGAGACGGCGAAGGATGGGGGCACCTACAAGACAGGGAGAGGGGATGGTCTGATGTTTAGGATGAGAGCAAAGAGAGAGCGGAGCCAACAGAAGAGTTTCAGGAAGACAGTGGTCAACAGATAAAATGTACAGACAGGTCAACAAAAGTGAGAACTCCATAATGCCCTTGGCTGAAGCATTTGGGAGGACATCAGTGATCTTAAGTGTTCATGAAAAATACAAAAGAAGTGATAGTGTCACATTTTAAAAAGAGAAATTTAGGTTTGAAAGAATAAAAAAAACAGTAAAAGGAAATACCAGAACTTAGGCACCATACTAAGGTGATCAGCAATAACAGTTTTAATTGTCAGAGGGTCTATTCTGGAAACTGTTGGAAGCAGTAGGTCTGGTACATAAATTATTTCAGAGTCAAAGAAGGTTCTTAGAGCCTAAATGGGGGCAAATGTTGATAAGTTCCTCTTGGCTTTCAAGGATCAACTAAGTATTGTTGATTTTTAGTTTGGGGAAATGCCTATGGCCCCCAGATTACATGTGAGCATCAGTGGAAAATTAAAAAATTCAAAGTCTACAAAAAGATTTTAGAATGAGCTAGAATGAAAAGGACTCTTTGTTTAGTTGTAAAACAAGCAGATCCCCGGCAAACGGTGCTCTTTCTTTGTATGGACAGTTTCAGAGTCTCCCCAAGTCTTTGTTTTTCTTATCTCTCACGCGAGGAAGTGGGATTAAATTGTGGTTTTCATGATCTGGTTTATTCCAGAAAAGCAGGGAACAGGCGCTAGATTTAACCGAAGGAAGAGTACTTGCCTGTGTTTCTTTTAAATACGATGTGTCCACAACAGAATCGGAGGAGAAGGGGAGAGCTCGATGGTTTTTAGGGCCGTGGACACTAAGTTTTTGGCTTTGCGAAGAGGGACGGGTCCCTCTGAGGGAATCATCGTGAGGGTATTTGGCAGGGCATCGGAATCTGTCACAAGGAGGCTGGGAGATTTATGTGCTTCCCAAGGAGGGCCCTGAACTTGCTTTCAGCCTGAGATAAATCACTGTCACTTTGCAGACAGGCACAGACAAATATGGAGGCTACTTTTGCTTCATTAAAACAAAAGAACCAACCAGGCTCCCACAGATGTGGTTTCTGCCTCGTAGAAATGACAGAATCAATTAGTGCAGGTTCACCTTCACGGGATGCCATGGGCAGGACTTTTGGGGCTGAGGCAATAAAGACCTGTCAACTATGATGATGTTTCTGGAGAACAGGTGGGGAAGAGGTGGCAGCTCATCAGGCTATGAGAAATGATATCCCTCGGAAAGGTAGGTGCAATGTCATAATACACTTGACAAGCACCATATCTTCTAGCAACTTTGCGAGGCACGATGATAATTACTAATCAAAATTGGCTCAATTTAGCATAGCAGTAGTCACCAGAAATCATCAGAGATGGGAAAGCTTGTAAAAAACAGCGTTTCTTTCTTTCCCCTTGTTATTTCATACATGTTCGTTACTACAATGGGGTCAGAAAACTCAAAGTGCCTCGTAAGAACAATGGGCCCTGGATTCATACAGCTGGCTCGAATCCAGAGCTGTCGAAGTCTAGTCTGGGTCGCATGATGCTGTTTACTGAAGCAAGGTGGTGTGTGTGTGTGTGTGTGCGCACGCGTGTGTGTGAGAGAGAGAGAGCTTGAGAAAAAACACACACATATCTATTTAAGTGTCAGTGGTCATCTTTATGTAATGTATATGGTATACATAGATAGCTGTGTACTGTTATGTGAATTAAAATATATTTTCCTAAAAAGTGTAACAATCTCTGCAATTTAAAGCCTGATACTCAGGGTGAGCAGCACAAACAAAGCACTATTGAAATAGGCAAGTAGGCAATCTGTCGTTTTTAATGGCAAAGTCACGTGTCGACCCCCATCTGCTCCCGCCTCCGTGCGGTAGACCCTCCACCTACGGCCGGCTGGCTCGAGCCTTAACCCACTCCCTGTCCGACCTGCGTTTTATCCCGGGAGCCCCAGCCACTCGGCCCTGGATCCTCACTTGCCTGCTCAGCAGTGGCCTCCTGCCTTATGCTGAGCTGGGGCTACTGCAGACGTTATAATGGGACATTCTGTTCTGCTTTGGTGTCATGCTGACCTCTCAGATGGAGACCCTGACCTCTCGCTTTCCTCCTCTCAACCCGTCCACTGTGGAGGTGGGACCCTGACTCTGCATTTCCCCTGCTGGCTCAGCATCCACCACAGACCAGAAGGAACCAGGTGATTCTCTGACCCGACAGTGTGTGTCACCAGCACCTGCAGCTGTCAAGATAACGTACTGGATGCAGCTTGCGCACCTCCCAGGTCCTTTTGGTCCTGCTTGACCCCTTGGACTCAGCCCCAGGGCCTATGGAGCCTCAGGCTTCCTTACTGGGTGACTGGAGGGACCAAATGTCACAACTCCAAAGTGTAGCCCAATTAATACCCTGTGGGAGCAAGTTTTGACCAAGGAGAGACAGGAAACTGGAAGGAACTTGCAGACAAACTGCTTGTCCTTTCACTCTCTGATGGAATGTTCCAGAATGCAGTGGTTCCATATGGTCTCCTTGGAGACATCCCTTGTAACCAAATAATCAGCTATGTTTTCCTGCAAAGCCCTGGCCAGCTTGGTAATGTCCCACCTTGAACCTGCTCTACCTTCTGCCCAGCCTGACATCACCCTCCCTGTATGGCCTCCTTTTCCTTTGAGGAAGAGCATGGAGGCTCTATCTCGGGTGCCATTTCTGGGGAACTGGCTTGAGACAGACAACATGACCTGGATGGCAGGATGCCCTGGCAGAAGGAGGGTCCACTCACAGGCCAGCCACCCTAGGCTCCACTCCACCCACTTATAACTTCTCTGGTCCCTGTGGTTAAAGTTCAAGTCTGTGTCACCCCAGTGGCCAAGTAGGTTATGGTAAAAATGGATGGATTCTTGGATATTTTGGGAATTGTTCTGTATGGCCATGTGTTTTGGGGCCTAGAAACAGGAAAATAGGTTTTGGCTTAATATTTATAAACTTTAGCAGTCCCAAGTACAATAGGTCCTGTTAGGAGTGGTGAGTTAGTGACACCCTTGCAGAGAAGCTCAGCCTTGGGCTGGTGACCACCCTTGGGGAGACAGTAAGGCACTGATCCACAGGCTTGATTTTGCATGAGGACTGATTCTGTGAAAACATATTTACAGCATTTATTTTTCTTAAATATTTACCAGTTCACATTTTTAAAGGTTGTAGTATTATTCCTGTTACGAGGGCAATATTACAAGGGCAATTTTGTGAAATAAGAGCATAGATGAAACCCCATCGAAATGGTCCTTGGGGACCACCCCCACTGTTCACTAACAGTGGGTATGTCTCTGCCTCAAAATGCTCCATATAGGCTGGGGGCTCATGGATTTCCAGATACTGCGAGCAAGATACAATGTGCGTGTGTGTGCTGTTTGGGGAGAATGTTCATAGTTTCCACTGGCTCCTCAAAAGGGCGTGTGCCTAAATAAATAAATAAATACTTAAAGAATCAATCCTTGGCCTAATAAAAGAAATGTTTAGATCCTGGACCTTCAAGATGGTGAATGAGTGAGACGTGGAGATCACCTTCCTCCCCACAAATACATCAAAAATACAGCTACAGGGCTTCCCTGGTGGCACAGTGGTTGAGGGTCCACCTGCCGACGCAGGGGACGCGGGTTTGTGCCCCGGTCTGGGAAGATCCCACATGCCGCGGAGCAGCTGGGCCCGTGAGCCGTGGCCACTGGGCCTGCGCGTCTGGAGCCTGTGCTCCGCGGCAGGAGAGGCCACAGCAGTGAGAGGCCCGCGTACCGCAAAAAAAAAAAAATATACAGCTACATGTGGAACAACTCCTACAGAATACCTACTGAATGCTGGCAGAAGACCTCAGACTTCCCAAAAGGCAAGAAACTCCCCACATACCTGGCAGTGTGGCTGACAGGGTCTTGGTGCTCCGGCGGGGTGTCAGGCCTGAGCCTCTGAGGTGGGAGAGCCGAGTTCAGGATATTGGACCATCAGAGACCTCCTGGCCCCAAATAATATCAATCGGCAAGAGCTCTCCCAGAGATCTCCATCTCAACGCTAAGACCCAGCTCAATGACCAGCAAGCTCCAGTGTTGGACACCCCATGCAAAACAACTAGCAAGACAGGAACACAGCCCCACCCATTAGCAGAGAGGCTGCCTAAAATCATACTAAGTTCACAGACACCACAAAACACACCACTGGACGTGGTCCTGCCCACCAGAAAGACAAGCAGCCTCATCCACCAGAACGTAGGCACCAGTCCCCTCCACCAGGAAGACTACACAACCCACGGAACCAACCTTAGCCACTGGGGGCAGACACCAAAAACAGTGGGAACTACGAACCTGCAGCCTGCGAAAAGGAGACCCCAAACACAGTAAGTTAAGCAAAATGAGAAGACAAAGAAACACACAGCAGGTGAAGAAGCAAGGTAAAAACCCACCAGACCAAACAAATGAAGAGGAAATAGGCAGTCTACCTGAAAAAGAATTCAGAGTAATGATAGTGAAGATGATCCAGAATCTTGGAAATAGAATGGAGAAAATACAAGAAATACTTAACAAGGACCTAGAAGAACTAAAGAGCAAACAAACAATCATGAACAACACAATGAATGAAATTAAAAATTCTCTAGGAGGGATCAATAGCAGAATAACTGAGGCAGAAGAACGGATAAGTGACCTGGAAGATAAAATAGTGGAAATAACTACCGCAGAGCAGAATAAAGAAAAAAGAATGAAAAGAATTGAGGACAGTCTCAGAGACCTCTGGGGCAATGTTAAAAGCACCAACACTCGAATTATAGGGGTCCCAGTAGAAGAAGAGAAAAAGAAAGGGATTGAGAAAATATTTGAAGAGATTATAGTTGAAAACTTCCCTAATATGGGTGAGGAAGTAGCCAATCAAGTCCAGGAAATGCAGAGTCCCATACAGGATAAATCCAAGGAGAAACATGCCAAGACACATATTAATCAAACTATCAAAAATTAAATACAAAGAAAAACTATTAAAAGCAGCAAGGGAAAAGCAACAAATAACATACAAGGGAATCCCCATAAGGTTAACAGTTGATCTTTCAGCAGAAACTCTGCAAGCCAGAAGGGAGTGGCAGGACATATTTAAAGTGATGAAAGGGAAAAAGCTACAACCAAGATTACTCTACCCAGCAAGGATCTCATTCATTTGATGGAGAAATTAAAACCTTTACAGACAAGCAACAGCTAAGAGAATTCAGCCCCACCAAACCAGCTTTACAACAAATACTAAAGGAACTTCTCTAGGCAGGAAACACAAGAGAAGGAAAGGACCTACAATAACAAAAGCAAAACAATTAAGAAAATGGTAAATGGAAAAAAAAATTGATAACCACCTTAAATGTAAATGGATTAAATGCTCCAACCAAAAGACACAGACTGTCTGAATGGATATAAAAACAAGGCCCATATATGTGCTGTCTACAAGAGACCCACTTCAGACCTAGGGACACATACAGACTGAAAGTGAGGGGATGGAAAAACATATTCCATGCAAATGGAAGTCAAAAGAAAGCTGGAGTAGCAATTCTCATATCAGACAAAATAGACTTTAAACTAAAGACTATAACAGGAGACAAAGAAGGACACTACATAATGATCAAGGGGTCAATCCAAGAAGAAAATATAACAATTGTAAATATTTATGCACCCAACATAGGAACACCTCAATACATAAGGCAAATACTAACAGCCATAAAAGGGGAAATCGACAGTAACACAATCATAGTAGGGGACTTTAACACCTCACTTTCACCAATGGACAGATGAACCATAATGAAAAGAAATAAGGAAACACAAGCTTTAAATGACACATTAAACAAGATGGACTTAATTGATATTTATAGGACATTCCATCCAAAAACAACAGGATACACTTTCTTCTCAAGTGCTCATGGAACATTCTCCAGGATAGATCATATCTTGGGTCACAAATCAAGCCTTGGTAAATTTAAGAAAATTGAAATTGTATCAAGAATCTTTTCTGACCACAATGCTATGAGACTAGATATCAGTTACAGGAAAACAACTGTAAAAAATACAAACACATGGAGGCTAAACAATGCACTACTAAGTAACCAAGAGATCACTGAAGAAATCAAAGAGGAAATCAAAAAATACTTAGAAACAAATGACAATGAAAACACGATGCCCCAAAACCCATGGGATGCAGCAAAAGCAGTTCTAAGAGGGAAGTTTATAGCAATACACTCCTACCTCAAGAAACAAGAAATATCTCAAATAAACAACCTGAACTTACATCTAAAGCAATTAGAGAAAGAAGTACAAAAAAACCCCAAAGTTAGCAGAAGGAAAGAAATCATACATATCAGATCAGAAATAAATGAAAAAGAAATGAAGGAAATGATAGCAAAGATCAACAAAACTAAAAGCTGGTTCTTTGAGAAGATAAACAAAATTGATAAACCATTAGCCAGACTTACCAAGAAAAAAAGGGAAAAAACTCAAATCAACAGAATTAGAACTGAAAAATGAAAAGTAACAACCGACACTGCAGAAATACAAAGGATTTTGAAAGATTACTACAAGCAACTGTATGCCAATAAAATGGACAACCTGGGAGAACCAGACAAATTCTTAGAAAAGGACAAACTTCCAAGAATGGACCAGGAATAAATAGAAAATATAAACAGACCAATCACAAGCACTTAAATTGAAACTGTGATTAAAAATCTTCCAACAAACAAAAGCCCAGGATCAGATGGCTTCACAGGCGAATTCTATCAAACATTTAGAGAAGAGCTAAAACCTATCCTTCTCAAACTCTTCCAAAATATAGCAGAGGGAGCAACACTCCCAAACTCATTCTACAAGGCCACCATTAACCTGATACCAAAACCAGACAAAGATGTCACACACACAAAAAACTACAGGCCAATATCACTGATCAACTTAGATGCAAAAGTCCTCAACAAAATACTAGCAAATAGAATCCAACAGCACATTAAAAGGATCATACACCATGATCAAGTGGGGTTTTTCCCAGGAATGCAAGGATTCTTCAATATATGCAAATCAATCAATGTGATATACCACATTAACAAATTGATGGATAAAAACCATATGATCATCTCAATAGATGCAGAAAAAGCTTTCGACAAAATTCAACACCTATTTATGATAAAAACTCTGCAGAAAGTAGGCATAGAGGGAACTTACCTCAACATAATAAAGCCCATATATGACAAACCCACAGCCAACATCGTTCTCAATGGTGAAAAACTAAGATCCACTAAGATCAGGAAAAAGACAGGGTTGCCCACTCTCACCCCTATTATTCAACATAGTTTTGGAAGTTTTAGCCACAGCAATCAGAGATGAAAAAGAAATAAAAGGAATCCAAATCGGAAAAGAAGAAGTAAAATTGTCACTGTTTGCAGATGACATGATACTATACAAAGAGAATCCTAAAGATGCTACCAGAAAACTACTAGAGCTAATCAATGAATTTGGTAAAGTAGTAGGATACAGCATTAATTCACAGAAATCTCTTGCATTCCTATACACGAACGATGAAAAATCTGAAAGAGAAGTTAAGGAAATACTCCCATTTACCATTGCAACAGAATGAATAAAATACCTAGGAATAAACCTACTAGGGAGACAAAAGTCCTGTATGCAGAAAACTATAAGACACTGATGAAAGAAATTAAAGAGAATACCAACAGATGGAGGGATATACCATGTTCTTAGATTGGAAGAATCAACATTGTGAAAATGACTATACTACCCAAAGCAACCTACAGATTCAGTGCAATCCCTATCAAACTACCAATGGCATTTTTCACAGAACTAGAACAAAGTATTTCACAATTTGTATGGAAACACAGGAGACCCCGAATAGCAAAAGCAATCTTGAGAGAGAAAAACAGAGCTGGCGGAATCAGGCTCCCTGACTTCAGACTATACTACAAAGCTCCAGTAATCAAGACAGTATGGTACCGGCAGAAAAACAGAAATATAGATCAATGGAACAGGATAGAAAGCCCAGAGGTAAACCCATGTACATATGGTCACCTTATCTTTGATAAAGGAGGCAAGAATATTCAATGGAGAAAAGACAACCTCTTCAGTAAGTGGTGCTGGGAAAACTGGACAGCTACATGTAAAAGAGTAAAATTAGAACACACCCCAACACCAAAAACAAAAATAAACTCAAAATGGATTAAAGACCTAAATATAAGGCCAGACACTATCCAACTCTTAGAGGAAAACATAGGCAGAACACTCTATGACATACATCACAGCAAGATCCTTTTTGACCCACCTCCTAGAGAAATAGAAATAAAACCAAAAATAAACAAATGGGACCTAATGAAATGTAAAAGCTTTTGCACAGCAAAGGAAACCGTAAACAAGATGAAAAGACAACCCTCAGAATGGGAGAAAATATTTGCAAATGAAACAACTGACAAAGGATTAATCTCCAAAATATACAAGCAGATCATGCAGCTCAATATCAAAAAAACAAACAACCCAATCCAAAAATGGGCAGAAGACCTAAATAGACCTTTCTCCAAAGAAGATATACAGATTGCCAACAAACACAAGAAAGGATGCTCAACGTCACTAATCATTAGAGAAATGCAAATCAAAACTATAATGAGATATCATCTCACACCAGTCAGAATGGCCATCATCAAAAAATCTAGAAACAATAAATGCTGGAGACGGTGTGGAGAAAAGGGAACCCTCTTATACTGTTGGCGGGAATGTAAATTGATACAGCCACTGTGGAGAACAGTATGGAGGTTCCTTACAAAACTACAAATAAAACTACCATATAACCCAGCAATCCCACTACTGGGCATATACCCTGAGAAAACCATAATTCAAAAAGAGTCATGTACCACAATGTTCACTTCAGCTCTATTTACAATAGCCAGGACATGGAAGCAACCTAAGTGTCCATCGACAGATGAATGGATAAAGAAGATGTGGCACATATATACAATGGAATATTACTCAGCCATAAAAGGAAACGAAATTGAGTTATTTGTAGTGAGGTGGACGGACCTAGAGTGTCCTACACAGTCAAGTAAGTCAGAAAGAGAAAAACAAATACTGTACGCTAACGCATATATATGGAATCTAAAAGAAATGGTACTGATGAACCTAGTGGCCGGGCAGGGATAAAGACGCAGACAAAGGGAATGGACTTGAGGACATGGAGCGGGGGAAGGGGAAGTGAGAGAGTGGCATGGACATATATACACTACCAAATGTAAAATAGCTAGCTAGTGGGAAGCAGCCACATAGCACAGGGAGATCAGCTCGGTGCTCTGTGACCACATAGAGGGGTGGCATAGGGAGGGTGGGAGGAAGACACAAGAGGGAGGGGATATGGGGATATATGTATACTTACAGCTGATTCACTTTGTTATACAGCAGAAACTAACACAACATTGTAAAGCAATCATACTCCAATAAAGATGTTAAAAAATTGTTTAAGATTTACCGGATATGAAAGAAATGAACCTAAACATTCAGAATTCTCGGTAGGAGGGCAACTGTTAGACCCACCCCTCCCCCTGCCCAAGTCACAGCAAAGGTGCAGGGGCCTTTAACAAGGACGCCTCAGGAATCTTCTTTGTGGATTTCTGATTTTTTTTTTTAACACCTAAATATCCAGAAAGGACCTTCTGTCGTTTCTTCCCAGATCTGCTCCTCTCACGATCACCCCCCTGCCCCCAACTTCAGCCAGAACCCTTGCCTGGCCCCTCCCTTCACAGCCCACATGTGATGCGTCCCACACCCATGGGCTCTGCTCCCACCCTTGATGCTGCCACCCGTCCAGGCCTCACTGTTGCCACCCTGGAATGCTGCCATAGGGTCCTCCCTGCCTCCATCCTTGTCCCCCTGTAGTTTCTTCTAAAAAAACTCAGCTGGAGTAATCCTCTTAATATACCACTTCTCTACCTAAAAGCTTTCTAATATCTTCCCATCTCACTCAGTAAAACCCAGAGTCCTCACATGGCCTGCAGGCCTGTTGTGGGTGTGGCTCCTTTCTCTCTGGGACCCTCCTTCTTCTGCTCTTGCCTCGCCCACTCTGCTCTGGCCACACAGGCCTCATGCTGGGCCTCACACATACCAGGTGACCTCAGGGACTTTGCACTTATGGTTCCCTACCTGAATCCTCTCCCCTCCTACTGCTGCAGGCCTGACGCCCTCACCTCCTTCAGGCCTTCACCCATGTATCCCCTTCTCGGTGTGGCCCTCCCCTCCTTAATTTTTTCCTTCCCAGCACTTCATCCCCATCCAAAGCCCAGTGCTCTGCCCCTGACACTTTATCCACATCTGACCTACACTCTACTTCATTTATCCATGTTGCTTATTTTTGTCTCCTCTGCTGGATTGCAAGCTCTTTACGAGGGCAGGGCTGCTGTCTGTCTTGCTCACTATGGTACTCCCGGGGCCTAGAGTAGTCCCTGGTACACAGCAAGCATTTAGTACTTGTTGAGTAGATGGATAAATGAACAAGCCAGGCTGTCACATGCATTTCCATGTTTCGAGTCTAACTGTATACATCCCCTTTCTCCTTTGAAGGGTTGGGCGTGGCTGACCAGGTCCCAGGGGGTCTGTTAGTACCACCTGCCCTCACATCCCTATGGCTGTTCCTCCTCCTTTAATCCTTCCTTAACCATGGCAACATGGAAGGTGACATCTCAGGGCCCAGCAATAAGATGGGAAGCTTGTCAGCTGGGACCTAATATATAAATAAAAGACCATGTAGTCGCCAGCATGCATTATTGTGACACGTATTGAAAGCCCATCTCAGTTATAGGCACCCATTCATTTTCTTCTGACTTCACAACTCTCCGTGTTGCTTGCTCCTAATTCCTTGTTGAACCTGATCATGGCAATGGGAAGTGATGCCTCAGGAGGGCCCGGTAATAACCAAGCCAGCGTCCCCTGTTCAGCACTTACATCATGCTGAACGCAGAAGGTTTCTCTCTGTGGAGAGAGCTTCTGCCACTTCAGGGTTTTGTGTGGAGGTGGGAAAGGCTGACATAGGACAGCGGGGTTGAATCATCCACGTGGGATCACGCATGGCCGCAAAGGCATGGCTTGGCCAGCTGCCTCCTAGAGGGCAGATTGCAGAAGTTGGCAGGGACTCCACCTAATTATCAAGGTAGCTGCGTGGCTGTGAGCTACTGTCCAAGTGATCCGGCAGCAGAGGGAGCTCTGCCAACCCTCTGCACACAGGATCGGGCTAAGTTGATAACATATGGTGGGGAGGAAGTGCGTCACTTGTTTCCTTTCCCCCCACAGCTGACTTCTGCAAGCTGCTGTCTCCTTGCCTCCCTGTATGAGGCCCCGTGCATTCATCTCTGTGCAATGGAATCAGTATCTTTTTTAAAAAAATTAATTTATTTTATTTTCATCTGCATTGGGTCTCCGTTGCTGTGCGCGGGCTTTCTCTCGTTGCGGCAAGCAGGGGCTACTCTTCGTTGTGGTGTGCGGTCTTCTCATTGTGGTGGCTTCTCTTGTTGCAGAGCAAGGGCTCTAGGCACGCGGCCTTCAGTAGTTGCAGCACGCAGGCTCAGTAGTTGTGGCTCGCGGGCTCTAGAGCGCAGGCTCACTAGTTGTGGCGCACGGGCTTAGTTGCTCCGAGGCATGTGGGATCTTCCCAGACCAGGGCTCGAACCCGTGTCCCCAGCATTGGCAGGTGGATTCTTAACCACTGCGCCACCAGGGAAGCCCCTCACCACCCTTTCTTGAGCCATTGTTCTCAGAGACAGAAAATGGTCAATACTGGCAGATGTAGATCAAAGAATGAAAAATACGAAGAATAAGAGAAGAAAGAAAGCTTTGCATCATTAAAGGTTAGTGAGCAAGAAAACAGGGTATTCTTAACATTTTTAGTGGTGGATCAGGTAGGTGCCCTTGTACATTATCAGAGGCATGTGTTTCACCCAAATTGGTCAAGTGAGTCAAGGACTTAGTATATCACAAGTTTCAGCAGAAGGATCTGGTCCAGTGCAAGCCCTGCTCCCCAACCAGTGACTTCCTGGAAACACAGGCAAAGATACCGGTTTAGAACAGTAAATAAAACACTTGGCTGCACCAAACCACAGATCGGTCTCAGCAACCTGCCCATGAAGTCTCCCAACAGAGGAGACGAATCAGTGAGGATGGATAAAGGACAAAGACAGGCTTCCAGGGACCCCGTATAGATCCGCAGTCAGAGAGCACAACTGGAGAGGCAGCCACGGAAGTACCTTCCTTCTGGGGACAGGGACCAGGGGGTGAACCTACAGGGATCAAAGGCCAAGGGCAGCCACAGAGTAGAAGAAAAACATAGTCCAGGGCCGGTCCTCCACTTGAGGAGGAGACTAGGATTCTGGTTGTGTGGAAAGAATCCCACAGGGATCTGCCCAATTGGCTTGGTATATTGGGGGGGGGCGGGGGTTGTGGGTTGAGACATCTATTCTCTGTAAACATATCTGTTTCTGTGGTTTTCCGTTGTCTTTTTCCCTCTAGGTTGGTTGGTTTGTTTTAAAGTAAAATTTGTGTCTTGCACATTGGAGACAATAAATATGAGGTTTCTGGATAAAGCGTTTCAGATTAGGTGCTTCCATATGTTAGCTCATTTAATCCTCACAATATTCACTTAATTATAATTGAACCATTTTAAAAATGAAAAAAAAAAGACCTTGCACTCAGAGAAGTTAAGTAACTGGTTTAAGGTTGCAGAGCGGTGAAGTGCGGATCTGTACTCGGGTCTGCCTTTTCTCAGTATTTTGTGCCGCTTTTACATCGTCAAGTCTGCGATCTAATTGTTACTAGTGGGCCCCTGAGGAGCGGACATGGCAATGATGGGGAGAAGGAAGAAGACAGAGGGGCACGGCCGAGAGAGCTGCCCCTTCTGTGGAGTTTCTTCCCAGCCTTCCTCTGATTCCTGGTACTCTGCCTTTAACAGAGTCCAGGGCAGCCAGCAGACTCAAAGGACAATTGTTATATTTTCAGTATTTTATCATGTCATTGAATGAGTAGAGGTGTTTTTTGCTTTTGTTTTTTAAATAAAGGAGCACAGAAAACATTATTAATGTATTTAAATTATCATTTAGATTTAATGTAGTTACCTCCGGGGCACAGGAAAGGATCAGGGAAGGTGGACAGATGCTCACTACCTTTTTTTTCCCCACAATACTCAGCTCAGCTTCTTCCAGTGTTGGTGGTTGCTATGGGCAACTACTTAACCAAACTCAGGGAAGGTCCAGGGTGTTGAGTAATACAGGCATTTAATAGCTTTACCTTATGTTGGGAAAACAAGACAAAACAACCTAAGATTTTTTTACCCTAAGGGTCACTTCTCCCTCCAGCTACTACTAAGTATTTCCTCTACCTAAGATGATAGTTGTTTTTATCAAAACAGCCAGTGCCAGAGGAGTGGGAAGAAAGATCTTAACTTATCTTCCAAAGAGCTCAGCCAATCTCAATATATTCAGAAAGGAAAATAAGCTGGAAATTTCTAGCTGTTGATAAAATATCACCATGACTGTCAGTTAAAAACCCAAAACCAAAAATCTACTTCTTTTTACAATGGCCCCTGGATTGTTTTTCCAGGGGTAGGTTGTTTATATTCAAGCCCTGAGTGGCGTAGTCTTAGAACCCAGTCCTGCATGCAAGGAATTGAAAAAGCAGCCTTTATGATTATACCTTTTGATTTCGGTGGCTGGGAGCATATTTCACTTTATATCATGCTTTTTGCTTCCTTTTCATTCTCTTCAAATGATCAAGGGCTTTGAGATCCTAAGACCTCATGTTTATTAAAATAACGTTTAAACTCTTAGCTCATTACTGCACTCTTGCCCAAGATTTAGTATCGCAATACCAGAGAGAAATAGTTCTTTTTCTTATAACTAAGCCCTTTTTACCTTCTATAGCTTTGCATACAGAATATTCCCCAACAGGGACTCCCCTGGTGGTCCAGTGGTTAAGCATCCGCCTTCCAAAGCAGGGGATGCGGGTTCAATCCCTGGTCGGGGAACTAAGATCCCACATGCCACGGGGCAACTAAGCCCATGCGTTCTAGAGCCCTCATGCCACAACTAGAGAGCCGGCGTGCCCTGGAGCCATGTGCAACACTAGAGAGAAGCCTATGTGCTGAAACAAAAGATCCCACGTGCCGCAACTAAGATCTGATGCAGCCAAATAAATATTAAAATTTTTAAAATATTAAATTTATTTAAATAAATATTAAAAATATTTTTGAAAAAAGAGGGAAGTGGTTACCTAAATTATTGTACACACATACAATGGGATACTTTGCAGTTGTTAAAAATAATTTTTTTAAAAATGTTAATCTGCATGCACTTACATAAAACAATGCTTAAGAAGCAATTTTTTTTTTTTTTTTTTTTTTTTTTTTGCAGTACGCGGGCCTCTCCCCTTTGTGGCCTCTCCCGTTGTGTAGCACAGGCTCCAGACGCTCAGGTTCCGGGCGCTCAGGCTCAGCAGCCATGGCTCACGGGCCCAGCTGCTCCGCGGCATGTGGGATCTTCCCGGACCGGGGCACGAACCCGTGTCCCCTGCATCGGCAGGCGGACTCTCAACCACTGCGCCACCAGGGAAGCCCAAGAGATAATTTTAAGTGAAAAGAACAAATTGTAGAATAGGTGTGTGTAAAGAAAGTGTAAATGTGTATATGTAATATATGCATAGTACATTTCTGATACACAAGAAATGGTTACAATTCTTACCTCTAAGGAGGGGTAAAAAGGGATTGGAGAGGGAGGGAAGACTTTTATATACTATTAAAACATTCTTTGGTGCTGTTGAAATTTTTACGAGTGTTATTTTTACAATAATAAAAAAGGAAATCTTCCCATTAAACAGAAAGGAGAGGTGCGTAGGCATGGCATTTGTTGTGATGTAGGGTATCACTGTGACAAACAAGAGAAAATAGCAATAAAAAGGGAAACTACCCATTCCTGGTTGACTTCTGATATTTTTATTTACCTGTTTAACTGCATATCATCTCTTCTGCTATCACCCTGGTCTACACTTCTAGCATTTCGTGTCTGGGTCAGTGCAACTTCCTTTACTTGATTTCAAACTCTCTGCATATGACTTGTCTCTGGATTACATCCAGTGGTTCATGGTATGGGCTCTGGATTGAAATCCTGGCTGTGGAGCTCCAATTCTGTACCCTCTGACAAGTCAGTTAACCTCCTGTGTTCCGGTTTCCTCACTGAATAATCCTACTATAATAATTTCTGTCTTATACGTACCATTAGAATTATCATTTTTTAAAAATTTGTTTTATTGAAGTATAGTTGATTTCAATGTGTTAATTTCTACACTATAGCAAAATGATTGTTATACATATATACGTTCTTTTTCATATTCTTTTCCATTACCATTAATATTATTATATGTACTGGCATGTAGGGAGTGCTTCTAGGTGTTAGTCATTATTATCCTTTGAGATCAATTTTTGGGTTAAAATTAAATATACACTACCTATGTGGAAAAGAATCTGAAAAGAAACATATATTTATATACCTGAATCGCTTTGCTGTGCAACTGAAACTAACACAACATTGTAAACCAACTATACTTCAATTAAAAAAATTAAATACACACTAACAAAAAACACAAATAATTAAAAAAAACAAAATTAGAGAAAAGCACAAGAAAGAAAATCACCCATAAAGCCTCCCTAAGAAAGAACGAATACTGAGATGTCAGAAAACATTCATCTAGATGTAGATACCCGTGAAAATAGTATAGCATAACCTTTCATCTGAATGGGAGAAAAACCCTCCTATAACTGACTTTTCACACCACACCATACAGGCCATCTTTCTGAAACAAAACATCACTTAATTCCCCTTCTGTCACCAACAATTCACTCTCACTAACTGGATTAAAACACAATGAATTCTCTGGATATTTAAGGATCTTGCTTATAAAAGTCTTCACTATCTTTCCAAAGACAGTTTCCCATTTTTAAATACTCCTCATGTATCAGTCAACTTGGTTTCTTTATATTCAGACACCTTTCCCCTCCCCGGTCTGTTACTTCTGAGTAATTATTCAAATTCCAGGCTGAATCCTTTCTGTTTTAGGAAGCCCATCCCTTGCTATTTCTACTTCCTAATCATTTCCTATTTCCTGAACAAATCTAGCACTTATAGTCAGAGGTAACATACATAATGTAATTGTGAAACTTACAAATAATGATACAAAATAGTTTTCATCACTCTTGGTGGTGTTTAATCAGATAGTTGCAGTACAGACCGAGTTTTATATTTCTCTTGTCTCCCTCAGGGAATGTAGCTGCTGAAAACTTTGATTTCTCTGGAAAGAATTCTTGGCTGAGCATGAGGTTTTGGGTCCTAAAACCTGGGTCCTAAAACTTGCCCAATAATTTTAGCAAGTCACTCATCTTCTCTGGGCCTCCGCCTCATTTATAATATAACAGGGTGGGAATCATCTCTAAAGTTCTTTCCAGCTTTGCTTCTAAGATTTTTCTTTCATCTTATCTCAGAATCAAGACTCCATGAAGATAATGTGCAGTGGCATAGAGGAAAATGTTTAAAAACTGGCTCTCTGGGAGGAAGAATATCTGATTGGTAGGGTTTGTTGATTTCCGTGGTATAAATATTCCCATCATGGCCAATATCAAGTTACCAGGGTGACAAAACCAAGTGTGGAGTTGGGAGGAGATGTGAACCCTCGGCTCTCATTGGCCAGTTGGACCCAGACGACACCGCTGAGTGATTCCTTAAAATGAGGAAGTGCACAGTCTCAGGCTTAAAGAACGTAGCCAGTCCTTCTAATCCCTAGCTGCTCTCACTCTGAAACTCTGACACAACCTTTCTTCACTGAGTGGAGGAAACAAGGGAAACAACCAGGGAAAGTGTCCCAGCTTGGCTTTTTAATCCCAGCCTCTCCAGACACGATCTCTAGGACCAGCCCAATCCTCTCAGGTACCTGCACTCACAACCAAGTGTCCATCTTTCTTGAAATCTGGCCCAGGGGTGATGATACCGTGGTGGTGGCAATTTCATAGGCAGTTGGTAACCTGGATCTATGCCTTGAGTTCTCAGCTCTGCTTTTTCTGGGAAGGAGAAGTGGTGCAAAGAACTAAAACAAGTTTCTGAGCTGGAAGTCAGGAATGGTGTCCAGATGGTGAGGACAGTCTTGCTGGGGGAAAAGTGACCAGAGTTCCACTAGGCAGTGGGAGGAAGAAAGCTGGAGTGGAAAGCAGAGCCCAGCTCTACCTCGTGAAGTTCATAACCATGCGAAACCCTTCGATGATCTGTAAAGTGTTGTTTAAAATCAATTCTAAATTCCTTCTGAGGCCATTGGGAGGGTCAAATGAGATGTACTGAAAACACTTGGTAAATTGTTATCTACAATTATTTATCCTGAAAAATAGGCTTGGAAGCAAATTAAGATATTCCTAGTTATCAGGATAGATGAGCAAATATATATCCTCCTCATTGGTTTATTTGGGTTCACAGGTAAGTTGGACAGGGTGTGAAGCAGTTGCCTCAATCACTGAAGAGAACCCTTCTCCAATTCTAAAAGGAGTAGTTAAGGCTGATTTGTTACATCCACTCCCCTCCTCTTCCCAGAACTAGAAAGGATGGGATTCCCCAGATGAACTGAGGGAAATGTGCCCATGTTCAGCGTGGATGACAGTACGAGGCATGGCTGCATCATATTTTTAACACGGTAATGTGTACCTGCCAGGCTGAGCTTCCAGCCTCCAGGTGGGCTGACGATGCTCAGTGGGGTTGGGAAAGAACAGGGAGCTTTCTGAGAACCACAGATTCACAGGCAGAGGGAGGGTGAAGAGTCTGAGCGAGCAGAGACACAGCCAAAGGGTGGAGGGCAGATGTGAGATCACAATTCATCTCAGCAATTACAGGTGAAAGCTACTCCAGGAAGCTGTCGATCAAGGCCCTGTAAGCAGGTAGGGACGGTGTAATGGTGAATTAGCATTGTTTGCATCTCCTTGGGATTGCGCCAAGGGCTTCACAACCAGCTTTATTTTATTTTTGGCCGTACCGTGCATCACGTGGGATCTTAGTTCCCCCACCAGGGATCGAACCCGCACTGCCGTGGAAGCACAGAGTCCGCGCTGCCGTGGAGGTGCAGAGTCTTAACCGCTGGACCGCCAGGGAAGTCCCCACAATCATCTTCAGATAGCATTGGAACCCCCTTTGGCATGGGGAACAGAGGAAATAGGCAAGCGTGTGAGAAGGCTGTAATTACCGTGAGAAAGGTTTCAACACAGTGCTTCCGGAGTTCTTAGGAGGAAGAAGTAACAGCCAACAGGGAGAGGTTAAATTTAAGAGGAAGATTGAAAAGAATGGGGACTTCCTTCTACTCTTCTCCACCATTAGACTGTAAGTTCTAATATACTAGGAACCCTGACTACTGATATATCCCAGTGCTTAGCTCATAGTAGTAGGTGGCCAACGATAATAATGATGATGTAATAGCTAACATAAATGGGGCACTGACCATTGCTAGGCACTGTCCTAAGAGTTTCACATATGCTACCTTTCCCAAACTTCACAATTACTCTTGAGGTAGGAAATATTACCATCCCTGTGTAACGGGTGAGGAAGTTGAGATTCAGAATTGGTTAAATAATTTTCCCACAGTAACCCATCTAGAAGTGACAGAGCTATGGTTTTGATCCCAGATAATCTCGCCTCAGAGCCTGCACTCTTGAGCAACATGCTATCGTGAGCCTTTTTTGAGTGAACAGATGGAGAGGAGATGGCATTCCTGGCGTATAGGGTGGGGAACGGCATAAACAAAGGCTTTGAGGACCATTACTGCTGTTCATCATGTACATCCAGCTCTCCATTTCTGGGCACGTGGCAATGCTGCACTTCTCTGCCTCTTTGAAATTAGTGTGGTCATGTAGGTGGCTTTAGCAATGAAATGTGAACACAAGCGATGTGCATCACTTCCAGGAAATAGTGCCCTATTCACTGCATCCTCTTTCTCTGATTCAATAACCACGGGAGCACTGATTGAGATATACCTTCAGATATACTTTCTGGGTATCTGAGTGAATACAGTGAACAGAACCTCCTGCCAACTCATGATGGACAAGAAATTGTGTCCAAGAAATAAACTTGTAAGCAAGAAATAAGCTTTGGCAATTTGGGCTTGTTTATTAACAAAGCTTAACCTGGCCTATCCTAGATTGTATATAAATTAGTACTAGAAATTGGGTACTCATGTAACAGCAACAACAACAAAATAACCTAAAATATGTGGCTATGGTTATAGGATTTGGTAACAGGAAGCAAGATAATTATCAGAGTCTGGAAACATACTGATCCATGTTATACAGTGGTGAGTCATTTGGTAAATTGTTGTCTATAACAACTAGGAAGGTAGATGATGTAACAAATGAACGCATAACTCTAGGGGAAGTAGTTGCAAAACACATTGTTAATAAAATGTGTTGATTGCCCTTGGCAGCCTTCAACAAGGTGTTCTGTACTTTGAAACAAACTCAGAAAAGAATTGGTTAAATACAAGTAGTAATGAAAGGGAATAAGAAGAGTCTAGGGGCTTCCCTGGTGGCACAGTGGTTGAGAATCTGCCTGCTAATGCAGGGGACACGGGTTCGAGCCCTGATCTGGGAGGATCCCACATGCCGCGGAGCAACTACGCCCGTGAGCCACAAGTACTGAGCCTGCGCGTCTGGAGCCTGTGCTCCGCAACAAGAGAGGCCGCAATAGTGAGAGGCCCCTGCACCGCGATGAAGAGTGGCCCCCGCTTGCCACAACTAGAGAAAGCCCTCGCACAGAAACGAAGACCCAACACAGCAAAAATAAATAATTAATAAACTCCTACCCCCAACATCTTAAAAAAAAAAAAAAAGGGTCTAGACATTTGTGGACTTGTGGGATTGGAAGAAGCAACTGATCTCAACCCGATTTGTAAAAGGTAAACCCAAGAACGCCTTTGAGTAAAGAAGACATGATGAAAACCACCTTGTGTGGCAACGTTCAAATCAAGGACATGGCCCCCTCACTCCATTATTAATGCTTCTGAATGGAGTCAGATGATTTAGAATGAAGATCCAGTTAAGTGAATCTTTTTGATTAGATTAAAATGCTTCAGGGAAGAGCAGCTAATAAGTTGATAAGCTGAGAGTATCTGAGATAGAGAGAGGCATCAGGGTAGGAAGGCAAACAAATAGAGCAAAAATGGCCATTGCATCTCCAAGGGTTCTGTGTGACGGTTGCTACGTGGAACTCACTGGAACCAATAGGTAAGAAGTTGATTATGGTCGTGAGAGAGCCGTACTTCCCAAAACATCACAAGCCTAAATTAAAAGACACAGCAATGAGAGGAGTCCTAAAATGTCTCTTGGCTTCAAGGAGAGCATGTTCCCTGATGTGTACTTTGGATATGGTCATGGAGGATAATAGGAATGGAACAGTCTCCCAGGGAGCTGGATGACATGGGGGACAAAGACCAGAGAAGTTGCTCCAGGGAGCAGAATTGCAGCCTAATCAAGAAACATTCCCTCCCCCAGAGTTGACAGCCTCCTACCCAGTGGGGATTTCAGAATTGCTATGGACCAGTGACTACTGTTAGCTCCCATCTCCTTTTTGAATGGGAATGTTTATTGTGGATGGTTTGACCTTCTCCTGTCGTTATGTATGGGGTGTATGGGAGGCAAATGGTTTATCGTTTTGAGTCTGCAGGTCTCCAGATGCAGAGGAGCCACATCTGGACCAGATGTAGCTATTATAGTGCATCATTCCCTGCTTTACAGGCTATCACACATCACCCACAGACCATACATTTTGAGGTTGACGGGGCTATGATAGGACCAGGGCAGGGCTTTTGGGTTTTCTCCCTTGATGGTGGTGGGGCATGAATATATTTTGCTTGTGGGAGAGACAGTAAGCCAAAAATTTTGTGTCCAGACAGACTTTGATAGTCATTGGTGCTGTTTGCCAAATATTGTTTTGTGCATCCATGTCCTGGGCACATGGTAAGATTGCCTTTGTTGCCCTCTTTGAAGATAGACGTTGCCACGTCACTAGCTTTTGCCTATAAACAGGAACAGAGGGGACCTGTCCCACTTGCGAGAGGAAGCGTTAAGACCCTGTGCTCGTGCCCTGCCTTGGTGACTCTGGGAGCCTTTGTTGATGTTTTGTATCCATAACTTGGTCCTGGGTGACCAAGGTGAGCAGAGTTCCCTACTGACCCAAGATGGTCAGGTAGTACGAGCAAGACATAAAGTTTTGTTGTTAGAAGCCTCTCTGATTTAGGGGTTGTTTTTTAGTCCCAGTATAATGTAGCCTATCCCAACTAGGACAGGCCTGAAGCCAGCAAAAAAGAACAATTAGGAGCTCCATTTGATAGAAGCATAGAATCCTTGTAAGAGGAAAGCAGGGAAGAAGCTCTCAAAGGAGCAAGAAACTCTGAACGCTGCTGGGGACCATGTGAAGAGACACATGGGGTTCAGAAATGATTTTGCGGTGACCTGGTAGAAAGTCTCTGGGAAGAGTGGTTGCCAAGAGAGGCTAGAGGCAGCTAGACAAATTGGTCCATTGCAGTCATCCACGTGAGTGAAGGGAAGCCCTAACGCTTGAGGAGGTGAGAGGTGAACCACAACGTTTCAAGACTGAATTTAGGAAAATGGTAATTTAGTTGATTGAAGCAGAAGAGTCAGGAAGAGAAGTGATGTACTTACGAAGCAGTGAATTATGTGGGCACCTTGAAATCTCATCTTCCTGCATGCTTATCTTAAAAATATAGGATCAGTGTACATGATAAGACTTAGACTCCACAGGCTGGAAAAATCTGATACAGAGATTTGGTCTGTTCCACCCAAATTTCCAAGCAGAGTTATCAATGTGCTCAGGGAAAGGGAGTTCAGGTTGTTTTAAAAGATGCCTGGGAAAGTTGCTCTCAAAATTCCCAAATTAATTTATGCAATAATTAAAAACTTTGCAGTTAGAAGTTCCTCCCTGCAGTTAACCTAAATTCCTTTGGCTGCAGTTTTGATCTCATTTCTTTCTGTTTTATATATAGGGATGTTGATGGTTTTGTTATTCATATGCATCCTCTGTAAAGGTACATGTACTTGGGACTTACGCCCAGCCTCCCTCAAAAAGGATGAGAGGCAGCTTCTAATACATCTGCCTAGAGGTCCTTTTCAAGGAGCTGTTTTCATTCCTGCCATCTGAGGCCCATGAGATTTCCTTAATGATATAAAATGACAGCAAAGCTAATAACTGGAACTATCCTGACAAAATAGTAAACTGTAAAAAAAAAAAAAAAAAAAATCCCGAAACAACAACGTCAAAACCCTCCCCGTGCCAGGTAAAGTAGATTTTTCTGATCAGAGAAAAATTCTGAACAAAATGATCAACTTTAGTACTAACAGCCTCTGAATTTTAATTCCTTTCATTTTTACTGTGCCTGCCTTTGCCATTTTTAGATTTGAGAGTATATCCAGCTATATATATATATTTACTCCTACTTGACCCTGGAAAACCAGATTTTAGTAAAGCATTTAATAAATTTATTGAAACCAAGGTGTAATGCCTCACACAGTACTTTAATATTAAAGGTGCTGAATAAATGTTTGTTACATAAATAAATGAGTGAGTGAAACACGAATAAAATTTCTATTATTAGTGTGTTCTTTATACCTGGTTGTCTGCACTTTTAACAGGGAACACAGATATGAAATTGAGGGAATGGTTGCAAACAGATGGGCAAAGGAAAGGAGTTTTAACACTCTTTGCAAACAGAAGTCTACCTGGCAGGATAGTAAGTAGTATAGCCTAAAAGGAGTGAGGACTTTTCGTTTCCAGAACCCTCTTTGGGGTCTTCCCTTGCCCCCATCTCTCCACTGTCTCTAGGGCCTTGGTGACACTGCCACACCTGGCCGGGGCATGTGAGGAAGGCCCAGCTGACACACTGCAGAGACACAGAGCACACACAGGTCCCGGGTTTGCTACTACACTTGTCCCGACCCGGCTGAACCCGGGCTCCCAAGAGCCCATCGTTTCTCCCCATGACCCCATCAGCCAATGCCTACTTAACTCTTAATCTCCTCAATCCTTTGGTCGTTTGATCTTTCCTTTCTTTACCCCAGGCCAAGCCTGAGTCAAGATGTTCTCAAGGCCGTTCCTGTTTCAGCTGCATGTCTACCTGCTTGCACTTCCACGTCAGAACTTATTTCACTGCAGCCTCTGACATCCCCCTCAAATCTGCTCTGAATTCTCCATATCTGCCTTGAATGGCTCCTTTTCCTGGGCACCCAGTTGTTCTTCCTTTTCTCTTCCATTTTGGACCCTCTTTCATATCTTTTGCTCATCTCTGCAGTCTCGGTGAGTCCATCATTCCAACCAGCTTTTTATTCTTTCTGCTTTCAACCCCTGGCCTCATATCTTAGTTGACATGTAACCTTGGACAAGTTATTTAATCTCCCTAAGACAGAGATTCCTCATTTGTAAAGTGGGGAAAATCTCATGTATGCAGTTATGGTGATTAAACAATCAAAACAAAGCAAGACACAGAAATGTAAGCCCTGAGCACTCATTCAGGCACTTAGAACCTCATTAAAACTGAAATCTCTCTCCTGTGTTTTAAACTTTCCATTCCTTCTCTCTAAAAGGCATCTGAATTTCCTTTCATTCCTTCACCTTCCTCAAAGACACACAGACAATTCGTTGCTCTCTGAGGTTGTGATCATTGCAGGGCCAGTGCAATCAATGCAGGCTCCTTTCCAAAATGGTCTTTGCTAAAGAGCAAGAGACTAGGATACAGACTATGATACTCACACGCCCATCTCATTTGGAGGAGGGTATTCACACCCCAAAGAGAGACCTATTTTTTTTAAGCTGGGCATGGTGACAGAGGCTGAATATAATAGGCAATTTCTTGTACCAGTGGTTTTGTTTGTTTATTTTGTCTTTTAACCAGGCTTTTTTTTCTAGCAGTGGGTTGAAACGTATTTAGATAATTTGTCTATGAGTAAATGAATGAGTTTCCCTGTTTTAAACTTTGTCCCATTTCTTCTTATTTTTGGGGGGAGGGGTTGGGAGGATAGAGGATATAAGAAGACAGTGTTATGGTTGGGAAAGATGGGAAACTATCCTGAGTTGATGTCACAGAGGACGTAAACTCACAATTTTGTAGTGTTGGGTTATGCTAGTCTGTTCGTCCTCCCATTGGAAGGGGCATCTGCCATTACATGTTACAGTTACTGAGGGACAGGAGCGGAATATCAAAGCATTTGGGGAAAACAGACAACAAAGGAAAACAGAGGCATTTCCCTCCACTTAAGACAAAGAAGGAAAGATGTACGTGGCTACGTTCTTCAGTATGGTTCACATCCTTAGGAAAAAAAAAATCGCCATGCTTCCATCTTCATAGCCCATGCCCCCTCCTTTTTCTGGGAAGAGAAGGAATACAGGAAGCTGTAGGTGGGTGGGAGGGGCATGTGGAATGTGAAGAAATAGCAGAGGACGTAGTGTGTCTAGAGAGAAAAAAGGGAGAAGGAAACTTCTACATAGATAAGCAAAACAAGACACTCCAGCAAGAGGCTACAGTTTTGGGTTCCTGATGTAGAACTGACTCATTTTAAATCTCCAGAATTAAAGCTGAAGGAGAACAACCCCATCTGTCTCTTCTCAAATTATTTCATTTACCAATACTACCTTCTTTTGTCTTCAGACTGTGAACTGCCAGTGCTTTGTGCTTCATCCTTATAAGTATACACATTAGTGCTGAAAGTTTCCTCAGAGACTGTGTAGATGAGGGATAGCACCTTGTGTCATGGCTGGTCAGTGAGAAGTGTGGTTGAAGCTCTGTGTTGAGAAGGGATCCGAGGCCCAGTCTGTACTCAGTTGGGAGGGTGCTGGGATCCATTAATTCTGGGATCAGCTAATGCTGTCTGCACGGGGCTGGGGTGGGGCTGAGAGGGAGTAATCTAAGTGGCACCATCCAAGCTAAGAGCATGAGACTCTCATTTAATTTGGGAGGGGGGTGGTGGGACTCAGAGACATCAAACCAGTTGCCAAAAGCCACAGAGCTATTTATTTTTTTAAAAAGTTTCAGGATTAGAAAAAGAATGATGATTTCGAGGATTAACCATCCTGAAAATAAATCAGCATTTAGGATTGAAAATAAATCTTCCTGAAGCCTTTTGTTACATACATTATCCACATCGCTGGGAGCTCTGACGGGTCCTCTCCAGAGCCAAGCATGCACAAAAGCCTGGGGCCCATCTCACCGATTTCAGAGGAGTTTCAAAGTCTATAATATCAGAGGCTGACTATTTCTTCCAGGAGAAATTTTTTCTTAGTGCTTGGATGAAGGGATAAAGAACTACGAAGAGATTTAAAGTGTTATTTGCTTAGGATAATGGACATTTATTTGAATTTAACTTTAGAATCTTTTACATGACAGCTCACTTAACATCATTTTTTAAAAGTTCTTTTTACAGTCTATTGAATAAAAGTCCACGATGGGATTTGGACATGGCTTTAACTAATCATGGAAGCAGACAGGAGTCTCCTTTCCAGAATAAATAGCATATTATAGCAAATCCAAGTAAAAGACTTAAATCCCTCATCAGAGCCAAGCTGTGGTGACCTGCTTTGAGGGAACTTGGGCCTCCAAACCTCTCTCCTACTTGCCTGAGAATTTGCTATTAAACATTCAGAAGTTCTTTTTGAAAATACTAATATTCTTGGGTGATATGCCGTTTCAAATTCGTTGTTAGTTAATAATGAAGAAAGAAGGAAAAGCTAGCAGTGAGGGGAAGGGATTTGTTACTATCTGTGGGAGAAGAGAAGGGAGTGGGAGAGATAATGGTCCCCAGAGAGTAGCTACAGAAGTTTTGCAGCCCAAAGATGGAGTTCATTGTCTCAAGACTCCTTCTGACTCCAGAATGTTCAACTGACCTTAGGCCTTAGCTACCTGAAGACACAATCATTGACATTAAGTAGCTGAAGAGAACTAGCCTCAGAAATAAGCTCTCAAGATGCCTTTGGAAAACAGAAAAGAAAGAAGAAAAACAATGTAAGAAAGTGTAGGAGTGCCTCTTCTCCAACATTCCTGAGAGAAGATGGGAGTTGAAAACCTCAAACAAAATGTTTGCCCCATCTCACTTGGCTAATTTTAGTTATCTTGGTTCATGGCTGTGATTCATCCCTAAAGCTGTGAATTGCTGAGGAGGAAGGAGGAAAAAAAATGGACTTAAATGTCAAAGAAGTAGGAACAAAAATACAGTTTTCTTTTTTGGGGAACTAGAATTCCAGGATATGGGGATCTTTTTTCTTATGAGGGATGGAATGCTTCGAACTAGAAAAATAATGAGCTCCAGTCAAAACATCATCAAGAAAGAAAAGAATGGATTATGAGTTATGTCATGTCCGAATTTTTGCTTTCCTAGTGTATTCCCCTTCTTTCCCTTGTGTACCTCTTGAAATCTCATTAAACTAGACATCACTAAGACACCTATGTTGTTGAGTATGATGGAAGCTTAATATGCGGACCGTAAGCGGAAAGGGAGCTCCTGGAGCAGATGAGGGAGAAATGAATGGAGACAAACAGGCTATGACAAATAAGTCTGGGGGAGGTGACGGTAGCACAGGGAAGAAAGGCGTGTGTGAATGACGGTGAGCTGTTGTCTTGCCTACTAAAGAATAGAGAGTGACAGAGATGGTTTGGTGAAACTCCATCCTTAGAAAAGAAAAAACGTTTTTCAGTGTAGTAGGTGTCCCCTAGTAAATTGGGTACCATTTGGAATTTCCATAGGTTTGGAGGAAGAAAAGCACAGTCACTACTCTAATACTCAAGTACCTGACCTTTCTACCATCAGTTTAGCCACTGTCTGTGTGTCCACCTTTTTCTGCTCTTCAAACTTCTGAACAGTAAAAAATATATATATAGGATGGTTGTAAAAACAGGCTCCGGGACATTAAAGGAAGATAACATCAGGTGGAAGCAAAATGAAAGAGTTCCAGTGACTTCAGAGCAGATTCCCCACAGCCCTGAAGCTAATAAGGAGATGGGTCCAAGACTCAATGGTGAAAGTTGATTTCTGCACCTCCCCTGTCCTCAGCCTCCTTAGAGCACTCCCCGCACCCTCCCCTGTGGCTCTGCTCTTTTCTGTTCTCCTCGGCCCTGGTAGGACTCGAGCCCTGGTAGGACTCGAGCAGCAGGACTCATTGTATCTCATCCCCCACAACCCAAAGCGTCATGCATCTGATGTGACATGCATCCCAATAGGTAAATGAATGGGATATAAAGGGGGTGGAAGGGACTCTGGAAGTTGCAGAATCCCACTGCTTGGTTTGCATTTGAGGATACTGAGATCTTGAGGGTCCAAGTGAATTTCTTGCCCAAAGCATCCCCGTCTTTTTGCGTCTTCTAGAAGATGTCAGTTAACACCACGGCTGTGACTACCTTTAATTGCCTCTAGGGGAGAGATATTCTAAAGTTCACAGAAGATACTTCCCAGAAGTTTCCTTGGCCCCCCCTAATTTTCATACCACCTCGGCCCACTGCCATTATTACAAATCCAGTTCTTTTCAGACTGGCTCAGTTCTTTTCTGAGCCTCTGTGAGGGGTGCCGCAGTGCAATGAAGACCCGATTGTATTTTCCATTTCTGTGATCAACTGTTACCTTGTGTGGCAGGGTTAGGGGTTACATTGTATTTCCCACACTGATATGTCAAAGTCCTAAATTTAATACCTGTGAACATGACCTTATCTGGAAATAGGGTCTTTGCAGATTTAATCAAGTTAAAAATGAGGTCATTAAGTTTGCTATTTGAATACATTTCCATGATAGAAGTCAGCTGTTTTTTAGTATTCTGGGTTTTAATAATCTAGTTTCTTCTCCTCAGTCTGATGGATTTGGTCTTTTTTCTGTTTTATTTACTTTGCCTTTTAATATTTTATTTTGTAATGCAATATAAATGCACGGATAGTAATAGGTATTTCCTCAAAATATGGAATCAAAGGCACTTAAAAATACTCATTACCCGTAATCCTTTTTTTAGTCCAAATGACGATCCACATGATGATCTGTTCCAAGGCTCTGATTTGCTCTCCAGAAATAATATTAACAATTAAATCAGGCCTTACAATGATCAGTTTCAGTAGTTTCTTTTGTGATGCTGTTCTCTGTTTACACATAGCACAGACCGAAGGAAGGACTACTTAGAACCATATTTTTCAAAACAAAAAAAAATTTTTAAGGTCTTACAAATTATAATATGCATCGAGTGTCCAAGTTTAAAAACATCTGTCAAGAATTTTCACATATTACCCAATTTTTAAGCATAGCCACATTCTATAACCTTCTCCAAGATAATCTACTCTATTTTATTACTCAATCATCTGAAAAATTCAAGAGTTTTTTAAGGAAGCATTGCCACATAGATTTAGTGGCTAAACAACATCCAAGAGTGGGGATACACAGATATCCTCACTGGTCAGAAATCTTAATTCTTTTTAGAGGCCATTCTGGATCGTTGCAAACTCTTTTGGAAGGTTGGGGGTTCAGCTTATGGTCTATGCAGGGCGCAGCTGGATGCCTGTGTCTTTGAAGGCACTGGGATGTATGAGTCAGACCCAAGGTCAAAATCAATAGAACATTCAGTGCATCACAGTGCTCCATCTGTGGGGTGTTTTCTGCCCCATTTACGCTAGAAGTTGCAAGATCGGATTGTAGGTGATTATACAGGGGGCCGGGCTACTGGAAGTAGAGCGTTGGAAACACTTACTTGAGTGTGGTGAGTTCTGTAAGGGATGGCTGAGTAGCCTTGAGATAGCTTTCCCTTCGCGCAGCAACTTTGGGAGAAGGCTTGGGGCTGGTGTCTGAGTCCCCGCTGTCTTCATCTCCCATGGCCTTGATGTAGCTGCCGCTCCGCATTCTACGGCAGGGAATTTCATCATCTTTACCTCGAGGGGTGTACCCTGTCCATTCATCCTGAGGGACCTATGCAGATACAAAACAGATAGTTCATGCTTTATAAAAGTCTATCTTCTTCTTTTCTTTCCTGACTGTGAATATGGGTAATACGGGTAATTATGTAAAACTTTAGACATTAACTTTTCAACAATAGTGTTTTACCATAATTGGTCTGAAAATATTTTGAATACATGCAAATCTATGTCTCAAGCTTTGAAAGAGCCTGGGTACTAGGAAAAAGTATAACCATTTGATTCACTTCTCCGTTTTCTCACGCTGAAAACGATTGTCAGGCACACGGATGCCGTTGGAAAGCGGTTTTATTAGAGCTTTTCAATGGTTTGTTTTCAGTTGTTATTTAAAATTCAGGAACGTTTCTCTTTTACCTTCCCTGCATCTTCCATCTCTAGCATATTGTATCCATAGGGCTTCCTCCTAAACCAGTGGTCTACACCAGATGCATTCGCTCCCCAAGCACCGATTCTTTCTGAATCCTCTTAATTTGGATTTAGCCTCCATAGAGTGCTCGAAACACTCTTTGAAGGTTTCCAATGATCTCCTCATGAAAGCTAGTGGCACTTTCTTAACTGAAATTTTTCTTGGCCTCTTCACACACACACACACACACACACACACACTCAAAACACCTCTTAAGAGTCTCTCCCCTTTTGGCTTTCTGGTTACTCTACTTACCTGAGTTACCCACTACTTATCTGGATTGTTCTTTCCCTCTAGCTTTGCTGGATCCTGCTCCAAGTCCCTAATTGTGGGGACCCCTCAAGACAACGTTCTCAGCACGCTGTTCGTTTTTCTTTCTACAATCATTTCCTTTGAGTTCAGCAGGGTACCACACTGTGCTACAGAGGGCTTCTTTCTGACCTTATTTTCAGTTCTTAGATTCCCCAGTTCAACATGGACCCAACCTAGGGTCTCATATCTCCTCCATTTGGTAAAAGAAATGCACAATAATGGCCACTCTTTGTATCCATTAAGAAGTAACAAACATCCTACGTACTGTGCACAGGACACTGCACAGGGCTTAATTAAAAGAGACCAGAAAATGGGGAGGCTGGTTCTTGCCCTCAGCAAGCTGATAACAGAGATGAGAAGACAGAGCATACAAAAATTTGGCAACAGTTCCAAGTCAACGTGTTAGCAAGTTTCAGATGTGGTGCCGTAGATGGACTATGCACTAAGGAGACACTAGGAACAGGAGTTATCAGTAATGGTGATAGGGAAGGAGGATCCAGGAAGGACTCCCGAGAGCTGGCCAGGTTTGCACTGAGAAGGTAAAAAGGTATTGACTATTTTCATGCTAACTATTCACTGATTATCCATTAAATAATGCCATGTTTCATTATTAACATTTAACTAGGCTAAGAAATTTGCTTATAGGATCTTGTTTCATTGATACAACACCTCTGTGTATTTTTCTGTATTTCTCGGATGGGAAGCAGAAGCTCAGAGAGCTTAAGAAATTTGCCAAAGAACACATAACTAATAAATGGCAGCACTAGGGTCCAAAGCATTTTTGGTTTAACTCAAAGATAAGTGTTTACTTAATCTAAAATTTATGATTAATAATATACAAATTTTAAATCTAAAGTGTTAACTGTCCACAATGATACACACACAGAGTAGACATAGATTTTTAAACATTATCGGTTCTAGGAACTGAGAACAGACATTCCACTAAAAGCACTATGCTTTCCTCCTTAATTTATACATTTATCTATATAATTTGAAAACGTATATCTAGAAACATCAGACTGAAGAGATGCTACTATTCCTGGACCTGAAAACAGTGGTTTGTAGGTTCTAATGCTGAAAACTACCAATAAAGTTTGGTTAAGCTTCACTATGCAGCTTATTTTATTTAACAAACTCTTAAATCATGCTTCCTATGTGCAGGCACTGTTCTAAAGGCTTTATACAGGTTGACTCATTTGATCCACACAGCTAAGGGCACTATTATTATCCCCATTTTACAAATGAGGAACCTGAGGTTATGTAACTCGCCCAACATCCCAGCTACAAAGGGGCAGAGTTCCAGCCCAGCAGCTCCTGGGGTCTTGCCATGACCATATTTGATGCTGTCTCTCTCTGTATGATCTTGTGGCACCTATAGAACTGAACAACTATCGTCCCATGACCCCTTTGTCATCCATCACGTCTGATCCATTTGCCATTGATTAATTATGGTAGTAGCAATGTAGAGTTTTTGCTCTTTTAGCTAAAAACCCATCCACATCACCATAGCAACGGGGAGACTTCTTAGGGAAATGATAAATGCTGAGAACAGTCTTGTTTTCCTTCCATTGGCAGGTGAGTCACTGCAAAGATATGATCATACTCAGAACCTCATTATTGGCTCAGTAATTACATCTTATAAATTCAGTTGGTACAGCTGAGGGTCACAGAGGAGGCAGCCAGTGCTCGCCATTTCTCAGTACTGATGCACGGCTCGTAAGTGTCGCTCTCTGAACTATGTCAGAGACCAGTGACAACTTATAAGCTCATAATGCTTATGAAACAAAACACGGCAAATTTTTGTTTAGGTGTTTTGTTTTTTTCAAAGTTAGTTTATGGTAGAAACTTGGTCTTATACTAGAAACAGGCTGCAACTGTTGCTAAGGGAACCAGCTGGGAAGTATTTAATGGGTATATGTTTCAATTAAACATATTTTTCAAATGATATCAGCTAAGAAGTTTATGGAAGTGATTTGCTTTGGAATGGGTTTTAAAAATCAATACATTATTCCTACACTGAAAGGCAGCCTACAATAAATTACATGTAAAATAATACAGAAATTAGCTCCAGGAAAAAGGTAAAGAAACAGAACCTCAAGACTTTGGAGAAGAAAAATACTGCTGCAGAACAATAAGGGCCAGCAAAGTCGCTATAATTTGAGCCACAGTTTTTATTATGTCTCTTAAATTTGAAAGCAAAAGAGGAGGCAGTGGTTGGTTACATTGTTTTCAAGGAAAGCATACCAGTTTGTTTAGGGGCCAGGGCATGAAACGTTACTCCCTTTCCATTGAAAAGAAAGGAGAGTCATGTGCTGCGGCTCCTATTGTGATCTAGTCAAGGTTGCTGTGTCTTTCTGTGTCAGTTGCACAGAGAGAAAAGATTTAGGCAAATCCAAAGAAAAAACTAACCTTGCAGCTGTCTGAGAAAACCTTCCTATTACCGGTCCTAGTGGTTAGGGGAATGGAAATCTTTGTACGAAAGGGAAGCGGGAGCAGATAAAGGAGCAGCCTGGGCACTTGTTGATGGCAGGCAAGCCAGATGTCCTGCTTGCCTTCACGAGCTTCGTGGGGCGGTTAGACCCAGTAAACGTTAAAGAAACAGCAATAAAATCAGTCTAATAAAGCTTAGGGTTTAACAACAGTATGGGTTAGAGAAAAAGAGGATTATTTGTTTTTTAATGCATATGTTTAAGCATGAAACTCCAGTGGAGAACTTTATTTTTGAGGGAACAAAATGAGAATTCATGTGCATTTTTCTATTTTGGGGATAGCCAGGCTATAACTTAAACCATATGTCATGGTTCAGGAGTAAAAAGACCTATCTCTGACAAGGAATGACCATAACCAGATGCTATCATCCTCTAATTACAGGATGAAGATGCTTTCTTAGTTGAAATAGTGTCATGGGCACTGAATGATGGGCCATCCTAATGCAACAAGAGAAAATTAATACCACCTAATGGTGGCATGCTTACATTTTCTGTCTCCCTCTTGGCCTCTCTCCTTGTCTGCCTCCCTTCTTCCTTCACTTTTGCAAGGTTTTTTTTTCTTTTTCTTTTCTTTTTTCCAGAGAAGGCAGGATTTATTACTTGCAGCAAGTAAGGAAAACACCTGCTTTCCCAAAGCGGTGTCTCTGCAAGTATTTTTTGCTTGTTCATTTTCAAGCCATGGTCTGGGTGCCGGGAATGTGCAGGCAGTGAACCACACAAATGTTGATCCCAAGTTGTGGAGCTTACATTGCAGAAGGAGAGCAGGAAGAGATGGATGATAGACAAGTATACCCATAAATGAACAAGATGATTTCAGAAACCATAAATGCCATTAGGAAAATAAGATGGGGTGATGTGACAAAGGGGTTGGAGGAGAACTCCTTTAACGTGTTCCTCAGCGAAGCCACTGGGAAGAGGTAACATCTACGAGGAGATCAGGTCCGACCAAAGGAGCCAACCTGGAGGAGAGCTGGGGAAGTGCTTCCAGGCAGAAGGATCAGCCAGTGCGAAGTCTCTAGAGTAGGGATAAGCTTTGTGTGTAACTGAAGCCTAGGAAGAAGACGCCATTGTGGCAGGAGAGTCCTGACCAAGAGGGAACTGCCAGGAGAGGCTGGGGAGGTGGGACCAGGTCACACAGGCTCTTGTAAACCCATCTCAAATCTTCCTTCAAGCTGAACTCAGCAATCCCAAAGCTCCCTCCAACTGCTCCAGCCTAAATTCAACTCCTTTATGAAATCTATAGCATGTACCATCTACATAATGGGTCAGCCAACTGTAGCTCACAGGTGAAATCCAGCTTGCCATCTGCATTTGTAAATAAAGTTTTATTGGCACACAGTCATGCCCACTCATTACGTATTGACTGTGGCTGGTTTTAAATTAGAAGGGCAGAGTTGTATGGTTGTGATGGAGACGGTATGGCCCCTAACCTGATCGTCAGATTCCTTCTAAGTACTTAAGTTGCATAATCCTACAATGGCATTTATATATATGACTTGTTTTCTGTGTCTTTGTGTCATCTCTCCAATGGCTCAGTAAGCTTGCTGAAACTGGGGGAAGCCGTACTGCTGAAGGGTTAGGGGCTTGGGCTCTGCAACCAGCTTGTCCAGGTTTGGGTTTCCGCTGGACCACTAAATAGGGACATCCATGGGCTCCTTAATTAAATTCTCTGTGCCTCAGTTTCCTTGTCTGTTTCCTACCCCATAAAGTTATACATGGATTAAATGAGGTAATGACCACGAGCACACAGGAAGTGCTCAATAAAGGTCTGTTTTATGGGAGTTCTGCACTCGGCACACAGATGCTCCCTCATGGTGGATGACGTTGGCTTTCCAAGAAGACTCTCATGCCTTGCTTTCAATTTCTTTGATAATGGAGGGGCAGAAATAATTGAAATATATTAAGCAAAAACTTAAATTTCTAATATACTGCCTACTCTACATTCTCTGTCCTGGGGATTCACCTCTATTCTGTAGGACCGAGTGGGGAACCTGCTTCCTTGGGCCAACTGAAGCTGGCCTGGCTTCCCAGTGATCGAATCTCAAATGACTCCTTTTTGTTCATAAAGCAGAAATTTTAAGGAAAAAGAAAACTCCATTGGAGATATTTTTGTATTTGGAGAAGCTATTTTTCTTTTAGAAACCTTGACTCAAGACCTATGCATTCCAGATGTCTGAGGACGGTTAAAGCCAACAGCCTGTGGTCAGGGAGGTGCTGGGCTGCACGAAGTGTCTGCTCTGTGCAGCGCTTAGTCACTGTGGTGGGGAGAGGCTGGAAAAGAAGAACTAATTAATTCCAACAACAATTTTGCATTCACTCACTGTGTGTGACCTGGAATGAGTCACTTTACCTCTTTGATTCAATTTTTCCATCTGTAAAATGGGGATGATAATAGATGTATAATGAATAGAGATAATGTGTGTGAATATAGCTTGTGAACTTCAAAGCACCATTAAAAGTCTGAGAATAAAGGTTACAGATCTGTCTCCTCGTGGCTACTTTTAAAGTATGGCGAGCTATAAATATCTTGGGATTAAAAAGCAGTGGTGTTTTAACTAACATCCTTCTAGTCATTAAAGTAGATATTCTAGTATAAAGATATAAAAGCAAAGGGAATATATATGTACCCTATGTAAAAATAGAAAAGTCTCATATATATGAAAATATAAATAAAATATATTATTATATATTTCTATTTATAATATATGTAATTTATAATGTATAATATAATGTATATTATATATATTTTATATATCTATAAAAGGTTTCCCATAGGGAACCTTAAAGTGGCATCATTCAAGGTAATTCCTTCTGTCTGAATGTCTCAAACTCTTTGCTAATTTTTTATTTTTGGTGGGGGCAGGGGGAGGTTATCCTATTCCCCTCTTGGTTAATAGGATTTCTATTCTATTCTGAATAGACAAGGTACCCCTACTTTTACACTTCCTCAGCTTTCCCCTGAACTCCAAATGTTGCATTTTACCGAATCCAAGATACCAACGTAAACTCCTCAATACATTTTTGTACCACTAAGAAAGAAACACCACCAATTAAGCTCTGACACTCCATAGATTAAATGATACATTCCAATATCAAAGATGCTAAAATGTGAGAAATATGGAGCTCAGGAATCTATCAAACAGCTTTTTAAAGAATATGTGCAAAAATAAGAACACGAATTGATGTATTCTGGGATAGCAATTATAGAACTTAATGTTTGTATTCCTTAGTGACCAGATTAATAACAGTTAGCATTCAGCTATGTCATGCTTTGGCCAAAAACATAAGTTTACACAATTGTCTCATGATGTTTACAACCGCCTTGAAGGATAGGAAGAGTAAATATTATAATCTCATTGTATCAAATAAAGAAACTGAAGTCCAGAGAGGTTAGTAGCTAGGTCAGAGTGACACCGCGCCCAAGCTGGGAGGGGTCTGCCATACACAGTCCAGGGAGGTTTTTTCTTCGTATTTAGATCTTGGTTGTTTTAGGAGTAACAATTGTCATTTTATGATGATCTAAAGAACACAGAGTTCAGATAAGAGAACAACTTCTGAGAGTTTTAAAGTCTGAGGAAAAAATAATTCATAAACAAAGAACTACATGCCTTGAAATTAAAATAAGACATACTATTGCAGACATGGGAAGGCTTACTTTGAAAAGGCCCTTCCAATGCACATGGGGTTTGGCTGAGCTGCTGTCATAGAGTATAACTCAATGTAGATAGAGTCAGACATTCTGTGCCAGGGATGGTCTGGGAGCCGATGGCTGGGAGATGAAGCCATGTGTGAGTGACTCCTTGAGAGCAGATTATCTCAGGATGGGAAGTTGGATGGCGAGGTTTGGAGTAATGAAAATGCGTGAGATTTGGGGAAATCTGAGAGCCACAAAAGGAACGCAGACACTTAGAAAGCCGGGACAGCCAAAATGGAGCATGTGTCCTGAAATATACCAGGGGAGGCCGGGGTAATTCTGTGAGCAGTTCTGGGCTGCAGAGATTTGGGAGGAAAACACATAAACCTAAGGCAGAGGTGAGGTTTAGAGCCAGCTTCTATTTCATCAGGAACCAAAGAAGCTGGGAGAAATAACTTAGGCATTTGGTTCATTAGGTAGAAATCAAGACAGTGGAGCAAGGAAGAGCTGTGATTAAAATGGTGGGTATCAATACTAGGCTTGTATTTGCAAGGCTACCCATTAGCGGCTGTGGATTTCTTCAACAATTGAGCATTTCAGTTGAAGCAACCAGGTAAGTGAGGGCACTTGGCTATAGCTGAAGGGGGTCAACCTATTTGGCCTTTCCCGAGCTTGATAAGGAAGGGTAAATAGGAGGAGGCAAACCTGTACCTAGGAAAGGAAAGCTGGGGATCTGAGATAATTACAGAATAAGCTGACATGTATAGAGTAATGTCAAGGGCTGGAAGCGATACCAATGTGACTTTATTTTAATCCCTCTAGCAGTCCTGTGAAATAGACACTCCTGTTTCCATTTTGCTGCGGCAAAACTGAACTCAAAAAGCTGGACTGACTTGCCCAAGGTCATCATAACGAGTAGGAGTCTGCATTTATCTGATACCAAAGCCTTTGAGGATATCACGCTGCCTCTGATATGCTGATTGAGGGTGTGAACAAATTAACTTAAAAAAAAATGAGTGCGTGCTCCCATGCTCTGTACTTTTTAAAAATAAATTATAACTGTTGAAATAAGCACACACAGTAGCTTGCCCCTAATTGGCTAGCACGGATAAAGAGGGTTTAAAATAATAAATATGGAAAATAAGTGTGAGATAAAGCAGCGCTTACTGTGTCACCATTGCGTGGCGCCCTTAACAACGGTTGTCCTCAGTTTTTGCTTAAACGTGCGTGGACAGTTTGTGAGGAATTCAGAAGACCTGCCTGACTGCCACGTTTTCAAGGGTGCTGTGAGGGCCTCCAAGCACTCTGGTGGTTTTTCAGCATTTGTAAGAAGGCTTTGCCCTGGATGTTAAGGTCCTGCCTAGCACTCTGTCCGGAAATGGCTGTAATGCATCGGCCTTCTAAGCACTTTTAGTGAGCTCTCAGATTCCCTACTCACTCGGCTCCTCTGCATCTTCTTTGCAGCTGGGAGAACTGCTTTTCTGCTCCACACAGCTTTCAACTTGACAAATGCGACTTGGCATAAATGTCCCTGTAGCCTTTTTAGCTTGCTCTTTTCAGAGCAAAAGCAGAAAGAAAAAAAAAAAAAAGCAAGAATAGGAAAATTACAATTACACGATGTGTAGATCCCAAGGCCTGATTTCCCTGGCAACCACCCTTTCTAACTCCCCTTGAATCCTGAAGCTGGTGTAAAAGTTAATTTGCTTAAAAATTACCTATCAAGGACAAGAGTAAATACCTACCTCTTTTTAAATAGGGCTAATACCCATTGCCACATCTTTCTCCAAATAACATTTTAAAATACCCTTGAATAGCACGTTGTAAACAATGCTATTTGATGGTGATTCACTCACTGCTACCCTATGGAATTATTCTCACCCACGTATGTTTACAGGTATCTATGGGGTACCTTGCACCATAGCAGGTGCCAGGGCGATACACCAAAGACATTTCACAAAACACAGTCTGGTCTCAAAGAGGTTTACATGTTTTAAGCGGATCAGGCAAATCTGGGGGGCGGGTGGATGAAGGAAAAGAGTAAAAATAGCTTTAACGCGAATCAAGCTAAGTTGAGTATTAAATTTCAGTACCTCCGAATTACCTACTGGCTTTGTAGTTGGTTCTTATGAATCCTCTTCTTGGTGCTAAAACTGTTCCTTTGGAGTTGAATGTATCTGTGCAAATGCAAAGTGCATTTCCATTGGGAAATGGCACTGCAGGAGAAATGTGGAGGGGCAAGGTCTGTGACCCCTCAAAGGAGGGGAAGGATCCATGGGCCTTTGTGCATGGGCCTTTGTGCGGCTGGCATAAAATATTGCTGAGGTGATGCTCACGTCAAAGGGGGCACGATCTGTTGGGAAGATACCCCTGTGATACCAGAACAAGAAATAGTAACTACGGTACTATATTCCAGTATAATATGAGGAGAGGGGAGGAAAATGCATTTTATTCATTGTCTACCCTGTATTTTGATTGTAGTGAACGTCTGTGGCTTCTGCTACCCAGTTCTACTTCTGATTCTTATTGTCACATCCCCACGATTTGGCTTTGGGGAAACCTTGCTCCCCCCCACTTGAGGTCTCCATATGTCTCAGGAGTAGCAGAGGACTTGGCATATCACGTTCCCCAGCTCTATTGCTTGTCTCATGGCTGAGTGTGTGATCTCAGGCTGTTCAATCAGCAAGCATCTCCGGACCTTTGCTTGGAAGCTGGGACAAAGACTGTTCCTCTCCTGCAGTATATCTATAGGGAAGCAATTAGCTTTAGGACCCACTGGCAGCCATTTTACATTCCCTGCTACACAAACATTATCTCAGGTAATACAAAACCCCAGCGTGGTTAGTCATTCCACCGAAAAGATGAGAGAATTGAGACTTATGCTTTAAATAACATCCTCGAAAATTTATACCTAGTAAACCGTAGTCAGAATTGAAAGGCACATTTGTCTCACTCAAATTTCTATGATCTTTTCATCATATCATTCTGTAACCTTCAAAACTCAGTAGTTTTCCATTAAACATAAAACTCAAGCATCAAGCTGCTGGGAGATACAACACTATTAACATTTTGAAACCTGTAACAAGTAGTGAGGGTTAGCTGCTTGGAAGAACCGAAAGACTTTAAAAAATAATGCCCGCAGAACACCCGTCACCCAGCAGTCATAGCTGGCTACAAGTTTGAGTGAAATATAAGCAAGAACATAATTCTAATAGATAGCAAGATAAAAACACCAGAGGTTTAGGTCTATGGTAAATATATGTATTTCCACTGACTATACAGAGATAAGCTAATTTAGAGTCCTTAGTTTTTAATGCAACTGTTCATTTCTCACATGTCTTTCTGACATATTGGAGGCACGTCTGTTGGCTTGCCATGGCTAGCTAAGCCATCATATTTTTCCATTATTTTTGCAGTCACTAGCATGTAGGTTTCTGTACTATAATTCCATGACTCGAATCCCCTGAGGCAAACTAGACTTCTGTGTCTGGTGTTCAGAAGCAGCGAAGTGGGTAGAAGGTTAGTGAGCTTCCTCCTGGGGTCAATAGAAGCCCAGGTGTAGAAATACCATTCATCAAAAGTAAACTTCAGTGTTGGCTAAAATTTTATGAATCTCCCAGCATGTATGGAGACCCCAGTCCTTGTCAAATGCTTATGAGCATGGATCTTTCTCCTCAGAATGTAAAGTCTGATAATCTTATTAGGAACAACTGTTAAAGCTCGTTTAGAGTCTAAAAACTATGAAGTCCATCATCTCCAGTATTAATACTTAATTTCCAAATTATGAATTTTGAAATGAATTTCAGCAAATATTTTCCTTTAGTTTATCATGAATTGGGGGATATTAAGTTTCTCAGATGATGCTATAAATTATTATACTTGTGAATCATTCACTTAGGTATTTGGCATCTATTTAAAAAAACTCAGCAGATTTAAGAAGAGACCCAAGTAATAATTTCCTGCTTTCCATTGCTATCATATGATTACTACTGCATCTTAGTGATGTTTGCACTTTTTATTCTAAGTTACATTTACAACACCTGAACGTGTACTGCATTCAAATGGACCAAAATAGAATCCTTCCTTCCTGAATACCACACTCTAATATAACCATATGATCATCTTTCAAATTACGTGAATCTAGAAAGAACTGAATAATATTTTGAGTGTCCTTTGCACGTGTGTAACACAGAATTCCACGTTAATAATCCTTGTATGGGGAAACTGTCTCTTGAGGATTTGTACTTTAAGCCTATATTTCAACCCACTTCCTCTAGACAGCATGATATCTAGAGCTAAGAGGAGCTGTTACTAAAGCCTGGGCACAGATGAGTGATGCACCCAACAGGTACCTGAACCAGGATTTCCAAACTAGCTCAAGCTCCAGTGAGAGGGCATGTCCCACCTGGAGTATTCATTGTAGGGTTTGAGGTAAGGTTTCTTAGACCAAACTTTATGATGGTATTCTTTTCCTTTGCTTAGTGGTTAGGCTGGAGGTAAAACTACAATACCATTTCTTTTGCGATGTTTTCAAAATACTGTTAAAGTATTCATTCACTTATCCAATACATATTTGTTATTCAATGTATATACTGTTAAAGTATTCACTCACTTATCCAATACATATTTGTTATTCAATGTATATACTGTTATTCACTCACTTATCCAATACATATTTGTTATTCAATGTATATACTGTTAAAGTATTCACTCACTTATCCAATACATATTTGTTACTCAATGTATATTATTGTGGAGTAGCTGCTGCTTTAGCCACAGGGGACACGGCAATGTATAACCAGGAAAAACAATTGCCTTCGCGGGGGGGGGGGGGGGGGGGGGGGGGGGGTGGAAGGAGGAAAAGGACATTCATATGATAAATAAAATGTACGTTACATGGTGGATGTGCTGTGGAGAAAAAGAAAGCCGGGGAGGGGGACCAGAGGGTACGTGTGGGCGGGATGTGCAGTGTTGAAGGGTGTGCACAGACCCGGAAAGTCTCACTGAGAAAGAGACCTCCGAGTACAGATCAGCACGATGAAGGGTGAGGGATTAGCCCTGAGGTCTGTAAGGTGAGTGCTCAAGGCTGAAAGAAGAGTGAGGAGGTCCTGAGGGGAGGCCAGGTGGGAGGGAGAGGAGACTGTAGGTGAGCACAGCTGTGTGTGATGGTGGGCGTGATGGCAATCAGGGGTGGGGTGCAGATCATGTGGGCTTTGCAGGCCATGGTGATGACCGTGGCTTTGACTCAGGGTGAGATGGGAATAGATCGGAGGTTTTGATGAGAGATGGGACACTTTCTGGCTTAAGAGGATCACTTCCGGTGCTGGTTGAGAATGGCTAGGAGGGGGTAAGGGTAGGATCAGAGGGACAGTGTGGGGGGCTTATGCAGTAATCCAGACTAGAGTGGAGGTGAGGGATGCTGGTGGTGGAGGAGGAGATGGGGAGAAGATAGGGCCAGCGGGTTTCTTAACGATGATCGGGACATGGGTGTTGCAGGTAAGAGAGGAGTTATGAGAGACTCCAAGGCTTTTGGCCTCATCAGTGGGATGGAGTGAATTCCCATTAGCTGAGATGAGGAGGCCCAAGGGAGGTGCAGAGATGGGGGACAAAGCTTAGGAGTTCAGTTGGGGACGCGTTCAGTTTGAGATGCCCACGAGACATCTCAGTAGAGAGACTGAATGGGGATGTGGGTATCCAAGCCTGGGAGTTCAGGTAATGTGGCTGGGAAACCAAATGTGGGCAGTCCCATGGTATTTAAAGCTCTGAGAATAATGAGGTGATCTAAGAAATGTAAAAGAGGGCTTCCCTGGTGGAGCAGTGGTTGAGAGTCCGCCTGCCGAGGCAGGGGACACGGGTTCGTGCCCCGGTCCGGGAAGATCCCACATGCTGCAGAGTGGCTGGGCCCGTGAGCCATGGCCGCTGAGCCTGTGCGTCCGGAGCCTGTGCTCCGCAACAGGAGAGGCCACAGCAGTGAGAGGCCCGCGTACCGCAAAAAAAAAAAAAATGTAAAAGAGAGAAGTGGCCCAAGAGATGTGCCCATTGGGCACCGATCCAACCTCAGGAGCTGGGGAGTTGGGCAGGAACAAGCAAGACTGTCTGAGAAGGGTCACCGAGGTGTGGTCCTCAAGGCTGAGTGTGGAGGGTTTGTTGAGGAGCAAGGAGTAATGAACTGTCACGGTGACTTTTCCCTGGTCTTAATCCCACTGGGGCACGAAATCAGCAAGGTTCATTTTAGCCCAGAGTCCTGAGCTGCTTTATCCGAAGGGTTCTGTGTTCGTTAATCAGCTTTATCTTCCCAGCAAGCTGCAAGCTTCTTGAGTTCAAGGCTTTTGTTTTCTTCTTTCTCTCTCTCTCTAAAGCAGGAGCTTTTGAACACTTTTTAAACTATGTTTCACAGTAAGAAATACATCTTACTTTGGAAATGGGTACATGCACATACACCACTGAAAGAAAGAACTACTTAACCTCTCTGCATGCCACGCACTCTCTCTTCTATTTTCTTCTATTGTATTCTACTTAGTTAAAAATAATGTTGTTTGTGACCCACTGGATTGATTTCACTAACCACTAATTGGTTGCGGCCATCGGTTTGAAAAACATTGTGTTTTAGAGCATCCAGTACCGAGCGCCACCACGCTCATTATTCATCAGAGAGACAATGTGATTCATCTTTGTTTCTCCCAAAGCACCTTTGATAAAGTAAATGCTTAAGACGTGCTTGCTTGTTGGATGAATAGCTATGAGACCCTAAAGTAATACTCCTTGAGTTGAGTGCTCCGGTTCTTAGTTACCTTTACATTTACTGATTGTATTTTTGTAGAAGAATATTTCTAAATGGCTTTCTATCTTCAGAATAAGGACAGACAAGAGTGTCTTTCTGAATGGGCCCCTGTGTAGCCGAGAGTCAGAGAACGCACTGGCCAGGGTTGGAGATGCCCTCTCAGAAGGAGTCAGTCCAACAGCTGGGCTGGTACCACATGTGCAAAAGCAAGAGCAGGCAGCCTGATGCTTGAATGTATTTGCATGTTGTTTTTCTAAAAGTTGACATATACTTGACTTACAATAGTATATTAGTATCAGGTGTACAACATAGTGATTCAGTAGTTGTATAGATTATACTCCATATAAAGTTATTATAAAATATTGGCTATATTCCCTAAGCTGTACATTACACCCTTGTAACTTATTTTATACCTAGTTGTTTGCGCCTCTAAATGTAACACCTGAAATCACAAAACTGCTAGAAGAAAGCATAGGCAGTACATTCTGACATCGTCTTAGCAATAATTTTTTTGGATCTGCTTCCTCAAGCAAAAGAAATTAAAAAAAAAAGCAAATGGGACCTAATCAAACTTAAAAGTTTTGCACAGTGAAGGACACCATTAGCAAAATGAAAAGGCATTTGCATGTTATTAATAAATAAATTAAAAGGCTTTCATTCACCTTAGAACAGCCCTGTCTTTTTATTCTAATTTATATGGTACTTGATGTCAATGTCTGTCATTTAAGAACAAGAGAGAAAAACCCATTAAATATCTATGACCAAAATAGACGGACTGGGACAAAAAATCATTAGGAATAACATGTTTTAGAATCTTGAAGGGTCCAAGTATAGAAATGATATATTATTCAACCTAGACGTTTCATTAAAGGAATCTTTAAGCACCTGGCACATAGTAAGCTCTCAATAAATGTTAGGTAATGTCTAAACCCTTCTCCACACAGCACACCTACAAACGTGGCACAGAAGAAAATGGAATGTTTTGCCACTATGTAATTCTTACCCAGGTAGTTTTTCACGTACGGGGAAGGATCATAGTGACATGAATATAGTATAGAGTTTGGAATCAGGTAAAGCTGGGTTCAGATCTGACTCTACAACTTACCAGGTGTGATTTTGGCCCAGTGACCTTAATCTCTTTTAACCTCAGTGTTCTCAAACATCAAATGAGGACAGGAACACATACTCAGGGCCTTACTGTAAGGATAAAGATGGTATGAACTTACATATAAGTATTATATATATATATATATATATATATATATATAAAATGTCTATTAAATAAAAGCTTGTTTTTGGAATTCACAAGGTATTTTTGTGTAGAAATCATGTTGTAAGTGATGATTAAGTTCCCACGGGGAGCCAACCCCCTACAGCCTATTTAATTCATAATAGAGCTGAACCGTGGTGGACTGTGGAATAGTTCAAAGCTCTTTGAGCTTGGGGGTGGGAGGGGCTTGGGGTGGGAAGTTCCGTGCACTTGGGGGAATCTTCAGTGGCCTGTGAGTAAGGGACAGTGGATCAGTCAACGTTCTGAGAGCAGAACAGAATGAACAGAGATTTCTTTGAAGGAATTGGCACATGGTTTTGGTTTTGGGGGATGGCAAGTATGAAATCTGGTGGGCAGGCTGGTAGGGTGGAAACTCAGGCCAGAGCTGATGCTGCCGTCTGCGGGCAGAGCTGCTTCTGCTCCTGGAAGAAGAGCTTTGCTCTTAGGCCTTTCACCTGATTGGACGAGGCCCAATCACATTATCAGGGGTCAGCGCCTTTCCTTAGTCAACTGAATGTAGATTTTAATCTACACAATTCCTTCCCAGGGATGCCTGGATTAGTGTTTAAGTAAATAACTGGGTCCTCTAGCCTAGCCAGGTGGGGCACCCAGAACCAACCATCACAGGTGGCGGCTTCTGGGGCGGCGGGCGTGAGACTCCAGGTGCAGACAGGACCCCCTCAGTGCTGGTTGATAGGCAGGCTCTCTTCAGTCGTGAGCTGTATGTGCTCTGTCCCTTCTCTAGGAGTTAGTTTGGGTCAAAACCTACATGTAAATACCAGCTCCCTATCCGGCCTCTCAGGAGCCCCACAAAGGCTGTCCAAGCAGAGGGAACCTCTGCTGTTTGGACTTCAGACCCAGCGCCTAGCAGAGCACCCGCTGGGCTTGTGAATTTAATTGACAAGCTTTTAAGGGCAAGAGAGTCATTTGTGAAATTTCTGTTTCTCGTTGACAAATGAAGAGGAAAATCTACACATCACACCACACGAAATACATAGGATTCTCAGAGACCTATCTTTTGTTTAAGCTCTTCTACATTCTAAAAGACCAAGAATTCCATAATGACCTCCCTTCCTGGAACAAATATAGAGCTCACCTAAAAAAATAAAGAAATGCTCTGACAACCTGCCCATACTACTAATGTAACACGATCACAATATTTTAAAACCACTTGTTGACAAATCCGTCTCACCCACCCACTGTAAGCTACTCGAGAGGCAGGATGACATCATTCCTCTGGCTGAGATTATGTCTTATTCCTGCCTGTATTTCCAGTTCCAAGCAGATTATCAAATAAGCTTAAAAAATAAAATGAGATAAAAGTGCTCATGAAATCGTTTATTACATCACCTGAGTTATACCTCATGTTTGGATCAGTTGGGATGTAAGTGTGGGAACCTTCAGTCCTGGATTTTCCTCTATGAATAGCAGGGAAGAAGTCTGCCATCTGATATGCAGAGGTAGGGAGTGCCCTGTGCATGCAGGAGCTGGTGGTGGGGTGCAGTATCATGGCGGTGGATTTGGGGGATTGGATGCATAGCCAGCATCCAGGAGAGAGTCGTTGGTGGCCTCTAGGGAGCTGCAATTGGGTGTTTCTGTGGAGGTCTGCCAATAAAGAAACCTGAGTATATCACTCGGTTTGTCAAATTCAATTCCTTCTCTTCAGATGAACATCTATTCACATCATGCTTTGATAAATGCCGGCATTTACAAATGAAGAAACTGACACCCGGAATGTAAATTACAGTTTATACCGCTAATAAGTGGCAGAATTGGGCTAGAATTCAGATCTCTTCTCTCTAGGACCTGAGTGCTTTCAGCTTCATCATACTGCAACTACTTATCCTCTGAACTCAACAAAATGAGAAAATGATTCATCTTCATGACTTCTTTTCACAATTTGCAAAACGGTTTTGATCTCCTCTATGGATATGCAGAGAACAAAAATGGAGGTTGGCTCCTATGTGTAGATGGGAAAAACCACAACAGAACGCAGTCTTTGGGAACTTATATGTTTTGTACAGCTTATACCAACATTTGTTTCACTCAAAGGAATCTGTGCAAACGAAATATAGCAAATAGAGACATGAAAGTGACATTGGCTTATAAATATAGGTATGTGTCACGTCTTGCATTGTATCATGAACCTAGACCGTGCCAACTTTTTATGATAAAAACTGTCATGAGGTAAGAATCTTATTCAAGATAATGAATGATTATCTTTGTAGAAGAGTCTTTGCTAATGGCATGCTCCATGATTCCTTCTAACCCCCAATATATATATTTTTTAACATCTTTATTGGGGTATAATTGCTTTACAATGGTGTGTTAGTTTCTGCTTTACAACAGAGTGAATCAGTTATACATATACATATGATCCCATATCTCTTCCCTCTTGCGTCTCCCTCCCTCCCACCCTCCCACCCTCCCTATCCCACCCCTCCAGGCGGTCACAAAGCACCGAGCTGATCTCCCTGTGCTATGCGGCTTCTTCCCACTAGCTATCTACCTTACGTTTGGTAGTGTATATATGTCCATGCCTCTCTCTCACTTTGTCACAGCTCATCCTTCCCCCCACCCTATATCCTCAAGTCCGTTCTCTAGTAGGTCTGTGTCTTTATTCCTGTCTTACCCCTAGGTTCTTCATGACATTTTTTCCCCTTAAATTCCATATATATGTGTTAGCATACGGTATTTGTCTTTCTCTTTCTGACTTACTTCACTCTGTATGACAGACTCTAGGTCTATCCACCTCATTACAAATAGCTCAATTTTGTTTCTTTTTATGGCTGAGTAATATTCCATTGTATATATGTGCCACATCTTCTTTACCCATTCATCCGATGATGGGCACTTAGGTTGTTTCCATCTCCGGGCTATTGTAAATAGAGCTGCAATGAACATTGTGGTACATGACTCTTTTTGAATTATGGTTTTCTCAGGGTATATGCCCAGTAGTGGGATTGCTGGGTCGTATGGTAGTTCTATTTTCAGTTTTTTAAGGAACCTCCATACTGTTCTCCATAGTGGCTGTATCAATTCACATTCCCACCAGCAGTGCAAGAGTGTTCCCTTTTCTCCACACCCTCTCCAGCATTTATTGTTTCTAGATTTTTTGATGATGGCCATTCTGACTGGTGTGAGATGATATCTCATTGTAGTTTTGATTTGCATTTCTCTAATGATTAATGATGTTGAGCATTCTTTCATGTGTTTTTTGGCAGTCTGTATATCTTCTTTGGAGAAATGTCTATTTAGGTCTTCTGCCGATTTTTGGATTGTAACCCCCAATATTGATGGGAATTCTGGAATATTGTCTTTAGAATTCTCTCTCTCACACATACACGGACACATACCCACATTTCATATTCAGCGATGATGTTTTTCCAGTACAGAAGTTGTGAACTCCTACAAACAGTAACAACGCAGATATATTTCATTTGAGAAAGGCTTATTTTGGGTCTTTTTTCCCCTTTCTTTACCTTTTTGGTAATGAGTCAAACTGACCTGATTTGGGTTCTTCAGCTATTCAAGCCTCCTCCTAGTAATAAGGCTGGCCTGCTGTAATTCATATACACCTCACTGCTGCTGGATGAGGGGGCACTTAACCTCCCACTCAAGTTTGCAATTGTTTGTGCAGAGGAAGAAAAAATTTTGAATTAATAGAAAAGTGTTAAATTAAGCTCCACTTATGATATCCCATCTGGCAAAAAGTAATTGTTTTCTCTTTTCTTGAGACAGAGTTGGACAACATCCAGAAAACAAAACAAACTCTTTTGTGTCAGAAAGTCCACAGGGAATTTTTTTTTTTTTTAAGGAGGACATAGTTCTTAAATCAGAAAAAGAAAATTAAGTGCTTCCTAGCTTCTAGCCAAGCTAGTCAAATGTTCTGATATCACTGTAAGAAGTCCCAAACAGAAAATACTTTTGGGGGGTAGGTAGGACACTGTGGGGTAGGATGAGGCAGGAAAGGGGGGGATTTGTTCTCTTCTTCCGTCCAAAGTGCTTCTAGATGTAAAATTTGACCTGATTTCAGTTGTAATAAATATATGGGACACAGAGGCAACAGACACTCAGAAGTGGTTTTCCCTATCTGGTGTTTTAGGGATGGCTTTTTGAACAAGAATCACATAAGTAACAATTGATTTTTCTGTCCAATTTTGTAGGAGGCATAATTTTCTTGAATTTCCTATGGAGAAGTACATTTATTTGTTTTGATTTACAAAACATCCTTCCTTTGTTCTTATGTTATACAGAAACCAAAAGGAGACATAAAAATTGTATCCGGGAGGCATTTGGGGATCATGAAATAATTAAATCAGAAGTTTCTAGCACATGGATCAGTAAAAGTAGAGGAAACTAGGGCATCTGACCAGCCTCCCCTTTGAAGCATTAACATAGGCTAGCCCAGGTGGATTCAATTCAGATAAAATTTTAATATCTTTATTAAGGTACTTGAGGATGTAGATTTATAAAAGATAGAGTGATTCATAAAAATTCTATTATTGCATTATTTTAATTAATGAAACTCAGTTGATAACATAACAAAAGCACTGACTGAAAGACTGAATATATAAAAATAATATCTGCAATTTATTCAACTGATGAGTTGGTTTAAAGATTTAATTACTGGGCGATTTATTTTGGCATCATTTGTAAAAAGCTAACAAGTGATTGTGAATGACAGTTGTCGATATGCATTGCTAACATCCTAGTTCCTCAATATGTAGAATGTGATCTTCCTGAACGCAGCGATTTTGTTTTGTTTAGTTCTGTATTCTCAGTATCTGGAAGTGTGCCCAGCATATGGTAGATGAGCATTAAACAATTGCTAAAGGAAGGAACACTGCCATGTAATGAAGCATCTCACAGCCGCTAAAAAGAACGGGGTGGATCTATTTACTGACATGGAGGGAAGACCAACACAGTTGACTTTTGAACAATGTGGGTTTGAACTGTGTGGGTCCACTTATATGTGGATTTTTTTTCAATAGTAGATGTTACAGAACTACATGATCCTGATTGGTTGAATCCGAGGATCTAGAACCTTAGATATTGGAGGGACCGCCTACAGGAAGAGCTAATTATAAATTATATGCAAATTTTCTTCTTAGTGGAGGATTGGCATCCCAACCCCCATGTTGTCCAAGGGTCAACTGCATATATAATAAAGTAAAAGGGCCAGGTGCTGAATAGTATTTACAGTATAACACTCATACATACGCATATATTTTTGTGTTTGAGTACATGCAAGAAATATCAGAAAACACTAAAATGATAATAGTGGTGGCTATCTTTAGGATGTAGGAGGGGGGAGCCTGGGAATCAGGGGGCTTTTACTTTTAACTCGGTACCATTCCATACTGTCTGTATTTTTTTCAGAATTAACATGTATCAATTTCATTACAAAATGAATTCTGTGGAAAAACCCCAAACGCACTTTTCTTTAAAAAAGCAAAATTTGTGAAAAGTCCACAAATTTACAGTCCATATAAGATCTATATAAGGCCTTTTAGAATTTGTGTCGTCTTCACATGATCTCAGTCTACAGATTCTATTCCATCACTTGCAAAGAAAACCTAAGGAAAGGTTTTAACTGGAAACTGATGAAAGCTGGGTAGGAGAATCAGCAAGAACTATTATTAAAGCTATTTTGCTTTCCTATATTTTCAGCTTGGGTTAGAATTTTGTATTTAAAGTTAAGAAAATGTACATGTAATCGTATGCAAAAACCCATATGTTCTGTATCGGTCTGTGTCACTTATTTTCAATGAGATAAAATAGCTTATTAAAGTTGAATTTTCCCATTGGGTTTAGACGATTCAGCTGTTTATCCAGCAGCACTTTGCTTAAAAATAGATGGGATGACATTTGTGGGTGCTTTTAAAAAAATATCCTTTGGAGAAAGAAGCAGAACTCTAATGCCACTTTTACCATTTCCATTATGTAAGAAAGGCAAATTTTATGTTATGAGGACTTCATGTAACTTATTCTCCTTTCTAACAAATAAACTATAGCTCTTTTGAAACCAGTCACAATCATTGGATGTCTAAGGGCATCTCACCCGAGTTTTACTTTTTGGTGATTGAAATTCATTTAACGGAAACCTCAAATATGGTTAGAAAGAGTTCCTTCTGATTGCATATGGAGATTTCTCTCTTTCACCCTTCTAATGATATGCTTTTCCCCTATCATTCTTTCATCAGCTATCTATTGCGTGCCTGCTATGTGGCAGGCTCTGTGGTTACAAAAATGAATATAAAGATGATTTTGAGTGCATTTTACTTGACTTTATAGACCGATTTAATAATTAAAATTTAATAATTTTTACCAACCTGCCAAAAATAAGAAGTGGTTAATGTTACCTTAAACCTGCTGTCATCTGATCCCTTGGAGTCTAGGATAAGAATTAAAATAGGTTGAGCTGAAAATATACTGTCACCCCAAATTTCAAACCGAGTAGATATACAGGAGAACTCTAGTCAATTAAAGTATGAAATATTAAAATCAGTGTTCCAATCTTGGTAGCATTGCTGATGTGACAAAGGGTTACGACACCAGGAGGAAATGAAACCAAATGCATCACTTTCCCACCCAGAAAAATATACCTTTGTCAGAATCCTACCGCTCTTATTTATTTAAAAATGTACTTTAGGAGGAAATTGCATTTAGCATTTATTGGGTAATATGAAAGAGGAAATCAGGTCTGTGTGAGGGCAGGGGTGTATGTCATCACCATGCCACATTCTTTTTTTTTTTTTTTTCAGTTATACATATACATGTATCTATTCTTTTTCAAATTATTTTCCAATTAGGTTGTTTCAGAATATTGAACAGAGTTCCCTGTGCTATAGAGCAGGTGCTTGCTGGTTATCCATTTTAAATACAGCAGCGTGTACACGTCAATCCCAAGCTCCCTAACTATCCCTCCCCACAACCCTTCCCCACCCTGGTAACCATAAGTTCTTTCTCTAAGTCTGTGAGTCTGTTTCTGTTTTATAAATAAGTTCATTTGTATCATTTTTTTTTTAGATTCCACACATAAGCGATATCATACGATATTTCTCTTTCTCTGCCTGAGTTACTTCACTCAATACGACAATCTCTAGGTCCATGCATGCTGCTGCAAATGGACCACGCCACATTCTTATCCTCGGTTTTTATGGAAGTTTTCTCTGCATGATCATAAAAGTAATGGGAGTAGATTCTCTTTCACCCTTTGTCAGGTGTTCCCCCGACCCTGAATGCTGTCACACAGATGGCAGGTGAATGGTGTTTGCCCACTGGGGAGGAAGGGCACTTTCGCCCACCTGTTATGTGACTTCAATACCTGGCTTGCTCCACTGCGGGACTGCCACCTGCCCCTGCTCCAAGGTAGCCTGCTGCTCTGAGCCATCACAGTCGGTGGTCAGTTTAAGCGGGAGAAAGAATTCTCAGGCACCCATTCATCCGTAGCCCCTGGGAACCCACCTCTCAGAGGCAGCCTACCAGATGCATGGTTTCATCACTCTTGTAGTTTCCTTTTCTTAGACACTGTGAATGCTTTTAATGGTCTGGGTCACCCTCCCCGCCAAGTACAGGGATTTTGTGTTTTCTTTTGAATAGCAAGGTATAGTTCTGAGCGCACCGTGGCATTCTGTAAAAATGATAAATGCTAATGATGAACAACGAAGCAGGCTCTCCAGGCTCTGGGGCTGGCTACAGGAGAACTCAGAATGAGGGGAGAAATAAGTCCATTTCGGACACAAAGGCAAGGTCTAGCCTCTCATTAGATCCAACTGCTCCGTGTGAAAATGTGTTAATAAAATAGGGCTGGGATTTTGTGAGAGAGGCATGCATGTGTGGACCAGGTTTTCCAGATGTGTTTTCCATCTTCTTCCCAATTTGGGGTGTTACGATGTAATAAGATTTCAAAATCCGAACATGTTATTTTCTTTCTTCTTTCCTTTTTATGTTCAAACCTCCGCTATAATGAATTAGCTCTCCCTCCTCAGTAACTTAGAGCGTTTATGTTTTTTCTATAAAAATGAAGCACTTAGACATAGGCGATACTTAAGTATATTCCCTCTTATGGTCCCCTCAGCTTGATTTGTATGTGATTTTTGACTCTGTGAATACATTAATTTGATCAAGCAATGAACAATATTAACTTTATATCTTATACAAATGTATCCTCCTCATAAACAAAACTTTCAAAAACTACTAAATTTTTTAAAAACCTTAGACTTGATTTAGAATTTTGTTTTGAGAAAGCAAAATATGCCAGCTTATAAAAGTCATGTGCAGTGATGAATGCAAACACTACACGTTTTTTCCTCTCTCTAGATTTCATGGTAGTTTAGAAAAGAGACAATTTTTCAGCCGCTCCGCGGCATGTGGTATTCTCCCGGACCGGGGCACGAACCCATGTCCCCTGCATTGGCAGGCGGACTCTCAATCACTGCACCACCAGGGAAGCCCTGAAAAGAGACAATTTTTGAAAAGACCAGTACATTACTAGTTGATGACATCTAATTTCTTAGTAATTTTAAAATAATGTAGATTGGGATAGAGCCACAAAGTTAAAACCATGGAAAGGAGAGAGAGAAGATCGGAACTGTGTTAGAATAACAGGCAACCGTTCAAAGCTTCCGTGAGTGGGTAAAAGAACTGAGTTTTCCTGATGTTTTAGCCCAACAAAATTATTCCCCTACCACAAACACAGGACTTAATTACAGAGTACTAAGAGGGAGTAACACTGTTACTAGTTTACTTGAAGTCAGGAAATATTAAAATGCTAGTTGTTCTTTCTTTAAGGCAATTTTCTTTAAAGCAATTAATCAGTTTTAATCAGGCCGATCAGGGTCTTTCAGATGTTAAGAAACAGCCCATTGCTTGGTTTATAAACAAATAAGACTAGAAATTCTCAGCAGTTGTAAAGCACAGAACTGAGCATGGTTGGTACACATATCTGTATCGCCTACAACGGCAGGCATCGTGCCTTTTACAGGCGGAAAGTGTTCAAATTCTACATGTTTGATGTACGATGTAGGTATGTATCACCCAATCTGGTAGCCAGCTGCAACTTTTTCCTGTTCACAGTAATGAATAAACTCTTAGAGCTTGTTAACTATGTAATTCAAAGTTTACAAAGTACTTCAGGGACTGCCCTGGTGGTCCAGTGGGTAAGACTCCGCACTCCCAATGCAGGGGACCTGGGTTCTATCCCTGGTTGGGGAACTAGATCCCACACGCATGCCACAACTGAGTCTGCATGCCACAACTAAAGATCCCACATGCCACAAAGAAGATCCTGCATGCCCCAACTAAGACCCGGCACAGCCTAAATAAGTACAAAAATAGGATGTAGGATGAGGATAAAGTAGTTTATAATTTATTCCTGAGACTTCAACATACTAATTGGGCCTTTTGAATTGCTTGCTGTGGGCAGGGACTGTAGATATTTAATCACTTGATAATTTATTAGTGATGCATTTAATTACTATAAGATAACTTTTAAAATTGAAGAATAGTTGATTTACAATATTGTATTAGTTGCAGGTGTAGAGCATAATGATTCAGTATTTTTGCTGATTATACTCCATTATAGGTTATTACAAGATAATGGGTATAATTCCCTGCCCTACGCAGCATATCCTTGTTGCTTATCTATTTTAAATATAGCAGTTTGTATCTGTTAATCCCATACCCCTAATTTATCCCTCTCCCCTTCCCTCTCCCCTTTGGCAACTATAAGTTTGTTTTCTTTATCTGTGAGTCAGTTCATATAATTTTATTGCCAATATGAACATGACATGTTTGACTACTGCTCTTACTATCCATTTTTATAAAAAAAGATAATAGTAGTAACCATTAATGATAGTAGCATGCTTCTATATATAATATAAAATGTCTATATAAGTATGTCTTCTCTATAAGACATATTTATCTTAAGAAAAAAATTGTGAATTTTAGACAAGTTTTCCTCAATTGTGAAATACAATAGGTAAAAATCCACCTGTGGTTTTATTACGCTTGAAAATAAATCAGTGTTCATTTAACATGGTATTTTGTTGTTCTCCTTTGATAGACTGCCTCAGTTAAAAAAAAAAATCATGTCATAGGAGAGAAGGTGAATTCAACCTGGAAGTCCAGAACACTTGTTCTTAAATTCTAGCTCCGATTTTGAGTTGTTGTTTGAACTATACAATAGATGATAAAGGAATTAATACCTGTTTCATGCAGTTCTGTTGTTATTTCCTTTTATAATTTCCTGCTTTTGAAAGAATAGTGTAGAAGGCCTTACTTTCTCAAGACACTGACATTAGGGTTCATGAACTGTACTTGTTTTCTTTATTCCACGATAACTCTGCCCAAAGGATAAATGAATGAATGAATGAAGCCATCCATCCATCCATCCATTCACATTTATTTTTTGTTCTCGAAGCCCCCTTATATTGTGTGTGCTGTTTCCAGCTTTACTGAGCTATAATTGATATATAACACTGTGTTAATTTAAAGGGTACCACCTATCGACTTTATACAATTATATATTGTAAAATGATGACCACCATAGCTTAACATAGCTAACACCTCATCACATCACTTAAGTGCCATTTTTTTTTTTTTTTTATGCTGAGAATGTTTAAGATCTACTCTCTTAGCAACCATTCACATTTATTGAGGGCTTCCTATATGCCATGCACTATGGGAGCAGAAGATGTAAGTACTAATAGATTGGTATTTGCCCCCAGGGATCTCAATCTGTGGAGGGAGAGGTAGAATTTGTGGTGGGAGGGGAGCGACAAGCACACAAGTGTGGCTGCAATGAAGTTACGACATTGCTGGAAAACACATACTAGACAGTGCAGTTACCATGGAAACTGCTTCAAGGAGGTTGTACTTGACTTGAGACTTGGATGGTCGTCCAGACTGCCAGCTGGACCCAGGTATAAAAAGAGGGTATTACACGTGAGGAAACAGCATATGTGGAGTTATGGCCTTGAGAAAGGGCAGTGTGTTCTACAGGAAACACCAATTTACGTACAATACATGGAGAGTTCAAAACAAACTTCACTCCAGACTGAGCCTCTCTGGATGGGACCGCTTTATAGATTAAGCTGAAGGCACTCAATCTCTTGCTAATAATCTTGACTTGGTTTAAAGCACAACAGGTCTTTTTCAAAATGCCTTTTCTTGGATTGCCTTTTTTCTATGAGTAATAGGGAGCTGAGAACAATAGAAAATCGGTCCTTTGGTTTCTGTGGGTCTTTTCTAAGTCCACATTTCTTTTCCCTCCTCAAGGAAATCCCCAAACCATCCTTTCTTCTGAACTGATCACTCCTTGCTGAGCAGGGCCTTCTACCCTCGGCTTGGCACCCTCCCTGCCACGTCCCAGCCTCAACCACCACTCACCAGCTCCCGCCTCCACAAGACCTCCCTTCTGGTTCTGCCTAAAATCCCCACCCAGGCGGCACCCTTCCACTTTCTCCTTCTGCCCTTCCTCTAACACACGGCACTGCGGTACCTCCAACCACCTGTCAGGCGCACATCTAAGGCTCAGAGGGCCTCCCCAGTACCCCCTGCCCCCCTCCCACCCCCCATGCAGCAGCCTTTGTAATATCCCCTTTCTTACACTATCGGCTCATTTGGAGTCATCTTTCGTTTCCTAAAATACCACCGCTGTATTAGTTTCCTGGGGCTGCTGTATCGAATTGTACACATTTAGTGGCTTCAAACAACTCACATTTCTTCCCTTACAGTTCTGGAGGCCAGAAGTCTCAAGTTGGTTTCCTGGGCTGAAACCAAGGTATCAGCAGCCCTGAGCTCCCTCTGGAAGCTCTAGGGGATGGTCCATGTCCTTGCCTTGCCCATCTTTCCTCCACTTCAAAACTAACAGCACAGCATCTTCAAATCTCTCTGTTTCCACGTTCACGTGGCCTTCCCCTGTGGTCAAGTCTCCCTCTGCTTCCCTCTTACAAGGACCCTTGTGATTCCATTGAGGGCTCACCCAGATAATCCAGGATCATCTTCCCATCCCAAGATCCTTAGCTCAGTCCCACCCGCAAAGTCACATTTGCCCTAAACAGTCACATTCACACTTTTCTAGGGTGAGGATGGGCCGTATTCGGAGCCATTTCTCCATATACCCCATCCACCAACACTACCAACGTGGAAGAGGACTTAACTCTGTGCTGGGCGACAGTTTACGAGGTGGGCACCGTTATTATCTCTGTTTTACAGATGAAGAAACAGGCACAGAAAGGTAAACTGATGTCTCGAGGCCACATAGATAGAGAAACCGAGGTCCATCCACCTTAGGAGCGTGTGCTCCTCACATGATGCTGTACTGTTGTCTCTCAGCTTTTGGGACCATGTGCGTCCATGGGTTGGTTTGGATCACAAGGACCCTAAAGACAATCACGGTCAACACAGCGTGGATCATTGTCCAGAAGTTGTAGATGCCCCTTTTCTAGCTGCACTTCTAGAGATTTCTCCCGCAGAGAGCACCGCTAATTAAGGGGTCGGGTGGTAACAGCAGCAATTTGCTTCCCCCTGAAAGGCCACTGGAAGCCCCCTGAGTAGTCTGACGTCAAGCTATGACTGGTGAATGTTAAGATCTAACTGAGCTCAGGCAAAAGCGCTGTGGAAAGAGTAATCACAGAGCAGGACCGGGAAAGAAATTCATGTTGAAAAGGACAATGGAAATAGAACAGAAACGTGAGGCCCAGCTACTCTCACCATGGAGAGAACAAGAAAGGCAGAAAAAGGCACTGAGCCTGGAGAAGAAAGAATACAGCACAAAGAAAGGTACTTTCAGGTTAACAATAAGGGAAGAATACACTCGGGGTGCATTGGGGAGGTCAGAAAGCAAAGGAACAGGCAGGTGGTGAAAAATCAAGGATTTTTCTACCACCCACTATTCATTTTTAAGATTAAAATTTTCTCTCACTCCAGGGTGGCAGTGGGCCACGTGGAGGATAGAAAGAGCTGGCTCCTGGAATCAAACAGACGAGGGGGCCCGTTCGTTAATATCAGTGTTACTCATGGCAACTTGAGCCTCAGTCTTCTCATTTATGAAATGGGTATAAGCACATGAAGATTAAAGAATTTACATGAATGGTTTTAGCACAGTTCTTTGCAGGAATGAGTAACATAAAGAATCATTGCATTTGGTTTCTGCAACCTCATCAAAACAAAAGGTAATAGGGCTTCCCTGGTGGCGCAGTGGTTGAGGGTCCGCCTGCCGATGCAGGGGACACGGGTTCGTGCCCCAGTCCGGGAAGATCCCACATGCCGCGGAGCGGCTGGGCCCGTGAGCCATGGCTGCTGAGCCTGTGCGTCCGGAGCCTGTGCGGGAGAGGCCACAACAGTGAGAGGCCCGTGTACCGCAAAAAAAAAAAAAAAAAAAAAAAAAAGGTAATAAAGTCGTTAAGGAGTCCAGGTTTCTATTCATGCAGTCGGATAGAGTTTTCTTTGGGCTCGTTTGTGGCTACACTGTGAATAAGAGACCAGATATCTACCTTCATGAAACTGAGTGGAATAGGCAACCCATGTAAAACAGAAGGAGCATGATAAGGAAATAATGGATGTGATGAGAACTATGGGGAGAGACTGGACACAAACATGGCCAGTCAGAGAGGGCTTCTTGGAGGAAGTGTCATCTAAGCCAAGACTAAAAAGTTCACAAGGCGTAAATAAGGAAGAGAGGAGTTTGGAGTGAATGGATATGAGAAAGTTAAAAGTACAGCAGTGTGGATGAAATGCAGAGTAGACAGAGGGAGTGTTGAGAAATCAGGCTGTGAAAGAAAAAGGTCCCCAAGTATGTCATGCCCTGTAAGTCATGGGAAGAAGTCTGGACTTTACCACTGGGAGTATGGAGGAACCATTGAAGGATGTAAAAGCAGAAGATTTACTGATTCTATCTGTATTTCAGAAATGTCATTTGGACGCTAGTATTGGGTTGGCCAAGCTGTTCACTCAGGTTTTTCCGTAACATCTTACGGCAAAATCCGAGAGAACATTTTTGGCCAACCCAATATATAGAATGAACTGGATTAAAGGAAACCTAGAGGCAGGAAGAACACTTAGGAGGAATTTATACTAATCTAGGTGAGAAACTATGGAGCTTCAACAAGGATAGTGGCAGAGGGGATGAAGAGAAGTGAATAGAAATAAAATCTGTAGGACTTGGTGATTTTCCCATCCATTCATTCATCCATCCAACCAACTCTTAGGAGTCTACCTTAGAGATGTAAGGGGAGGTAGAGGGGAAAATCAAGGTCTTCCCCTCTGTTTCTGGGCTGAAAAAATGGGTAGACGGTGGTTCTATTTTACAGGAGTAGGAAATGCAGGTTAAGAAGTCTTGTGGGGAAGATAGTGAGCCCAGTTTTAGAGATGCTGGCTTTTCAGTAATGCCTTTACTTTTTTTTTTTTTAATTTTATTTAGTTTTGGCTGCGTTGCGTCTTCGTTGCTGCGCGCGGGCTTTCTCTAGTTGCTGTGAGCGGAGGCTACTCTTCCTTGCGGTGCGCAGGCTTCTCATTGTGGTGGCTTCTCTTGTTGCGGAGCACGGGCTCTAGGCACGTGAGCTTCAGTAGTTGTGGCACGTGGGCTCAGTAGTTGTGGCTCACGGGCTCTAGAGCGCAGGCTCAGTAGTTGTGGCGCACGGGCTTAGCTGCTCCGTGGCATGTGGGATCTTCCCGGACCAGGGCTCGAACCCGTGTCCCCTGCATTGGCAGGCAGATTCTTAACCACTGTGCCACCAGGGAAGCCCACCTTTACTTTTATAACGCAGATACCCTCGGGTCCTCCAGCCTGTGTGCGTCAACGAGGTAACCTTAGCGATAGTAACCAAGTGTAGCGATGTTCCAGTCCCCCTCTCATCTTTGCTCCTCCTCCACCTAATTCTGATTGTCCCCACAAATGGGCTTCACATGTATTTGGGAACAAATCTGTTTGCTGCCTTCTGCTCAAGCCTCCTCGCTGTGTGCCAAGAACCTGTTAGGATGGCGGGCCATCTGTGACCACGCTGTTGCCTCGGTTACCACTGCCCTCCGTGGTTGGCGGCTCCGTGGTCTTTCCACGTGTGTGTGTGTGTGTGTGTGTGTGTGTGTGCGTGTGCGTGTGTGAAGGGAAGGCAGAGGTGCTGCTTTCTCTAGATTTTCTCCATTAATTAACACAAAGAGTTAATGAGTTAGTCTGTAACACCTGCTTTCATCTGGCATCACTAAGAATGCCTGGAAGGACTAGGAACTTTGCATCTCATGGTGAAGGGTGAGTGGGTTGACCACTGTAGACAAAAAGAATCACCAAAAGGATGCTGGTCAGAAACCCTGCATATTGAAATCATCGGGTTGGTTTTAGGTGGCAGTAGTGGATAAAAAGTCATGCTGGTATCAAAGTTTTCTTATTGTATAAATGACAGGAAATAGAAGACAACAACTTGGGGGTTATCAGAGTTTGCTTTCTAGTTTGTTCATTTCTTCCAACTTCCAAATGGACACAGTGCAACCCATAGGCTCTGGATCAGTGATGCTGGGGAGAAGGGAAATGGGGGGAAATGTCAGAAATAAAGAAGCAATAAAAGTGCATGGGACAGTCAAGCATGGTCTGGAGTGATGAGGTCTTAGACGGAAAGGGGAGAAAGAGGAAAAGAAGACAAACACCTTTACGAACCCCAAGCACTCCGCCATGTTTGAGCTTCCAACGGTCCTCCACACAGAGAAAAGCTGTGAAATTGGACATATTTTAAAACCTTGAAGTATGAATAGGTAACATATGTTCTTAAAAATGAGCTGTGATAGACTAAAATGCTACACTCCTACTTCTCATAGGTTTGCTAAATTAGAGGTTTTTCCAGAGAAATGCCTAAAATTTGTAGGTGGCACATGGGGGACATGTAAGTGGAACTAAGTCTTTAGCAGTGGCTGGTCCTTGTGCTGAAACTTAGCATCCCTTTATGCTTCTAGGAAAAACAGATACTGTGAACAATTTAGAGGAGGGGAGAAGAAAAATTCTTCCTTTTTCTATAAGAGTCTGATTGCAATGTTTAAAGATTTCCACGAAACAAAAATATCTGGTGTCACAGCTCATCTCCCACGCATAAAAACAAAATGGGAAAATTAGGTAGGAAAAGGAGAACCATTTCCTTTCCATTTCTCCAAAATTTCCCACATACTTTGGCTGTTTTGAATAGATCTTCTGAAATATCTTTTGAGGTCACCTACTTTGAGAGAACAGAGTCTCTGATTTTCAGGTGACATAGCAATGAGCCCAGAAAACAGAAATCTTATTTTTCATTTTTGCCATTCTTCTTGAAAAGAAAAGATGGTAATTTCTTCCCCACCCCATCTTGCTAAGCTTTTGCTAGCCTCAGGGATTTGTGCTCCGATTTGACTAAAAGAAAAATCTCCGTGTTAAACCCTGAAAAGCTGGATCACAAAAAGAAATCCCAATCTCATAACTGTTTCATCACATTTTGTTTTTAAGATATAGTAGCCAAGGTAGCCATGAAAGTCTCACAGGGGTCTGATGGTTTTTTATTCCCTGAACTTCAGTGGACAAACAAGTACGTTTTCCACACGAACTGAAATCCTTGCAGCCACAGTAAATCAAGGAAGTAATAAGGAAAATGCACATTACCGGCACGCTGCTATTTTAAAAACAGTCTTACAAAATAAAACCCACCTAAACCGAAGCTGTGGAATAATTTTAGCAATTGAAAATTACTACCTTCTCTAGAATAACATGTACTTAGAAATGAAATGACTCAGAAACCAGCACGAAGTATGTATTCTGCTTTCCTTGGAGCATATTCAACGTTTAATTTACAATATATCACGCTAAATACATTCAATCATCAGGGCTTATATCATTTTATCTGTCTTTGCTGCATCTACCTATTCTGCTCTTAAGCTAAATTCACTTTGCATTATACATGATAACAATATTATTATACAGATGCCATTCTTTCTAAAAAGCTGGATTTCTCCCTCAGCCCCTCCAGTACCAATAAGTAACGAAATCAAAGGAAAAGGGCACACCGATGGGGGGTGGGTACTCTTTATGAAATTGTTCATCACAAATTCGCAGACATTGTGAAACATGACATTAACTCCAGTATGTTAAAAGAAAAATTATGGATTAGCACAGAAAACAAACACAAAGAGACTATTTATCTTCTTTTCCATAGCCCAGAATTGCCATTAGCTTACCTTATTAGCTGAAATGCCAAACAGAATGTCTTTATGGAAAAGTAAGTTCATTATTCATCTCAGCTTTGATTTGGTCTAGCGCAGCTGAGAGCATTTAGCTTCTCCCTGTGATTTGCCGATGCAAAGTGGGTGAGTAAGGCAGTAAACAGAACTTGGGAGGTGGGGAGCGGTTGGCCCGTGGCTCACAACTCTAGACCTGCAACTTTACAGTTTCTTTCATATGAAATAGTTAACAAACTCAGATCTTATCACCGAAGTGACTACTTAGTGGAGAATTTTAAGCCTGTTCCGTAGGCAGGGCAGTTGCAATGATAACGTCCTGCCTGTTCACGGTCCCAGCAAAATTACCTTGCTGTTTTTAGCTTGGTGGATTCTTGGACTATTGATTCACTTTGCAGCACGTTAGTGGATAACATATATTTTGTCAAGGAGAAATCCACGTGGGGGAGCGATCTCTGTAATTTTCTTTAAAAAGAAAACCTGCTTGTCTGACCAGTGAATGGCAAGATAGATGCATTTTACAATTTCGGAGATAAGTGTGCACACACACACAACATTGTGTTGGATACAACATTCCGGGAGCTCCTACAGACGGAGACCCAGAAGCAAGATAGCAATAGATATCTGTCCTCAGGTCATCAAATTCTCTTTCAGAAAAAAAAAAGTCACATTCTTTAATAATTAATTTTCTTCAAATGAATTAAACATGTTCTAGAAACCTTTCGGCAAACACTTTTTCTTTCTTAAAAAATGACTTCCATAGAAAACATCCCAAAAGAACCTTATTTAGTGAAAGTGTCTCATTTCCAAGATGGGCAAAGGAAGTGTTGCAGCTTCCTCTCTCAAGCGTTTTACTTCACAGAATTCGAGCAGTCTCATTTACTAAGATCCAGCTTTACCAAGGAAAATATGCAATCACAACAGCGAGACAAGTCTTGGAAAATCAATAGACAAGGACAGCGTCACTGAGCAAAGCAATTTTAGCTTAAAGACCGTTTAAGCTTTCTTTGACTTTGTCACCATGCAAAATCAAGCCCCCAGTTCTCTCCTGAATTAATGAGAGCATGGCTGCCTCTAATGAGAAATGGTAAAGAAAAAGCAATAATGATGGATTTGCCTCAAAATGTTAAACAGCGTTACCATATGACTCAGCAATTCCACTCTTAGGCATATTCTCGGGAGAAATGAAAACACGTGTCCACACAAAATCAAGTATTGACACATGCTGTACCATGGATGAGTTTTGAAAACAGCATAAGCTGATTGACAGGAGTCATCACAGAGTGTATGATCCCATTTATACGAAATGTCCAGAACAGGCAGAATCTATGGAGACAGAACGTAGCTCGGTGGTTGCTCTATAGGCTCGTGGGCGGTGTACTGGGAAGTGAATACAAATGGGGCTCTTACTGGAGTGATGAAAATGTTCTTATCTTAGATGGTGGTGATGTTTGCGCAACTCTGTGAATACACTAAAACCACTGAATGGTATATTTTAAATAGGTGAATTTTATGGTTTGCACATATCTTAATAAATGTTAATAAAATTATAAATTTGTCATAGAAATATTGTCATATAATGGCTGCAACTACAAGAATTTGTTATATATAATAAATTCTGTAAAAGGTAGATAGGGAGAGGTGGGGAAAGTGTCAAGATAACCCCAAACTTGGAAAATCCTTGAGGACTCATGGACTGTAGACCTACCTGAAGAACCATTTGTGCTGGTTTTTAATCATGGATAATTTTCCATAAGGAAAACCCCCCAAATCAGAGAGAGTGAGAGCAAGAGGAAGAAGACAAAGAAGAAGAGAAAGAGAGGAAGAAGGAGACTAGTTTTTTTATTTATTTAACTTTTTATTTTATATTGGAGTATAGTTGATTAACAAGGGGACACTTGTTTTTGATTAGATAGCATGAAAGGACAGGTGATTCAAGAGGGAAAGTAGGATCCCAAACCTTAATTCTGATGATATAACAGCAAGTGGTTGAGACGAGAATAAAAGAAGAAAGCCTTTAAAGAGACCAAAAGAATTGAACAAGGAGGGTTTTGAAATGCTCAAATTAAAGGAACTTGTTCCTAACCAGAGAGATGGGTTCACAATCAAGGAAGAATACACGTAAGTGATGAGCATCTACAGGAATTGCACCAAGAGTGCTAAAACCCAGGATTAAATGAAGTTTGAATTAAAAAATAATAGAAGCGATAAAAAAAGCCAGGGACAGTAAAAAAAAAAAAAAGAAAAGAAAAGAAAAAGGCTTTTGGAAAGATATGAATTGGAACAAACAGAAGAACAAGGAATCCTGAGACGTGGTCCAGATGGTGTAATGTGAACAGATGATGCTGAAGGAGGAGAAAGGGGAGGTGGAGAACTAAACATCAAACTCTCAAACTTTACCATTTTCTGTACCAAAGCAAAGGATCTGCAAATTGGAAAGGTTAGAAAAAGAAGCACGGTGAAGAGAAATCTGAATTTCAGGAAAACCTCTTGTATGCAGATGACTCATACATTTGTATTTTCAAAACTAAAAACAGAGTTACCATATGATCCAGCAATCCCGCTCCTGGGCATAGATCTGGAGGAAACTATAATTTGAGAAGATACATATACACCAATGTTCATAGCAGCACTATGTACAATAGCCAGGTCAAGGAAGCAACTTAAATGTCCATCGACAGAGGAACAGATAAAGAAGATGTGGCACATATATACAATGGAATATTACTCAGCCATAAAAAGAATAAAATAATGCCAGTTATAGCAAGATGGATGGACCTAGAGATGATCATACTAAGTGAAGTAAGCCAGGCAAAGACAAATACCATATGATATCACTTATGTGTGGAATCTAAAAAAAAAAAAAAGATACAAGTGAACTTATTTACCAAACAGAAATAGACCCACAGACACAGAAAACAAGCTTATGGTTACCAAAGGGGAAGGAGGGGGGACAAATTAGGAGGTTGGGATTAACGCATACATAGTACTATATATAAAACAGATAATCAACAAGGACCTACTGTACAGCACAGAGAGCTATACTCAAGATTTTGTAATAACCTACAAGGGAAAAGAATCTGAAAAAGAATATATATATAACTAAATATAACTGAATCACTGTGCTGAACACCTAAAACTAACACGACATTGTAAATCAACCATACCTCAAAAAAATTCTGTTTTCTCAAAAACAAATTTGTATTTTCATTCCAGATCTCCCATATGAACTTCAGGTACCTGACAACTTTACTTAGATTCCTTGAAGCACTTCACACACAGCACCTTCAAAATCAAACTCATTTTCTCTTCCCCCTTTCCTGCCCACACCCCACTGTAGCTCTTCTCGAACTCCCTACTTCAGTGAATGGAAACACCATCTTTTATGCAAGTCAGAGACATAGGTACCATTCCGGACACTTCCTTTTCCCTCAACATTGCCAAGCCCTATAGATTGGGAATCTCTGGAAACTATCCACCTGCCTCAACATCACTGTCACCATTTTCTTTCACCTGAGATGCTATACTTGTCTTCTAACTGGTTCTCCTTCTTTCATTTTATTTATCTTTTCACTTCCTCTAAAGGGATGTTTTCAGAAGGCAACGTGGATATCATCTCTCCCCACTCCTGCTGTTCTACACACAGAAACAAGGATATAAAGATTCAGATTTTAGACACTACCTCCAGGACCCTGACAGATAGAGTCCTGCATATCTTCCCAGACTCATTTTGCACCACCTTGGTGACCGAACCACACTAGATTTATTTCTGACCCTTTTGTTTCTCCCTACCTTTGCCTGATTCCCCTGGCTCATTGTCTAATTGACTTTAAATCTTCCTTCAGACCCAATCCCAACCACTATTTCCTAGGGTGTGCTTCCCCCAACTTCTTAAGTCAATCTGCTATCACAGTATCATAATCTCCTTTGTAGGTACTGAGCAAACTGATCACTTGGAATAGGTTTTTACTTACGAGTAGAGGGTTCAGAAGGTGCTTGGGCTACTACACTCTTGGTATCTTTGAAGACACTTGCTTGCGTTGCCTCTTAGTTTTAAACTCACTGTGGAGAGACCTGATTTCCCACTGGTCACTCTTCTAACAGGGCAAGGACGAGGGATGGATTGTATGGAGGGAAAGCAGGGAATAAACATTTTTGGCTCAGGGACCCAGCAGTCTGATTTTAGTTGCAAGATGTTTAGGGTAGTGCTAAGAAATACTAGTTGCCCATCCCCTAGAATCTCAAGGGGTCCTAGTCCTATGGGAATTTGAAGTCAGCCACAGTTCCTGCCAGCAAAGAAAGGGACAACCAAGACTGCAGACAGGGTAAGCTCCCAGCATAATTCAACAGTAGCCCTTGCCATGGTAGTAAATTTAAATTTATTTGTGTCATTGATTTGAGTAATGTTTATCTCCCCACTGATAATGGGAGCATGAGAGTAGGAATCAGGTCTGTTTCTTTCTTCCTTTCTTTTTTTTTTAACATCTTTATTGGGGTATAATTGCTTTACAATGGTGTGTTACTTTCTACTTTATAACAAAGTGAATCAGTTATACGTATACATATGTTCCCATATCTCTTCCCTCTTACGTCTCCCTCCCTCCCACCCTCCCTATCCCACCCCTCCAGGCGGTCACAAAGCACCGAGCTGATATCCCTGTGCTATGCGGCTGCTTCCCACTAGCTATGTACCTTACTAGAGTCTGTCATACAGAGTGAAGTAAGTCAGAAAGAGAAAGACAAATACCGTATGCTAACACATATATATGGAATTTAAGAAAAAAAAATGTCATGAAGAACCTAGGGGTAAGACAGGAATAAAGACACAGACCTACTGGAGAACGGACTTGAGGATATGGGGAGGGGGAAGGGTGATATATACATGTCTGTTTCTGATCATCACTGAATCCTTTGCAATTACACAGGGCCTGGCAACAGTAGGCATTTAATAAATAGTTTTTGAATGAATCAGTGAAAGAGCTCTTAAATTGGCAGGCTGTGGTGGGAGGGTAATGATAGCATAATTGCTACTAGTGAAATCATTTAAAGCATATGTTCTATGTTGGGTGTCAGGACTAGTCTTCTTGTTTATAAAATCTGACCATTTTATATCGTTCCCTTGTCATCACAGCTGTGATCTCGCTACTGCATGAAGATCCACTATTAAGCATTTTGCTTAGAAAATGAGCATGCAGGATGTTTTAAAATATCATAAGATTTATTAAATTCATAATTTAATTTCCCCAGTGAAGACATTTTCCTTTTGAAAGGAGGGCACACCTAAAAACAATCAACTTAAGTTGCTGTGCCCAGGCAAATTACATCTTTGTGTACACAGAGAGCTTTCGGTAGGACCCCAGAATCAAGGTGGGTAATTAAAACCTGTCAAAGAAAATGTGATGGGGAAAGATGAAGATGGACAAGTCTTTTGAATCATCCAAAAGAACACAGCTTGATGGGCTTGAGTTTACAAAGCAGCAGCCTCCTAGAACAGGCTGTTAAAGGAAGATCTCTGAGCACCGGAAGAAGCAGCTTGCGTTTATGAAGAAGTAGTATGCTAGGCTGACTGTGTTTTACTTTTATTTTTGAAGATTAACTTGGTCGAGGGTATACATATAACCTGCGCTTCCTTATGCAAAGTCATCTTTATAGAAAGAAAACAGGAGGAAAATATTTCTAAATGTTAACAGGACTGGTTTCCACTGATTTTTCTCACTTCTCTTCCTGGCAGCCATTCCGAACAACAAAAACAATAATACAACAAAACAAAGAGAATTACCCAGAAATCACATTTTCAGCAAAACCAGCAGAACACCCACAAACTCCCAAATCGGAGTCAGGCAGAAAGCCAAGGAGGAAAGGGATAGGAAGGTGGCAGGTAAATGAGAGGTATGAAGGGGACCTAGCTGTAGCAGAGCTCAGAAAGCTCTGCCAAATACACCCTCCCCCAAAGCGAGGACCTCAGTCTGAGAGCATTGCAGTGTGGAAAGGCAGGGACTGATGTAGGTGGTGGAGGGTGAATGGGCAAATCTCACTAAGGGCCAGAAAAATTCTTTCTAAAAATGACTGTATCATTTCTGTCCCCACGTGACTGGTAACGTGCGAGGTCATCCATGAAATAACTGAGGGAGAAAAGAACTAGGTTTTGTCTGAGAGTCAGAGGATGTGTGAGTACACAGATGCATCATACGATAAAGAAACAGTGGATAACTGTAGCAACAGCAAAGGAAGCCCTTGGTTCATGAATGCTTGAAAAATGACTGCCTACCTTCTGATTCTCTTAAACAAAAAAAAAACTTGTTCAGGCCATGGGAGGGCTCTGGCGTCCGGGATGAAGGCGCGTCGCTCTCTGCGGGTGGCCCTGGAATCACCCTGGGAACAGGACCAGGGCTGCGGAGAGGGTAGAGCCTTGTCTCCAGTCGGGGAGGAGAGGGACAGGGGGCGCCTAGAGGGAGCTGAGACGGCTCGGGACAGGGAGGCGCCCGAGGCTGGCGGTGCGGCGGCCGCCGCGGCGGCCGAAGAGCACGAACCTCCTCACGCACGCACAGGACGAGGATTGGCGGCGGCCGAACAAGACATTCCTCACGAACTTGGCCGCTGCGGCCGTGGGCATGCTGGCGGGGGGTGTCCTGCGCCGCCGTGCCCCTTTACCGGCTCTACGGCCAGACTACTGGACCTGGAGAATCGGCAGTAGCAGGTCATGCACCAGACCAGACTGGAAACATGGTACCTGTTAAGGATCGCATCACTGAAGTCACCTTTAATGCAGATGTGCATGCAAGTCTCCAGTGGAACTTTAGACCTCAGCAAACAGAAATATACGTAGTGCCAGGGGAGACTGCACTGGCGTTTTATAAAGCTAAGACTCCTACTGACAAACCAGTAAACGGAATTTCTACATACAACGTCGTACCATTTGAAGCTGGACAGTATTTCAATAAAATACAGTGCTTCTGTTTTGTTTTGAAGAACAAGGGCTTAATCCACAAGAGGGAGTAGATATGCCAGTAATTTTCTACATTGATCCTGAATTTGCTGAAGATCCAAGAATGGTGAATGTTGATCTCATCATTCTTTCTTATACTGGTTTTTTTTTTTTTTTTTTTTCGGTACGCGGGCTTCTCACTGTTGTGGCCTGTCCCGTTGCGGAGCACACGCTCCGGACGCGCAGGCTCATAGGCCATGGCTCACGGGCCCAGTCGCTCCGCGGCATGTGGGATCTTCCCGGACAGGGGCACGAACCCGTGTCCCCTACATCGGCAAGCGGACTCTGAACCACTGCGCCACCAGGGAAGCCCAGCAGTCACTATTTTAAAAGCTCAAAATGGAAGAGGAATCACTAAAGCCCTAACAGCTTGCCCAAAGATTACAATCTGATTTCAAATTTGACTGTATTTTTCCTTTAAGATCTAGGGCTATTTTACATTCAGAGTACTAAATAAGTACTTTGACATTTCAGTACCATGAAATTTAAATAAAATGTATATCTAGTAGGCTTCTAGCATTTCTTGTGATAGTTCCAAGTCTCCGAATTTTAAAATGTAAGTGCGATTGTGAAGATTTACCGCCAGCAGAGTTCTTCTGAAAAAAGATGTATTAAACTGTTTGAATAGTAAAAAAAAAAAACAAAAAACAAAAAAAAACCCCAAAACCAAAAAACTTGTTTAAATAAGAGTAACATAAAAGGAACATGTGTGCAGGTCCTCTAGGGAATATGGAAAACAGCAGCCACAAATTTCTTATAAATAAGGAAAATGTACCAGGAAAATATGTTGCCACGAAGTTTAAAAGCATAACCCAAATAGAAACAGTAATTCATGAAGCAATTACAGCTATAAAGGAAGATCACAAAGCAGAATGATAAGAACTCAGGGAAAAAAGTGAGAAAACGAAGGTTGCTGGTAGACAGCTGGAGGATGTGAAATAGGAACGGCAGAATTGAAGGAAAGGAAGGTCAATAAAGGGACACAAAAGACAAGAACGAAAAGAGCACAGAAATGGTGCCGAGATAAAAAGGATAAAGAAGGATTAGAGAAACAAGGCAATATAGCCAACATAGGCATAGCTGTGATTCGCAAAGAAAGTCAAACCAATGGAATAGAATAATTATCTTAAAATATAAGGCAAGAGAGCTTTTCTGAAATAAAAAGTCTAAAATCTATTTAATGAAAAGGTAACCATTCTATCAGTGAGACGTCATTCAGAATGGTCAGTGTAAAGAAATGTCTCAGAAAAAGTTTTGAAAAGAATCCTTTAGGTGGTCAAGCAAAAAGATGAAATGAGGTTAAGGGAGAGAAAATGAGGTGGACATTAGACTTACCTGCAGAAACATGTAACCTGAGCACAGAACAGAGCAGCATCTACAAGAGATTGAGCTAAGAAAGCAGGAGCCAATGATTCTCTGTCTAGTTAAGCTCTTTCCAATGTAAAGACTCAAGTAAAAAGAGCTTTGGACATGCCAGAATTTGGGTCCTATTGCTCAAATGAACCTTTCTAGGGGAAAATCCTAGAGGATGGGCTGTAGACAGACATGAAACAGAAAATGTCAACAGAAAAATGTCATCAAAGAATCAGTGGCCAACACCCCCATGTTCAATACAGCACTATTCACAATAGCCAAGACATGGAAGCAACCTAGGTGTCCACTGATGGATGAATGGATAAGGAAGATGTGGCATGCATATATATATATTTACTCAGCCATAAAAATAATGAAATATTGCCATTTGTGACATGGGTGGACCTTGAGGGCATTATGCTACGTGAAACAAGTCAGACGGAGAAAGACAAATACTGTATGATCTCACTTACATGTGGAATCGAAAAAAAAAAACCCTGAGCTTATAGATACAGAGAACAGATTGATGGTTGCCAGAGGCGGGGGGTGGTGGTTGTGGGAAATGGTGAAGATGGTCAAAAGGTACAAACTTCTGGTTATAAAATAAAGAAGTCCTGGGGTGTAATGTACAGCATGGTGATTATAGTTTATAATCCTGCACTGTGTATTTGAAAGTTGCTAAGAGAGTAGATCTTAAAAGTTCTCATCACAAGAAAAAAATTTTTAAACTGTGTATGGTGACAGATGTAAACTAGACTTATGGTGGTGATCTTTTTTTTAATTTAATTTATTTATTTTTCTACAGCAGGTTCTTATTAGTTATCTATTTTATACATATTAGTGTATACATGTCAATCCCAATCTCCCAATTCATCCCACCACCACCACCACCCCCGCCCCGGCTTTCCCCCCTTGGTGTCCGTATGTTTGTTCTCCACATCTGTGTCTCTATTTCTGGTGGTGATCATTTTTGCAGTATATACAAATATTGAATCATTATGTTGTATGCCTAAAACTAATATAACGCTATATGTCAGTTATACCTCAATAACAATAAAAAAAGAACCAGTGGCCAAAATCTAGCTCAACACATTTTAGAAGAGGTATATCATTTTCATGGATTTAAAAGGAATACCTTTATGATCTGATATGACATGAAGTTTCTGTAGCTATACATATGTAGATATACTTTAAGAATTTTTTTCTATTACTAGTTTGTTTTACTTTTTTTCTAAATCCTTAATGGCTGTTGAATATTATAAAATGTCTTTTATGCATATATTGAGATAGTCATGTGTGTTTTCTCCTTTAATCTCCTAGTTGCTGTGAATTGTATGAATATTTTTTTTCTAATGCTAAGGCTTCCTTTCATTAGCAAATAAATCCCGTCTGGTCATGTTATTTTACATTATTTATAATTAGTTAATTTTATTGAAATATTTATTAAGAATTTTTGCATCAGGTTCGTGAGAGAAATTTCATTACAATTTTCCTTTCTCAGACTACCGTCATCTAGTTAAGATTATACGAAATCCTAAAATGAACTGGGCATCTTTTCTTTGTTCAGATCTCTAGAAGAATTTTTATATGACAGGGATTAACATTTTCTCGCTGGTTTCATGAAACTATTTGGGTCTGGTCTTTCTTTTTCTGAGTAAATGTTAAGCTAATATGTCAGTTTCTTAAACTGTTATGGATGTATTCATGGTTCTTGTTTTTACTGAGTTTTGAATAATTTGTTTTTCTAAGAAATTATCCACTTAAGTTTTCAATATATTGGTATAAAATCTATTTCTGTTCTAGTCCTACGACAGATTTAATATCTACTGTAAATTTATCCCTGTTCCTGTCTTCATTCCTAATAGTGTTTATATTATGCTTTCTTTTTCTCTTTTTGGTGAGCTTATTCAGAGGTTTAGTGATATCAGTATCTTCAAAGAACAGCAATAACACAAAAATATTTACAGTGATTATCTCTGGGTGATTTTGATTATCTTCTTTATTTTCTTATGTATTTTACAAAATTTCCCCAATAAACGTATATTATGAACCTCCCCAATAATACCGGTAATAAAGTGATACACTTTTGAACAGTCCAAAAGTGGACTGAATAGGAGATTCACAACTGGTTGAATGGCTTTTCCTAGGTGGTATATAAATAATTTCAAGAAAAACTGGAGAATGGTCTTTAGTGGTATGCATAAGCCTTTCTTTTTGGCCCTATTCTGAACAGTTTTTTAATCATCAACTTCCATGATGATATATTAGACACTATTATGAGATTTAGAATATAATACATCTTGGGAAAATATTTAAAATACTGGATTTCAGATTTAGTATTTCTCCAGTTTTGACAGTGGAAGCATTCTTTCTGGTCGTCCAAATAGCACTTTTAGGTGGGTGAATTAGAAACAACCTGTCCCTTCCACAAGACTCTACTGTCATTTTCTGGAAAATTATGGTAATAAATAAATAAATAAGATAACTACTAATATAAATGATGTTCTCTAGAATTAAACTGTGCACAATAGTAAGGAGTGACCTTGGGCTAGAAAGACACATTTGTATTTATAAGATGACATTTAATAAAGATAAACATAATAGTCTACATTATGTTAAACCACCTAAGCGCATAGTACAAGGTAAGACAAACATGTCAAAATGATTTCATGTGAATGAATGGCTCACAGTTTTTTCTGAGTATGAGACAGGTTGGCATGGCTGCCAGATGAGCTGGTACCTTGATAGAAGTAGGGTATTCATATCCAAAGATTTTCAAAGGGTGCTGTGAAGTCCAAATTCAACTGAAATATTGTTCACAAAATAATATCATAAGTTAAGAGAGATGCTGCTTTTCTTGGAACAAAATACAATTTGTCTGTTGTCAGCTAAAAGAGCTTGATGTCCTATTCTCAGAGAATTGCTGAAGGAACTAGGTATTTTGAAGATAGAACAATGAAGACTTATGGGCGAACAATAGTTTTTTTTTTTTTTTTTTGCGGTACACGGGCCTCTCACTGTTGTGGCCTCTCCTGTTGCGGAGCACAGGCTCCGGACACGCAGGCTCAGCGGCCATGGCTCATGGGCCCAGCCGCTCCACGACATGTGGGATCCTCCTGGACCGGGGCACGAACCCACGTCCCCTGCATCGGCAGGCGGACTCTCAACCACTGTGCCACCAGGGAAGCGAACAATAGTTTTAATCAAACATTTGAAGGACTGCCTTGTAGAAGAAAAATTTGATTTATTTCACATAGCTCTACATCCAAGTTAAAGAAAGAGAGGTGGGCTTGGACTCACGACAGAGAAGAATCTTCTAAGAAGGGTGTCAAGAATGGAAACTGCTTCTGGGGTGAAAATTCAGGGACCCTTTCTAGAGGCCATTTGGTAACGTGCAAAAAGCCTTACCATTTGGCATTCCCATTGGCCCAGCGAATCCAGGAATTTCTACTGATTAAGTAATTGGATGCTTCCTGAGGCATTTGTACCAGTGAAAGATCTGGATAGGCTACTAAGTAAATACAGGAAAAGAAAAAAAGAAACGTGAGGGGAAAAAACAAACAAACAGAGCAGAAAGGGGGCAAAGAGAATGAACTCAATGGAACAGAAACTACTGTTAAAAGTACAGGGGTGGAAAGGAGCATGAGATATTATTAGAAAATCGCCAGTCAAAATAGGGTTGAATGCAGGCCACTGAGGCAATGGCCCAATTTTTTTGTTAATTAGATGAGAGAATTGTGATTGCTAAAATAAAACTTAGATTGAGGATCTCTAGTGAAGTGAGGTCAACAAAAATAGCTAATAAATGGGAAATTACTTTAGTCCTTTGCAAGTGAAGAAACCTATTACTCGTGGGTGTTAAATGGTTTGTAATGTAGAGAAAGGAAACAGATTCCTCTGGAGATGATTCACTATAGTGCTGCATCAATAGAGGACTTCAGGATGTAATGTACTGAGGAAATGCTGGCTTTGGAAGTGTGTGTTCCATGCTAGACCATAGTCCAAATGTTTGTGATTGTCTCCATCTGAAAACAACGGAAAGGGTAAACAAGTCTCTGCAGAATAATTATTCAAAATCAGAATTTTTAAATTATTTGAAGATACTAAGATTTACTTGCACTTCTTTGTTTTTTGAATTTAAGACGAGTGCATAATATTTGGGAATACTAACCAGAAAAAACTGTCCACATTTTATTGAAAAAGACGTTTAAGGCATTATTCATAATGGTGAAAAATGTAAAAAAAATTCAAACGCGAAATAATTGAGAAATCAGTATTCTAACCATGGTGTGTTAGCATACTTTAATAGCCACAATATTTTTATTAAAATGCTAGACATTAAAAATAATAAGCATTTATTAAAATGATAAGCATATATATGCATACAATGTATATACACAAAATGATACGTTATGATAATTATGAAACTACTGGCAAATTAAATAGTTACTTCTTAATTGCCAGATTCATTGATAGACTTTTGATTCCAGGTCTGACTCAACCCCTCTTTGGTAGTTGACCTTGTTCAACTTTTCCTATTTCTTGAAATCCTGATCTCCCTTTACTTCCACGCTGTTTTGATCTTGCTGACCCATTAGCATGGTTCTCCTTTGCTACCTGTCTGTGTTTAAATATCTGTGTAACCTAGGAAACTGGTCTGTACTGCCTCACCTTCTAACATACATGTCCCAATGTGATCTCATTCACTCAAACTTACCTCTACCTTCTACGTGATAACTCCCAGCTAATCTTTCTCCAGTCCTGACAGCTTCCTGAACTCCAGACTCATAAATTCAGCTGCCTTCACTTTTCTGTCTTCCTCACCTGAGGACTTTTGACCAACCTGGCACCTTAAAGATACGGTAGAAAGATACATTTACCTCTCTCCATCTTTATTGCTTCTAGCTTAGTCTGAACCACAGTCATCTCTTGTCTGAATTATTATAATATCCTCCTAAATAATATTTGGATAAGTGAAGGCTTGCCTATGGGACACCTTCAACTGGATATTCTATAGGCACATCAGATTCAAGATGTCTAGAATTAAATCATCTTCCCCATCCCAACTTATTTTTTCTCCCAGATTACCTATCTCAATTGGAGATACTGACATGCATCCAATTTTTCAAACCATAAATTGGTCTTCATTTCTATTCTTCTCCTTCCTGACAACCAAGTCATTCAACCTCCAAGCCTAGGCAATTCTACATATTTTAAACATGTTTTTTCCTTTTGAATGGGTAAAGAAGATGTGGTACATATATATAAGGGAATATTACTCAGCCATAAAAGGAACGAAACTGGGTCATTTGTAGAGATGTGGATGGACCTAGAGTCTGTCACACAGAGTGAAGTAAGCCAGAAAGAGAAAAACAAATACTGTATATTAACGCATATATGTGGAATCTAGAAAAATGGTACAGATGAACCTATTTGTAGGGCAGGAATAGAGACGTAGATGTAGAGAATGGACATGTGGACATGGGGGGGAAGGGGAGGGTGGGATGAACTGGGAGATTAGGTTTGACATAAATACACTACCATGTGTAAAATAGCTAGTGGGAACCTGCTGTATAGCACAGGGAGCTCAGTTCGGTGCTCTGTGATGATCTAGATGGGTGGGATGGGGGGTGGGGTGGGAGGGAGGTCCAAGAGGGAGGGGATATATGCATACATATGGCTGATTCACTTCATGGTACAGCAGAAGCTAACACAACATTGTAAAGGAATTATACTCCAATAAAAATAAAAATTCTTACCATCAGCATCCCTCCTCTCTCCCACTATGGTAAGAAATCCTTGAGGATAGAAGCTGTATTTTTCAACTTTGTATGCCCAGTCTTTTTTTTTTTTTTTTTTTTTTGCGGTACGCGGGCCTCTCACTGTTGTGGCCTCTCCCGTTGGGGAGCACAGGCTCCAGACGCGCAGGCTCAGCGGCCATGGCTCACGGGCCCAGCCGCTCCGCGGCATGGGGGATCTTCCCGGACCGGGGCACGAACCCACGTCCCCTGCATCGGCAGGCGGACTCTCAACCACTGCGCCACCGGGGAAGCCCTGTATGCCCAGTCTTTAACAGAGTGCCTGACATGTAGTTAGTGCTCACAAGTATTTGATTTAAAAATTATATTATGTGCAACAAAAGGCAAAAATACATGCAACATGTTAATTGCAAATGTGTAAAATGTATGTATTTACATATAGATATTGGAAAGATGTCTTCAAGTGATATGAAGAATTGGCATTTTAGTGTAAGTTTAAGTGAATATTAAACATTCTAAATTTTTAAAAAGCAGCAAATATATAACACATAGGCAAAGAGGAATCTAGACCCAATAGTTTAAAATAGTTTAAAATGGCTTAAAATAGACTAACATAGTTTAAATAGTCTAAATAGTCAAATAGTTTTAAATAATCTAACAAACACAGAAGTTGATGCCCTTTTAGTCCATCACCGCGTGAAAGAAGCCTCCAGGACCACTGAATGCGTACACTGACCTCATTTAGCTGATACGCTCTGGGCGGATGATTTCACACACTTTTCATACAAAGTTTCCAAAATGATTAGGTTAAAACAACATATCACAGATGAGGTGGTAGATTCTGTGGCAGGTGGCATAATGGCTCGCCAAAGATGCCCACGTTTTAAGCCAGGTAAACTGTGACAGTGTTACATTACATGGCAAAAGGGACTTTGCAGAGGTGATTGAGTTAATGATTTTGAGATGGGAGATTATCCTGGATTGTCCAGATGAACCCAATGTGATTACAGGGGTCTTTGTAAGTGAAAGAGGGAGGCAGGAGAGTCAGAGAAGACGACGTGACCACAGAAGCAGAGATCAGAGTGATGTGATTGCCGGCTCCGAAGATGAAGGGGGAGCCAGGCGTCAAGGAATACAGGCAGCCTCTAGAAGCTGGAAAATTGGCAAGAAAATGCATTTTCCCCTAGAGCCTCCAGAAAGGACACAGCCCTGCTGATATGATTTTAGCTCAGTGAGACCCATTTCAGACTTCTGATCCCCAGAGCTGTAAGATAATAAATTTGTGTTTAAACCATTAGATTTGCAGTTACTTGTTATAGCAGCAATAGGAAACGAGTACAGATGCTGTAGGATTTCACTTCCTCAAAAGCCTGACTAAACGAAATTGTGTCCTCTAACGGTAACTTCTGCAATGTCTCTTAAATCTGCTGCCTTGTTTCAGTTCATGTTGGTACCGCCATGTTTTCACACTTAATAGTAATAATCATAGCATTTCTTGAGGCATTATATAATATATAATGCTCCCTTTCCAAGCGTTGTCCTACATCTTTTATATTACATTCACCCATTTAATCCTCTCAAGACCCTTACATGATAGGGATTGTTATTACCACCATATTACAAAAGAGGAGCCCATGGCAGAGAGAGGTTAAATAACTCACTCAAAGTTGCCTAATCTGTAAAACACAGGGTTTGAACACAGCTGTCTGGATCCAAAGCTGTACTTTATCTTCCTAAAACTGACTGCATGCCTTTGAATGGCATGACTGTCACTAAAAGTGCCCTCCTCACCAATTTACTATTTATATGCACTCTGTTGTTAACTATTATGGTAGACAGAATTTTGACTCCCATGATCTCTAACCCCTGCTGTCACACCCGTGAATATGTTCTGGTTCATGGCAAAAGGGACTTTGCGGATGTCAGTAACGTTACTGATCCGTGATCTTAAAATAGGTCGATTATACTGGATTAATCTGGGTGGACCCACTGTGATCACATGAGCCCTTAAAAGAAGAGGGGTGTTATGTCTATGTTATGTCTATGTTACCATAATAAAATTAAATTAAAAAGTAAAAGAAGAGTTTTCTCCTGGCTGAGGGCAGAAGAGAAAGTCAGAGAGATGTGGCACAGAGAGTCAGAGGGATTCAAAGCACGATCAGAGGTTTGATACGACGTTTGGTGGCTTGCAGATGCAAGAACCTCAGTTGTACAGCCGCGGGGAACTGAATTCCGCTATCTGCCTAAATTCATTTGGAAGTAGAATCTTCCCCAGAGCCTGCAGATGAGAGCCCAGCCCAGCTGATATCTTCATTTCAGCCTTGGAAGGCCTTGAGCACGCCACTCAGCTGAGCTAGACTGTGCCCAGACTTCTGATCCATGGAGATGCTGACCTTTCTAAACTCCTCTCCCACGAGACTCTGAACTGAGCTGGCTGGTGAAATAACTACTATGATGTTGTGAATTCTATTTCTTCTTCTCTCCCTCTCTCTGTGCCTTTCCTCTCTCCTGCCTGTGATCCATCCATCCATCCATCCATCAATCCACTCACCCACCCACCCACTTGCCTATTAATTCATCCATCCATCCACCCACTCACCTATCCACCCACCTATCCATCATCCATCTGTCCATCCATCCATCCATACATACATAAATGGTGTTTGTTAGGCACTAAGTCGGGCATGGGAGATACAGAGCTAAATTACTGAGAGATTAGTAAAAATGGGCAAAAGCTAAGAGAAATCCCTACCAATGTGCTTCCAAAGAAATGATACCAAAGCTTCAGAGACATAGTGTTTCAAATGGGGAAACCTTTCTTCTTTATCCTCCCTTTCCTAAACCGCAGGTTGGAATTTTTCTTCCTATCAACCTCCATATTCCTTGTTCAGGTATCTTCATGCTGCTTCTTACTTTGCCTTGTATTCTATTTATCTAACCACCCAGTGTCCCATTAGACTACAAACTCTCTAAGAGTATGAGCTATTTTACAAATCTCTGAATTCCCCTCTCATCTCAGCTTCAGCCCTTGTACACAGCAGAACCTCACTTTTTGTTACTTGAATCGATCACTCAGGAAGAGCTCCTTTACGATAAATCCTATCACACACTTTACTTTGTAACAGGATCTCCAAGTTCCAACACAGGATCTATCTATTTCAGGTAACAGGCACCCACAAGAATAATTCTTGAAAAATTCCCCATTCCTCAAAGTATTCTAAGGTTATAACCCAAAAGGCTTTTCTAATGAGATGTTACAAGGAAGAAGGAAAGTCATCAACTTTAACTTTTTAAGGAAAAAGCTAATTAAAAAATTTTTGAAATATAGTTGGTTTACAATGTTGTGTTAGTTTCAGGTGTAAAGTAAAGTGATTCAATTATATCTATCTATCTATCTAGTCTTTTTTTTACATTGTCTTCCACTATAGGTTATTACAAGATATGGAGTATTAGTTCCCTGTGCTGTACAGTAGGTCCTTGTTGGTTATCAATTTTACATATGGTAGTGTGTATATTTTAATCCCAAACTCTTAATTTATCCCTCTCCCCCATCCCCTTTGGTAACAATAAGTTTTCTTTCTAACTCTGTGAGTCTATTTCTGTTTTATAAATAAGTTCATTTGTATCCTTTTTTTAGATTCCACATATAAATGGTATCATATGATGTTCGTCTTTCTCTGTCTGACTTCACTTAGTATGATCATCTCTAGGGTCCATCCACATTGCCGCAAATGGCATTATTTCATTCTTTTTTATGGCTGAGTAATATCCATTGTATATATGTACCACATCTTCTTTACCCATTCATCTGTGGATGGACATTTAGGTTGCTTCCATGTCTTGGCTATTGTAAACAGTGCTGCTGTGAACATTGGGGTGTGTGTGTCTTTTTGAATTACGTTTTTCTCCAGATATATGCCCAGGAGTGGGATTGCTGGATCATCTGGGGGAAAAGCTACCTAATTTTAAGGATATCATAATTTAAACTTGTTAGTAGCCCTTTATGTCTTTTGGGGACATGCTAAAAGCTAAGGACTTTTCTCCAGAACAGGATGAACACAAACAACCCCCTCCTCAATGTGTTAAATTCAGGAGTTCACGACCCCCTAGAGTCCATTCTTGGGGACTACGTGTCCTATCTGTCCACAGTCGCAGGCTAAGAGCACTGAATTAGGTGGATGGGTGTGCCCTGCCTTCCTGCATCTGAGTTCTCCTCCACCCCATCCAACGGTCTTCTCAAGGTAGGATTACTTCCAAAGTCAGTCAGATGTGCAAGCTCGTCACTTCTGCTTCTGGGCAGCCCCGGCACCATAAGTAACCTTCCCGAGATGCTCCAGGCCTGAAAACCCTCTTCCTCTGAGGGTCTGTATTAGGGAGTCCTGGCTTGTAAGCTTTTCTAGAAAGGCCTATTCTGGAAAGCAAGCTTTCCAACTGGCCTGCCACCAATGGCATTTTTCTGGCTTGTGGGGCTGAAGCAATCTCTCTCTAGGCCTCCAAGTTGGCCAAAGAACACTTGGTTTCAGAGAACAATGTGAGAAAATACGGCTTTTGACATTTGGAAAGTAAACAAATGTGGCCAGACGGCATGTTTTTGGTAATACCGGTTACGTTAAAACAGAAGACTACAACGTACATGCTGGTTGTTATTCCATGAGATTACTGCCTCTTATCTAAGCAGGTGACTCTTATTTCCAATTCAGAATGGTGTGCTAGGTCTCTCATTGACACCCATCCATTGGTACATTGATTTATTTCATAGGCAGCAGGAAGGTGCCCACTCTTCTCAGTGAATAGGGCTGAAGTAAACACTGCCCCCAAATAACCCGTAGCGAATACTCCAAGGGCCTCTCTAGAAAGCTCTTGCCGTTTGGTCAAAGGCAGGAGAAGGTGAGGGATGCAGGAGTGCCTCAGGTAACGTGCAAACGGTACCTGTCGTCGGGGGGAGGGGGGCCCGTCTGATTGGCACCAGCCGTGCGGCTGGCTGTAGCAGATAATACCATGCGTCGCCAACTTCTGAACCCATTGGCACCCAGCGGCAGCTCCCAGAGGTGCCACGACATTGTAATTTACAAATCACTGTGAGTAGGAGAAAATTTTGGCAGCCCTCTTTCATATATGAGAATCACACGTGAGGGTTACTGTCCGAGCGAGAGCTTCGGCCCAAAGCTCAGAGTGTGAATGGAAGTGCCGTGCTGCGTACTGCCTGGGCAGCTCATGGTCAGTCAGGTACAAAAGGCAGAGTGGGAGCTGAGCAGGCTCCTTGGAGGGGCCAGAGCCAGGGCGGATGGGAAGATCCAGGGAAACACTGTGCGTTCTGCGCCCAGAGCAAGGCCCCAGGCATGGCAAGTCCTGATAAATGGTGGGTGAGAATCTGGGCAAAATCCCAGGCTAGTTCTTGTGTTTCTAGTCAAAAATTAGTTGTGCTTTTTGAACGCTAGGTACTTTAAAGAATTTACTCTTCACAATAACTCGGCAAGATATTTTTCTAAAGGAAGAACTAGAAGATATGAGTGGTGAAGTGGTTTATTTGATGCCATTGTCGTGAGTAGGTGGCGGAAAACAGGCATTCCTGCGGCAGCTCTCACCGGGGCACCACCTGGTTCTGACACCTGTAAGCGCTGGGACGTCACAACACGATGTTACCTTCTTGGGGCAAAGCCCAAATCTAGTAGAACTCAATATATTAAAATAGACAAGAAACAGCTAGAACCACGCAGTCCAATAGAACTTTCTGTAGTGACGGGCAGGTTTTATATCTTTGTTGTTCAATATGGTAAACACCAGTCACATGTGACTACTGAGTACTAGAAATGTGGCCATGGTGACCGAGGGGCTGAATCTTTCCTTTTATTTAACTTTAATTAATGTAAATTTAAATAGCCACACGTGGCTGGTGGCTACCATATTGCACAGCACTGTGTACTGAGACTATTTGATTTGAAAGGGACCCCGGGGGCCACCTGCCCTCATTTCCCCAAATAGGGAAATTTCCTTCGCTCTGTCCCTGACATGTTCAGCCAGCCTCTCGTTACATATTTTTAATAACGAGAAGGTCTTCACCTTGCTTGGGATCCGATGGCTTTGTTAGGAAATACCTTCCTACCTTACGGTTGCCCCCTCAGGGGTATGAGCTGGGGATACAGTTGGGTTTTGGTGTGATAAACCCATCTGTTATTCCCTGGGGTTCTCTCCTGATTTGCTGTCCCTCTGCTCTTCTCGTGCCTGTGAACTATTGGTGCCCCAGCGGCATCTCAGTTCTCTGGGGGCGCAGTGTGGCGCTGTCCCCCACAGAATCCAGGCGGTCCCATCCTACCGGCCTGCTGCTGGACGAGCACACGATGCTACGTGAACGCTAGGATGGTTTCCCCACAGCGGGTTTGCTGTCTGCGCAGATTTCTTCTCAGGGCCTGGGCAGCCCCACTGCCTCCGGGGCCGGAAGCCTGGTTGCCTTTCCCCACCCTGGTCTTTCCCTTTCCCACGTTTATGTAGTCACCTCTCCCAGAGTTCAGTGTGGGTCAAACAGGCGCTAAATAAATCTTGGTTGAATGAAAGATGTTGAGAAGGCTGTCCTTGTAAATGATTTAACAGAATTTTTCATTATACACTCACGATGTAGATAACGCGAAGAGACTACGTATTATGACAGTTGGGTGACAGACATCATGGCTGGTTGACTCTAAGAAGGACAGTGTTCAAAAACATCAATGAGATGAAATTGGCATTGTTTAATTTTAGTGAGTTCTTTCATTTCTTAGTTACTTGCGTGTCCCTGTGAAGTGAATAATTAACATTTCCTTCTTATGCATGGGGATATTTTATAAAATATTGACAAGAGAAAGTGGAGGCTGTGGAAACATTAAGACTGGATCCATTACTTTAAATGAACTTCATCTGGGCTTAAGCAAAGGGAGAGGGCATTAAATAAGGGCTTGCTAGAACACTGAATTCTCTGTGATGAGAGACATGTACATGAGGAAAAGTCCAACATGAGCTGAAAAGTAGGCTATTAAGGACTCCACGCCTTCCAGATTCATAACTGAGTATGGCACCTTTTATCCTGATGGATTTCAAAAGCCTGAGTGTTCTGTGTGATCTACTATAGAAATTTAGTTTAAACTCTGCTAACATTCCCTAACAGCACTGTTTATTGGATATCTGTAGCCCCCGGCCACCTTCAACTGATACACATGAGTCCTCTGCACTGGGTATTAATTACATGGCTTACTCGATTCAGTTATATAAGTAATTAAGAAGCATTCTAAAGGTCGACCTTTAGGGAAACATATCTTTTCCTTTGGACCTCTGATAATTTTAACGAATAGTAAGGTTTGTGAACTTCCCAAATATTTAGTTAACAATTTGGGATGTGTGGAGCTCATGCACCCAGCAGAATTCTGGCTCAAAACATGCCTTGGAGATAACTATCTGGTATCCCCATAGGACAAAAGTATGAAGTCACACTGTTATAGAGAAATTGGGTTTGGGGATTCCTCGTTTCCTTCCTCACCGTTTCAGCGAAGTTAATTCTTGTAGAAGAAAACATCCCCAAATTAATACGAGCAAAGGATATTAAATGGGCAGACAGTTCTAATTGGCACATAACCTTATGGTGTTTTAATAATGTGATAACTACAATCAGGTTGGCAGTCTCAAGGGATAAACTGTATTGTTTCTCACTGAAAAAAGAATAAGCACAACAGCTTTGAGCGATGGTTCTTTCATAGGCTGAGATGTAATTTTCCAGTTATATGGAATGATATTGTTCTACTCCAATTTACATTATACATCTGACTTTGCAAATGAATCTCATATGTTACTTTCTAACATGGCCACTTTCCAAACTACACCTAATCATAGAGGTAGAATCTGTTTTTTAATTATAGTTAATCATTTAAAAAATTGTCATCAAAATAAATTCTCATTGAGAAACAATTCGTCAGGAAAAGATCAGAGGGAATATTTACCAAGCAGAGGCAGCATGGTACGATGGGAAGTGAACAGGTTGTGGAACCAGACGGATCAAGGTTTAAATCTCCATTCTGTCACTTACCAGCAATATAATCTTGGGCAAATTAATTACCTCCATTTTGTGTAAAATGAGGGTATGAACCGCTACCCTAGTAACTTTCAGAAATAGGGACAATATATGTTAAGCATAGGCCTATTGAAATTTCTCAGTAAATTATAGTCCTTCTTTTTCTCCCTTTTTTCTCCTTCTTCTCCTCCATCATTGACTTATTATCATTGCCATCGTTCATTAGCCCATGTAAGTACATCAAGTGTGTGATGAAGATGGGGAAGTGTTCAGTATGGTGTACGGGCTGAGCACCGGCCTGGGGCTGAAAGGCCTGCCTGTTCATAGAAAAGCCAGTCCCTCTCTCTGGGTCACAGCTGAGGAAAAGGAATGAAGGTGACATAAGAACTTGTCTGTTGGAGTCAAGAAGTGCTTTCATACTGTGAGCCAGTCAGGAACTCTTGGCACCCATGATCAGTTGTCGTTTTCAGGAAAGACAGGGCAGCTGGACTGCAGCCTGGGAGAGCTGCCGATTAAATTTACCAAGCTTGGGACAGTTAACTGACACCTTTTGGACTTCATCAGGGTTTTCTGATTTTTCTGACTTGTCAAGAGTTGGTTTATCAAGAGTGGATACAGACTCCCCTCCTCTGCCCCATCCTGGTCCCTCCCATCCCTGTGTCTCCTCCCCCACCACCACCCACCAATCATTAAACTCTTCCTTAGCTAAGATCCGGTTAAGGAATGGGCAACAAATTTCAAACTGTGCTTTGGAAGCCCCCGCCCCCCCTTCAGGGAAACTTGGATGCAGGGCAGTGGATGGGAGGGAAGGGGATTTGGATTTGAATTCTAGTCTTGCTTCAGTGTGAGTACTGCAGTCATCTCTTGGTATCCAGGGATGCTCAAGTCCCTTCTTTGCAATGGTGCAGTATTTGCATATAACCTATGCACATCTTCGTGTACTTTAAATCATCTCTAGATTACTTATAATACCTAATACAGTGTAAATGCTCTGAAAATAGTTGTAAATGCAATGGAAATGCTACGGAAATAGCTGCTGGCACAAGGCAAATTCAAGCTTCCGTTTTGGAGCTTTCTGAAATTTATTTATTTTTCTAATATTTTCCATCTGCGGAACCCATGAATACAGAGTGGGGACTGCTTTATGTTTAATGTATTCTGCTTTATATGAACAAGGAATTCCATGGTTAAAAATGTCAAAAGCACTGAGCTAACTGTCCTTTGAAGTTCTTTCCCATACTTGTGTTGACTGTGCGTGTTCAGTTCACAAAGAGGAAAGCCTTAACGAGATGTACTTTCTAGAAACCTTAGCAACAGACTAAACCAAAACCACATTAGACCCAGTGCCTAGAGTGGAAAAAGCAGGGAGCAGGGCTGGTGGCAGAACTTCTTGAGTAGACAGAACACCAAGATCAATGATGATCTCATGCTCCATGATAGAGGACTGCTAACAGGTGGGGTGAGAGGACTGAGGAAGACACCCACCCCCCTCTCTACAACCGAAGAACCAAGGGAATGCTGGTTAATCTCTCCAGGCCTCAGTTTCCTCAGCTGTAAACATGGTTTTGGGAGAGTTTCCAAATTATATAATATAATTATATAATTCCAAATTATATAATAAAATAGCTAAGCCCAATGCTCCTTTGCCCAGTAAGGTGTGGAGGAAGGGAACGAGTATAATTAATGTCATGTGTCTGATTTCTAAGGGTCATTTCAGTGAGGTCAGTGAAGGCTGGTATTACGGCCTTGCCTAGCTGAGTGCAGTCTTCCAGGGAGTTCCATGACACCACCCTGGGAGATTTGGGGGTGCTGATGGTGGGTGACATAGGAGACAGAGCAAAGACAGGCCAGACAGTGAAACTCTCTCTAAGCAAGGCCAGTTTGGAGGAGGAACGTGGAAGTAGTTTCACATTTCCTATCACAGAATAGCCATAGGAATTGGTCACCTAGGTTTACCAATAGAATCTAAGAAACAGCTGTTGGCTTTGGGATTTTTTTTTTTTTTTAAAGCAGCGTGAAAGTCAAAATAAACGTTTTTAAAGAAGCAGGAAAGCTCATCTGAGACATTTTTGATTGATTGTTCAGTTCATGAGATCAGCTGGCGTGAAATAAAATGTTTCTTTTTCTGGGCAGTGATTGCCTAAGTCAAATATGGCAAAGGGACCCAGACGGTAATTGTTGGCCTGTAGATCGGATTTTTCATAAGCGTCACCGCACAGCCCTCACAGAGAGTTCTTGTTTCTAGTGGATTTGTTCACCTCCTTTGTGAAAGCCTTAGAGGGAAGGCAGCAAGCAGGAAAATCAGCTATTTATAGGCGTTTTTGACTAAAAGTGTCTGCTCAGCGTGCCATGAAATACTTCCAAGAGGTGGGAGAACAGGAAACAATGTCAAATCCACGAGAAGCCTGGAGGAGTGTGACGGGGGGAAGATTTTACAGGGGAATCATTTTCAGAAAGCTCAGGTTCATTTGCAAACAAATGACAGTTACTTGCACTGACACCCCCTGAGTTACCGAAAAGCCAGCTGAACTTCTACTAGTTAGGAGAGAAGAAGAAGAAGAAAAAAAAAGGATGAATTATCCAAGGATTACAATTAGTCGGGATCCTTTAAGGGACTTAAAAGGGGCGTCTCTCTGTATGTATTTACTGCTGGGGGCCGCCAGTCAGACTGATGTCTGTAGTACAACCGGGGCCAGCAGGTGGCCTGTGATGGAGCTGGCGTCTGAGAATGAACAGGAGTGATCAGGGACTTTAGACAGGAGCAAAAAAGAGTGATGGACAAGGACCTATTGTCATCCGCCAGCAACGGTGGAAGAACTCCCACGCATTGAAGCTGCCTTGGTAGAAACACTCAACAGAGACCCAAGAAAGGAGGTGAGTGGATAGCCCCATAGCTGTTGCTCTTAATTAGACTTGCCCTGTGGACTTACCAAAGCTGCCTGGAATAAGGCAGCAGGTCTTGACAGACTTAGGATCTGAAAACAAAAGCAGGTTTTGTCTAAACACACACAAAAGCTTGAGGCCAGAAAAATTGTGTTCCATTAGCAAATATCGAGCCGTGGGGGAAACCTGACCCACAGAAGCTGAGCTATCAAAAGATTGACCCTTTGTGATCTTTTCATCTGCAGACAAAAGCTTTATGTGTTTAGTTGGCACATGGGGTGAGGAAGCCTTAAATCTACATTGTGATGAAGACTTGTCATCCGACATTGGGAGACTGCTTTCCTTTCCCAGAATCGGATATGTTCAGGCTAACCTTGGTGTAACGCAAGTTCGATCAAGCAAAATGTAACAGAAAAAGTGGTATATGAAACACGTGAAGAAGCAGTGAAGCATGCTAACATCTGAGGGTTTGTAAACTCAAAACATTTCACATTATAGTTTTTACTTCTTTCCCGAATTTGAAATGAAATATTTTTCTGAGGCCTTAACAAACACAAGAGTCGTATCATTATGCCCATTTTGCAGATATAGAAATGGAAGTACTAAGTAGAGGGAGCCCAAAGTCATGTGGGAGGTCAGTAGTGATGGTAAAGCCAATGTTTTCATCTGTTAGACTCTACTGCCCCCTTCAGTAAATACAATTATGAATCTAGTCTGATAGTTCCCTAGCATCAGGTTCAAGTGTGGTCCTTAGATTGATCTCTGTACTGGACTCATACCAGATCTACAGAATCAGAGTCTCTTGGATCGATGCCACAAATCCTTATTTTACAGACACCCTCAAGGTGGTTCTTGCACACACAAAGTTAAGGAACTATTGCCCTAAATATTTAATGATAGAGCAAGTGGCCACACACATATATGGCTACACATGCAGACAAATGTAGTATCATTGTGCTCAATTTTTACCCTCATGGATGCCACTATATACCGTTTCATACAGCATTTTCAACTTTAGAGCTAGATCTTCTATTTTCTCACTTTTGAATTTCAAAAGCAATGACCAAGAGATCAACCTGTAGCCCTTGATGTCTCCTATGCGTTATTTGTTTCGCATTTTCTAGACTTACCCTGATTTAATATATTTGTTCCCATTATCCCAATATAGCATGTCCTATGTGTCACATATTACATACACACACACACACACACACACACACACACACACACACACACACTGCTTTGAAAAATATGGTTACAGCTATGTTAATAATTTTTATCCTAGGAAAGTGAGGTGAGAGGTGAGAGGAGCTGGCTGCCAAGATAGTGGAAGATGCCAGAAAGAAGCATGTCATCCTCACAATCCAGTCCCAGGGCTCTGAGTGTAATGACTAGAGATTACACACCCGAACTTGGAGCAATTTTGCTCACTTTGTCCTCCGTCGGTACAGGGCTTCCTTATAATAAAACCATTGGGATGCAGGAGGGAGCGACAGGGATAACAGGAGAAACATACCCATTTCTTTTACTTAGAAGTTAAAAATCATACCCTGCCATTTGTAACCCCAGAATTGCGAACTTCAGGTAATTATTTAGTTAACAACTGTCTTCATCTCTTGTGAACCTTTTAAGCCAAAACCATGCTTCAAATCTCATTTTCAGATCAGTTCTTTGCCTCCTTGTACCTTGACCCCACTGCCTTAAATGGATGGAGTAAGAAAGGATGAGTTCATCTTTGAAAAGAGCCTTAAAAGTTTTCATAGATGTGAAAGACATAGTGGGAAAAAGAACAGGGCTGTAGCTGGGCAATTAGTGTGCTAGTCTCAGCCTGCTACTGGCGAGATGACTCATCTTGTCAGTCAAGGTATTTCCTTAGGGTTTATTTTTCCCACTTTTAGAGAGAGTAGGTTGGACTAAACAATCTGAAACAGTTGTTCTCTAAGGGGATTATTAGGTGAGAAATAGGTAGGTGGAAAGATGCTACGCCCACCTTCCAGGGAAGAGTTTGTGAATGAGAAGGTATAGTGGATGGCCTTGCAATGAGGAGGTTCAGGAACGCTGAAACCATCATTTTTCTGAAAAACAGAAAATAAAGCCTGCCTGCTTCTTTAACTACACACCTTAAAGTTTGAGAGACTTGGAGAGTAAAATCAGCCAGGAGTTTGACAATCCTGCAAGTATATAATTAACAGTGGTTAAAAAAAATGAGAGGAACAGAAGTCATTTCCTTTCATTGTTGTCGGATGTCTCTTTGTATGAAAGGGATTGATCCTTACACTAAGGAAGCAGGAACCCCCCTAGCTGGTTCATACTAGTGGTCTGAGATTTAAAATAATCGCTTTAAAAGCAAGGCAAGCTGTTTTCTTAGCAGGATCTATGAAAAGTCTGTTTCCCCACTTTATAGTCATTCTTCTTTCGTGGACTTTGTGAAATGGTACGTTTGAAATAGATCTTACGTCACGAATCAGATATCAAAGAAAGCATAAGTATAAATGCATATTTTAGAAGTATGGGTACAGGAATGCCTGTGCAGATGTAACGTGTATATATGGACCTGGACACATGCGTACAACATACAGTAACTCTAGACTCCACGTAACTCTGCTTCCTAGACAGCTCTGTGATAGCACAAGCCTGAATTTTGTAGGAAGTTTCCAAATTCTGGGAGAACAAGGAGTAGAAGCTCCAACTGATAGAGAAGAGTGGCAATGTACATGAAAGAAAAGGTATACTTACCTAGAAAGCCCATTTTGTGAGTGTAATTAGAAGTCTATTTTAGAAATGGAAACAAGGCAGGGAATATTGCTAACCTTTAACAGATGGAAAAAAACAATTTTTTTTTTTTACAAGATAATCGTTTATATTCTTAAACTTAAAAGATCAGAGAACCAGAAGAGGTCATTCCTTGGTCATATGAGTGTTCCCCAAGAAATAAAAGTGTTAAACAATGTAAGTAAGAAATTGGTCACGGCAAATGAAGGAATGAGCTGGTGGGCATCTCCTTACACTCTATTCCCTCCTTTACCTTTGCTAATTGTTTAACAGTAATTAGCTCTTTATCTTTACCTTTTAATTACAAACAGGATTGGGCTGAAGGAGAATAAATCATTCACTGAAAAAAAATTAAAGCCCCCCCCCGTTACCGTGGTTTCTGTCCAAGAATTTATTAAAACACTTAAATATGCATTTACAAAACTTGAGTAAAACGATTTTTCCCTGTGTCCTAATGTGTTCCAAATGGCAGCTAGGGACACAGCCTGCTGGTTGGGGATGAGGCGAGATGGTTTTTAGAAGCAGATAAGTGAACCGCTGTTGTGAAGTCCCAAATGCATGTTATTTTTATCCAACAGGAAAACGTACGGATTCAAAGTTTCAAATGAGTAACATAAATCATAGTAAGGTCTTATAACTCCTTATGGATTTCAGTACTAGTAACCTGATTTGACCTGAAAAGGCCAAGTTTTTTTTTCTCTACCAAGCTATCCTGGCAAATGACAGAAAAAAATCTGACTGTTAGAGGTACTACAGTCTGAACCATATGAAGTTTCTGATTTCAGCTGTTTGGAACAATAAAGATGGAATTTTTCCATGATTCAACTCACCAATGAGCACAATAATCCACCAAGAGAGGTTGTTGCTTTTGAATTTAAAACTAAAATGGTAAAAAACCTAGTCTAACCACCGAGTCAAAGCCAGCTGGCCATACTGCATATATATTTTAGTGACCCCTATAAAACCGTAAGCAAAAAACCAACGTGTTCTACCATTCACAAATCACATTTGTGTTAGGTCATGTAAAGGCATGATCTCAAATGGACCAGAGATTATGGATGAATGCTTCTTTACTGAATGGTAAATATTTACCCTGGGCTCTTGTATTTAATTTTCAACCAAGCAAACTGTCCTCTAAGGAGAATGGAGAAAGAGGAGATAAAGTCCACTGGCTACTAAGCGATCCAAAGCTGGTTTTTCTTTTTTACTCTGTGCTAAGCAATGCTATACCTTCCATGAGTTGATTGGACTCTGTGGGATCTGAAAGTCTGTGCCATGAAACCTTTGATTGTGGCTAACCAAGCACTTGTGGTATAGCTGAAAATGTCTTTAGCATAATGAAACTGCAGACCAAGAATAATAAAGTTTAACAACTTTCAGGAAGGATTTTTGATCTTTCTTTTACTACCACTGACTCTTTCTGGACCCCTACTTTCTCAGAATATTTTGCCAGTTGTCTCCCCTGCCCAATACTGGGATCTGAGTAACAGAGAGAACTATAGAGAATCAGAGAGAGAATCACCAGAATCACTGACTCTACATTTAAAGTAGGATCAGGCAGAAGTAACCTCATTTTTCTATCAAGAAAGAGGGACATCTCTACTAAGATATCAGGGAGAAAATAGGGAGAAGATTGTACAAGCCAAATAGGAAATATATTCAAGAATCTTGACACTTTTTGCTGGATTATTAAGGCAATTTAAATTGAAAATAAAGAAAATCGTCAATGTGGTTAACTTTTTTTTTTTATAAAAGGCAGCAAGGAAACATCACAGTAACCAAAGTCACTAGCAGAACTGCTCAGCACTGTCACACATTTCACATAAAGTAGTTTTTTTAAAACTGATTTAACATCATTTAAATTGTTCTAAAATAAGAGGAAGGAAAACCTCAGCTGGGGAAAGAAAACCCCACTGGGCAAAGGCTGACATAATTTTGAACAAAATTTTGAAAAATAGTTGTACCTGCATTGAAAAAATAACTCTGGGTTCATGCTTGTTATGAATGATTCTTCAGTGATCTTTTGTGGAGTCTTATTTAACCAACAGGGAAAAAAAAGCCACAAGAAAATCCACAGAAACACAAACCATCCAGAAATTTTACTTTTGCAAAGGAACAGTAAGCATTCAGGATTCTTGTCATGGAAAACAACGGATCACATTTCAACCATTAAGACACACAATGTCCTCTCATGGCATCTAGCACCTTAGATCCTTTGTCAATTAAAGATTCTCTGCAGCCTCTTGCAGACACAGATGTGTAGGTATCTGATGTCTCTACCTGTTTTCTTACCATCTGTACACACATCAGATTTTAGCCCTTTCAGTTACGCTAGCCATTATTTAGAGAAAAAATAAAATAACAAAAACTCCCCCCCCCAAAAAAACCCCTCCCACCTAAACAAACAACACACTATCACCAAATACAAAGTAATAAAAGAGTTGTACTCAAACCTGGTCAGTCCTTCCATTTCTTGAAACTTGCACACAAACTGAAGAAACCCACTCAGCCTTAAAAAGGTCGATCATTTTGCTCTCCTAAAATTGCATCTCTGAGGGTGCTTGCTTTCTTGTCCGTCTTGTGCGTGCGCTCTCTCTCTCCCTCTCTCTCCCTCTCTCTCTGTGTCTCTCTCTCTCTCTCTCTCTCTCTCTCTACTTTTACCGAAGAGCTTTGTTTCCTTTTTCTTGTGTCTGCTGCTGGATGAATGCAAAATACACGGAGTTGAAGGGATTTTTTTTTTTTTTAAGGCTAACAGTTGGAAATCTAAAATCTTGCTCTTCTGAATATCTTATTGTATCAGTCACTCAACACTCACTTTACATAAAGAGGCATATACAGAACCAAGAATCCTGCTTTCTTAAAGCGAAAACAAATCAACAACCAAAACTCCCTTTACTCCTTTGACCCCCTTCCTATTTTATTTACTTAACGATGAGCACTTACCCTGAGATGTGCCATAAATGCTCTATTCCAAATATACAAAAGCCAACCACATCTCAACTGAGAATTAAACAGTTTTAATGTCTTCAAATCCATGTCTCTGCTCCAAATCCTGATACAGAAAGTCACTGGCAGCCGTACAGTAGTTCTAAACAGCAGACATCTGATTCTTGACATTTAAAAATAACAATATTGGAAAAAAAAAAAGGGAGTCTTTTTAAAATTAACTACAAACAGCTTGTGAGGAAGCACATCTCACCAATTGACCGTATTAACTGGAACTTGCAATGATTTCAAGCTACAGTATTTTATTTTTAAATCAATGTCAGACGGAGACCCAATACCTACAGACCTCTCATGTTCTGTATAATCGTGTCAATGGCCTAAGTTAAATGATTTCTAAGTGATAATTCTACAAAGAGCAGAACTTTTTAGTGTTTAGAATTCCAGTATTGGTGAATATTAACCTATACTCAGTCAAATTAAACTAGGGACATTCCAGCCATTCCATTGCTCATCTGAGATGGGTCACATTTCATGGACATGCATTCTTAACTGTGTGCACCCAGAGGAGGTCAAATGAATGCGTACATTTGCTACAGAATAAAACAAATATTAAAACGAAAAAAAGTGCATTTATTTCTATTTCTGAAGCACATTATAGACTCAGACCCACAGTCAAGTTTTAGCTCTCCCAGTGACTATCCATGAGTTCTTGGACAAATGATTTCAGCTTTTGTGCCTCAGTTTTGTCATCCATAAAATTGGAGTAAATAGTAATACTAATTTTACAAAGGTGTTTTGGGTACTAAATGAGCTGTTGTATGACTTCTGGAACATAATAGGTATATAGTATATGTCGCTTCCTCCCTCTGTTTTATAATTGGAAGGGGTAGGGATCAGGTGTAAATGCAGAAATCCAGGCTTTGAAGGCAGACAAATCAGGTTTGACTCTCTGTGTTGCCATGTACTAGCTGTGTATCCTTGGGCAAGTGACTTAATCTAATTTACTAAATCTCAGTTTCTTCAACTATAAAATACCTCATAGAGTTTCAGAGAGCAAATTAGATAACATTGGAAAAGCATCTACTTTAAACATGTATTAAGTGGCAGCTCCAGGCTTTACAACTCTTGAAAATGGCTCTAATTAGTGCTCTGCATATGTAACTTAGGAGTTTGAAGATGTGGACTGAGATCCCAGGCCTTCTTGACCAAGTGCCTTACTTTATAGTAGAAGAAGGAGACCTGGAGAGCTGAAATGATGGTTCTAAGCCCTATCATTAGTGAGTGATCACCAACTAGTTAGCGGCAAATAGGAACTAAAACATAGACCCTCTTATTTAAAGTTCAATGCTTTGTCCACTAAACTTTGTGACATTGAAATCAAACACATTTGTACATCCAGTTTCAATATTAGTTGATAATTAAAGCAATACAACTGGAAAAAAAAAAGAACCTATTTGTTCCCAAATTTGCTTCTAAGAATGAGCTTATAAATGAAATTATTCTATAGGAGCTGACAGGGACTGGCTAAACCTATCTTCCTAAGGGGAGCTTCTGCAGGACAAAGATTCTCCCTTCCCTATAAAGCAAGAAGAGAGCTGGAAGGACGTCCAGTTCTTAGGAGTTTCCCATCTCCTTTCTCCCCTTGTGAATGTCCAGCTTCTTCCTCCCTTTCTTTATATGAGCTCTTCATCTCAGCACACTGGTTGGGAAGCACACACTGCTCTACATTCAGTTTATTTATTAAACATACTATGTCCCCACTTTGAAATACAGGATTTTTTTTTCAGTTTGAAAGTCTTGCACAGAATAGGAGCTCAATAAATGTTAATATTTGCTAAAGAAGACATGACTTGGAGCTCAGTTTATATTTCAAGTGTTGAACTAGCGTGTCTTAAAGTTAATTATTGCTCAATGAAGAACAGAAAATATTACAATTTTTTCAGTCTTTCAGTAACTCCAGAATTAAAGACAAAGGTGCTTCTGGTATCAAGTCAGATTAGCTATTACTCTCGGGAGGAAGGGAAGGAAATGGGATTGAGGAGGGTACCTGTGTGATCCATTGTAATTAATGTTTTATTTCTCTAGCTGGGTGATGTATAAATGGGTATTTATTTTTTTCTTGATATCTTTCTGTAAGCCTCAAATATTTCATTAAAAACAACTAGCTTAAGTGGGAAGCAGCCTCATAGCACAGGGAGATCAGCTTGGTGCTTTGTGACCACCTAGAGGGGTGGGATAGGGAGGTGGGAGGGAGACGCAAGAGGGAGGGGATATGGGGATATGTGTATACGTATAGCTGATTCACTTTGTTATACAGCAGAAACTAACACAACATTGTAAAGCAATTATACTCCAATAAAGATGTTAAAAAAAAAACTAGCGTAAAAGAAGGCAAACAATTTGAAAATAGAATTTCCAAATCTTTATGATGAGATCCAATAATGCTACTATACTAAATCCCATACTTAAATCTTCAAGCTTTCATTCTTATTTTACTGAAGAACTTGAATAATAATACGTTTACTTTAAAGATTTGTTTTCCTCCTTGCTCACCATTTCATGTCCTTGATTCCGGAGTTGTGCTGGGGTGTTTTGGAAAGAGCTATTTTGCATCAGATAGATCTAAGTCTAAAACTCAGTTCTACCACTTACTGGCCACATAACATTACGTCACTTGATATTTCTAAGCCTCGGTTTCCTCTCTTGCAAAAACTGAGAGTTATTATCTGTAGCCCTCAGGACTATTATGAGGATTAAATGAAATAACAGATGTGAAAATGTTTGCTGCAGTATCTGGTACATAGTAGATTTTCAGTTAATATCATTTTCCTTCTTCCTTCCCTTATCCTTCCACTTTTCACCACTACTTGAGCTTTTAACTTCAAAAAGGTTATAAAAAGGAAAGGAAAATGAGCTTAAGGTAGGAAGCAGGCAATTATGCTAGTATCATGAAAGCATTTTGTTACTAACAAAGGCTGGTCCTAGATCCAGGTACAGTATCCTTTTAAATTAGATATTTCTTATCCAATCTCATCACTACTTACTAAAGTTCAAGTTTTTTTTTTAAAAATTGAATTTGTTTTGTTTTTGCCGCTAGTCACAAAACCTCCATAGACAAAAATGTATCCTAGGTTTTCTATCTCATTACACATCCTTTCTTCAAGACAGATATTTTATCAAAATACTTTATTCTCAATAGTGGATGAGATTTATGTGCTTAAAGAATTGCTAAAGCTTTCAGTTGTAACCCTTGTAATGGTCTTTTCTATAAGTTAAGAGACTTGGGTTCTGGTCCTACCTCTGCCACATACTAACAGTATGACCCACTAGGCCTTTGCCTTTCTTTGAGTCTAGTTTTTTACATGCTAAATGAATGAAGAGGTTGGATTAGATGATCCCTTTAGCTCTAAAATTCTGTTAGTGGCTCTTGATGACTTAATTAACACATGTAATAAGCTTACAGTAAATTAAACAATGCCACCTTCAGTAGGAAATACTGTGTTGTTTGTGAAAACTATCCACACAATAGTGGCCTCTTCTGAACTCTGGGAATGGGCTCTGGCACTGTCCTTGTCCAGTGACTGCCATTGACTGTCCAGTGACTGGAATATTTTCAGGGCTTGGTGGAGGCATTCCCAAGGGAGTCAGCTTTGTCAGAAGAAATCCAAAGAGAGCAACAAGATGAATGTCTCGGTGGAAGACTTTTTTCCTTGCATTTATTCTTAAGAGTGGGAAATGATTATGTCATGATTTTATAGTTCAGTAAAACCTTTTTTAAAAAGATGAGGATAGCAAGGGAGGGCAGAGAAAGACACTTTGAAAAGGAAAAATATGAGGATCCCTCTTACGGAAGGTTGTGTCTTGGGAAAAATGACAATACTAGAAGGAGGAGGTAGGGAAGAAAAAGACCCTTCCCCTGATATTATTATCCAGGTGAAATCTGTTTTAAGTGGATTGGAGGACAGTAGGAAAAATAGGAGACCGTGGAAGGGGAGGAGCGCCCTTGGGTCTGTATGTGTGTGGGATTTACATTCTGACACTAATTGTATTTTATTGTGCAGATGCTTCCCCTTCTTTTCCTCCTCTTCTCTGTTGTCCTGGGTCTCTGGAGCTGTGCCTGTCAGGTCCCCAGACTGTCTCCATCTCCACCTCCTCAGGGCGTAGGGCATCACCCCAACTCCCTGTGCTCTGGGGGGTGGGAACTTGGGTAGGAGTGTGATTAGTGTTGGTGGTGGTATGAAAATTGCAATGGTGAAGAGGTAGATTAATTTTTCCAAACTAATAGCTTCAGACAGAATTTAAAATAATAATTTAAAAAAACTGAATAGATCTAATTAAACTCTTTCCAGAATTCCAAAGATCATTGTTGACTTTTGTAAAAAGGTGGATTTATTTTAAAATTCTGTGTAAACTCCCCTTTTCTCTCCTCCCTATCCCACGATCCTTCAGACAAAAGAGGAACACAAAACATTAATAACTTCTTGCCTTTAGGTAGGCGTGCTTTTCAAAGCACTTTTATATCTAGTATCTCAGGATAACTGGATGAGGTTGCTAGCAGGCTTGTTTCCTGACAGGAGCCCTCCGCCCCAGAAATGCTAAGTAATTCGCTCAGGTTCATATAGGCAATTCATAGTAGAGCCAAGACTAGGACCCAGGAGGAAATACCACACAATCAGCAGGTACAACATCTAAGCATCCATCCCTCCACATAAATGGTACCTGAAGGTACTGGCAGGAACGTTCCTGTTGACACGACTCTGACTTCACCATGGCCTGGTCCATGTTAACCGAGGCTTTCTGGTAAACCTCTCGGGCTCGACTCACGGTCAGCGTGGAGGACCAGGCGCTCTTCTTCAGCAGCGGCGCGTCTAGGGTGACGGGCAGGTTGGCACAGGTGGTGCACTTGACATCGTTGTTACTCCGGGAGGCCTTCACAGCCTGCTCGCTGATGGTGTTGTAGGCCTCCATGAAGTACTGGGAGGCCGAGCGGTCGGGGCACCTGCCCATGGTCATCACGCCCGAGGGGGCGTGGTAGATGCACATGTCGCCGTCGAGGTTGTCTTCGGAGCTCCACCAGCCCGGGGAAGCGTTGTTGCGGGGCTTGGGCTCGGGGCGGCGCTCCTTGCTCTTGCTGCGCTTGCCGTACCTCACGGTCTGCGTCTCCTCGGGGCTGGCCTTGCCCCCGTTGACACTGCCCTTGGACGGCCCCTCCAGGGAGTGCGATTTGGTGAAGAGTTTCTGGACCGAGTGGACCAGGTGGCGGATGCGGCCGGGGCTGTCGCTGCGGTGCTCCACGGCCGTGCGCTTGTACTGCAATGTGTGGTAGCCATCCCTGTTGAGAGGCAGCTGCCTCTCAAACTGGTCCAGGAGGTTGGCGGGGATGCGGTTGGCCTTGGTGGCCAGGGTGCGAGGCACCAGGGCGCACTCGTCCTTCAGCTCCTGCTGCGAGGTGTAGTGCCGGCGCGGGAAGGTGCTGCTGGCCAGCGGGTCGCTGAAGGGGCCCACGCACTCGGCCTGGAAGGAGGTACGCTGAGTGTAGTAGGGGTGGTCGGCCGGGTGGTGCTCCACCGGGCTCAGCATGTATGGCTTGCGGTCTGCGTGGTGCGACAGCGAGTCACAGGCCGAATCGCAGGTGACTCCGTGGTGATGGCTGCGGCTGCCCGATAACCCTTTCATCGCTGATGGGGCGCAACCACGGGGGTCATGGACACCCGGTGGTTAGGTTCCAGACCCGTCTCCCGCAAGGACCTGGGGGAATGAAGGAGAGGGGGACAATGGTTAACGCTTCACTTGGTCAATAGCTATTGCTCTCTTTCCACGTGTGTCTGCTACTGAGTTGGTTTTCTGGCAGAACTCATGACTCTCCCTAAAAGCAGCTTTAATGCATTGTTGGAAAAGCCCTGTTACCTCTGTAGGCCGGGAAAGCCCATGCCAGTCCTATAGGAGAGACAGTAGCGGTGAAAGCTAGTAAACCCGGAAAAGAACGTATAAAAATGCTGAACTATTTTTAAGTGACTTGGGAGAAAAACTGCCCCTCCCTCCAGGATTCCAATAACTGTATCTTTCCCCTGCTGCCCTCCTTTTATTCTTAACTGTATGTTAATCGTCAAGCTAGCAGACCGCAAGGGCTCCCTTAATCTGGGGGGCTTTTGCTGATCCGCCCCCTGCAGAGAGAATTAGTTCCCCTCTGTGCTCGCAGGGCATCTACTGCACGCTCTCCAGCTCCTCTGGAATGCTTTGTCTCATGCTTTCCCTGCTAGCTCAAGCTCCCTGAGGCTAGCTTACCTCTTAGCCACCATTACATCCTTTACATCTCCCTACCTTGTACCAGGTGGGCCACATAGACACACAGTAAGCACCCCATAAATGTGAGTGAAAAACATAAATAAAAGAGGATACTGGCACCGTATAACTTTAGGATATATCTCTGTATCTTCTGTCACATACTTTCCCATTAGAATTCCGTGGTAACAATTACAGCAAACAATCCCCCCGTGGTAATTAGAGTTGGAAAAACTAATGGTGTGGCAAATAAATCAGAGCTGTAGAGAAAATCTGCCCGTGTATTTCTGTCATCAGAGAATTAAGAGCTTCCTGTCAACAGACTGAGAGCTGATGAAGAACAAATAAGCTTGAATTGGCTAATTTGAATAACAGGGCATCTCCTCTTGCTGGTTTAAAAGTTTCTGGTAAATATTTACAAGTGATGGCAAGATGGCCAAAGGAAAGGCTCTTGAAGTGTTCCTGAGGACATGAAGGGCCTGAACCTAAGGGTCATGTCTGCCTGGGAGAGAAGGGCGCCCTACAGATCCACCTGTGGGAAATCAGGTCATTCCAAGCCTTCCCCGCGCTTTAGTACGGAGGCTGCCGTTCTACTGGGCAGAGTACTTTCTTTGGACTCTAACAGAGAGAGTTCTTCAGTAGTTGAATGCAATTCTCCTGACAGCCAGATTTTTTTTTTTTTTTAAACTTCCCACAATACAAAAGTTGTCATATGGAGAGTTGTCCGGAAAAGCCAATGTGACTTTCCAAAAATATCACAAACGTCATTTCAGATATTCAGATGGGGAGAGATAATTGGTTTAATTAAAAAAACAGAATGAAACACCCACATATGGCCTAATGAAGAAAAACACGGAGTTTTGTGGGGTCAGGACTCGTCTGTTCCACGGGACATACTGTGTGTGGGAGCTCCTGACGAAAATCTCTAAGCATGTTTTATGAAGCTCCTTTTCTCCTCCTCGTCTCTCAGTTTCTGGATTAATTGCTCGGGAAAACTGATGGGAGGTTTTAATCATTGGAATCTTTTGAACTTGGTTAGTCTACTAAATTAGGAGCTTCTTGAGGGTAGAGACTATGTTTTACGCATCCGGTGGCCAGCAAAGTGCTTGGCTGATGGTGGGAACTCAGTAAAGCATTTAGTCAGTGAATTAATGCATCAATGCAAAATTTCCCAGGGTGGTCCATCCTGTGGTTCAAGTCACATCTACTGAGTGAGAACAGGACTGTGTGACAAGGGAAGGGCCAAGGAAGGAAGGAAGGGACCATCTCTCAGGCATTTTAGGGACCAGTGGTTTTCAAGGTGAGGCAGGAGGCATACAGGTGAATGTGCCTTTTGCTACCCATTAGCCTTCCACTTCTGCCTCTCCACGACCCACCAATGAATATCTCACCTCTCAAAGTTCTCCCTGCCTTGGAGTTAAAATCTGGGAGTTTGCCTGGCCTGCTGACTACAGGATGTCTAGACTGAGGACAAACTGTTTGAAGGAGAGAAAGAAAATGACACCTGAAGACACAAAAAGGAAAAGCAGGACTCATGATACCTGTGGCTCAGGAAGAACCTGTAAATCAAAACTTGCCCACTGAGGACACTAATATAAAGGAAATTTTAGCATAAAATACCTTGGGACCACTTTGTATGAAGTTACGATACCAAGAGTAGGCTGTGGCAAAGAGGGATCCAGAAAGATTAAATACATGTTTTCAGCAAAACTGTGGCACAAACTAATTTAGGTGGAAAAAATCCATTGCATGAGAAAGTTTCTCTGGATAAAACAGGTCCGATTGAAGACATTTTTGCCTTTTAAATATAGACTTAAAAATAAAAGACAAAAATAGCAAACCAGCTGGATTATGGTCACATACTAAGTGTTATGATTACATGTGTCTCAATATATAAAATAATATGAAATAATGCTTCAAACTTTCCTTCTGAAGCATCTAGGTCTTGGGTGGATTTTTTTTGCTAAATGTGGAGCTGGCAAGAGCTGAAAACATGAATTATACATATTTACTCCAAAATGTTTAAGATTATTTGAGATCATGTATTCAATATTTATGTAATTATCTTTAATCTGTGAATGGCATTTCATGTAAGATGATGTTGCCTGAGGACACGCAGAGCAAACAAAGAGGGTGTTTAAGGCCATTAATGATAAATTTGTTAAATGATGTAACTGATGATCATTTTTGTAAGTTAAACATGCACAGTGTGATTTTTACTGCAGTTTAAGTGGGCTATTTTCAGCCTAGCGGCAAGCATTTATATCTTCATAGAGAGTAATAAATTGCATCAAGAATAAGTAAGTTAACTTTGGTCCTTCTTTACTCAATATTTTTAAAAGGATATTGAAATTTTGATCTTCTTCTCTGTGATATAGGCAAATAAGGTCATGAGAAAATGGCAATAAATAATCATAAACATTTCTAAATGCTCCATCTAACTTTCTGGCTAAGGCCAGATAAATGACTTAATACCCTGGTCCTTTCTAGGGAAAATCTTACTTCTCTTCTACTCTCTCGTCTTTGAAAAAGGAAAATAGATTAATTTGTGATTATAAATGAAAGCAACACATTCAGTGACTTCCTGGTGAGGGGGGGCAGATGATCTAAAACCCTCAATGGCTAAATAATAGCTGTGGCACCCACCATCGACATCCTGCTCTTCCACCTTTCATTCTTTTTTTTTCTTAAATTGGGGTATGGTTGCTTTACAATGTTGTGTTAGTTTCTGCCATACAACGAAGTGAATCAGCTATATGTATACATATATCCCCTGTTTTTTGGATTTCCTTCCCGTTTAGGTCACCACAGAGCATTAAGCAAAGTTCCCTGTGCTGTACAGAAGGTTCTCATTAGTTATCTATTTTATACACAGTAGTGTGTATATGTCAATCCGAATCTCCCAATTCATCCCACCCCCTTTCCCCCCTTGGTGTCCATATGTTTATTCCCCTCATTCTTTATTTTCTTCTTTTGTTACTCATGAACTCCCCTCCCAGCCTACTTCTTTCTGTCACTTCCTTTTTTCCCTCTCCTAATTCACGTTCGTAAGTGGCAACCATGGACATCACTTGCTGCAGCCTATGGTGTGACTAACACCATCCCGGGAAGAATTAACTGAGCGTCCCCCCCCCTTGCAAGGCTCAGCGTTTGCTGCTGCAGACAACCAAATGCAACCAGCAAATCCCTAATGGCCAAAGGGCTTATGATGTGCTCAGAGAGATGTGACCTAGACATGAAGAAAGATAAAGAACAATTCTTGTTACCTTCCACATTCTTGGAAAATGAAGCTGCTAGCTCCGGAAGAAGGTTTTAAGTGGCCGTAAAAGATTTCTGAAAATAGAAAGCGAAATTTTCTTTTGTACCTTCCTCTCTGAGCCAGCGTGGGAAGTGTGAGTCAACATGCCTTCGTAAGGGTTTCTATGACGACGGTGATCATCTCTCATTTTTTCTTGTTCACTATGACTTCAAAATTATGTTTTGTTATCCCCCTAAGTTCGATTTTACCATCAGATGACATGTCCTGATTGTTGGCTTGGAAAATATGTTGGCTATATTGGCTACTGTGAGATGAGCTCTGAGTGTGAGATGTACCGCTTTTTACAGAGCTCTCACACCTGCGGCAGAAGCACTGCTGTCCAGATGATGACTAAAGCGAGAACAATCCAGCAAGAACCGTAAAGGAAATTCTCAAGGCAGGTAATTTATTAGCACCAAGGAGAAAGCAAACAAACCACGTATTAGAAGATGCTGACAAGATGGAAAACAGTCTTGCCAAGCTGGCAAGTTCTTATCTTGACGTCTGTGCATGTCTTTATTTAGAGCTGCTGGGCTTCATTTTTCTTTACATGCAGAGAGAGGACCCACCCGAAGGGTGTCCACTCTCTCCCTCAATCGGGAATGACAGCTGAACAACCACAACTTGCTTTAGAAAGGACAATGTGGGGGACCCTGCCCAGGAGAGCAGGAAGCACTGCGTTCTGGTTTAGGGAGGTACCAGGAAGAAGAAATCTCCATGACTGTTTTCAGGGTCAGCTCACTTTTTTGCCTCCCCCCATTTACCTGTGACCTGCCCGTGCCAGGTTGCGACATTCAACTGCAGAGAAAGAAAGGATTCTCTTAATGAAGAGTATAAAGCAGTCCCAGACTAATGGCTCGTTTCCTAGTCTCCCTAGATGTGCACAGGTGACTAAGTCTGGCTAATGGAGTATAATTGAAAATGGCAGGTGCAATTTCTGGAAAATGACTCTAAAGGGAAGGGCATACCTTCTTTATGCCTTCCCTGGCTGGAATTCAGACTTGAGAGCTTGGGGAGCAGTGATCTTGGACCATGAGGTGGAAGTTACAGTCCGAGGATGGTAGCAGCACAAGATAAAGGACCCGGCATCTTGTTTATGGGGGAGGGAATGGACCTTTATCTTTGTCTACACCACTGTGATTTGTTTTCTGACCCTTGCATTTGAACCAAGTCCTAAGTGAGATGGGTAGTCAGGGCTGAATCCTGGAGAGATTTGCCAGCTATGCTATAACACACAGGACTTGACTTTGCTGGCGGTGGTCACATCCGTGAGACCAATTTAAACCAGGCAGCGACACAGCCACGCTTATACTAGAGATTTCCCTGGCTGTACTTACAGGATAGGTTTAGGGGTGGGAACAAGCAAGAAGATCTAAAGGAAGCAATTATTTCTTGCTTGGGCAGTTCATGAGAGAAGACTAAAAGGGAGTTAACAGTAACCCCCGAAAGGGTGAGAATGTCCTGGCCGATGCGGGCAGTGTCTCCCACTTCAGACCTTCTGCCCACATGTGTTTCCACTACAGACTAAACAGGGCACTTTTTCCAGGCAGAACAAAATTCTATGCAACATGGATGCAGATTTTTTATTCGTAATTTTTTCCTCTACTACTAATAAACCCCCATTCTATGGAGATTGAGAATAAAGAATGATATGAATGTTTAACAGGTGCATGCTTTTAAATAATTTTTTTTTTAATAAGGGAATGGTTCTCATTAATGTACTACAAACAAATGAAGTCATGCCATTTTAGGGTAAACAGAAACATACGCGAGTTAACTTTGCCCAAAGGCCCACTTTGGGGATATTTTCTCACTTTCTGAATTGGTAGCTGCAGGAGATAACTGAATGCCATTTTCTCTCACTTTTTCAGGCTTCCCCACTCAACGATTTTCATGTACTACGTATCAGTACTTAAAATTGTACAAATACCATTAGAGCGCCTTTGAATAAGCACAGGCTGAAATACACCAGTTCTATTACTCAAAGCACAAGGCCAAGCCGTTTTATAAACGCAGAATGTATTCTGGCTTTGCATGAACATTAATTGCTATCCGAATCATCTGTAGGTTGATTTTGTTTGTGAATACCTCCTTCAGTCTGCTGCTACAAATAAATGCCTTTGGAACATTTCCCTTTCAAAAGATATGGTGTTATACAAAAAACAAAACAAATGAAACAAGATCCCGGGCCTCCTCCAATTTGGTCACATTGGTAGCACAATTGCCATTGCCTCTGTCTTCATACAAAGCTTTCAAAAGTGGTTTCATTATGTTTTTTGAGAATAAAAAGGTGAAGAGTAGTGTTCCTTGAGAAATGGTTAGAAAGTCGTCATTTAATATTGGTCTATACTTACTGCTGGTTGGGTAAAAGAACACAGGGCTTAGGAGAGGATTTTTACGCGGAGGTAACTGAAGCAGTACATTATAAAACTTCCTAACATTATTTTGCATTGACACAGGTGGGAAGGTAGCTGTCCTGACTCTATGTGACTTTGGAGATGTGCTCCCCATGGAATTACCCTCATTTGGATCATTCTAGAAGAGGGTGTGATTATCTCAGCTAAGTCTGCAGATGGATTCTCCTGGGAGTTGCTAAGAGAATGTGGTCACCTTGACCAGCCATGGCCATCAGCTCTTTAGGAGGCACTGTGGGCAGGGGGACACCCTATCCTTATGGGGATAAAACAGATAATCTGCAGAATTTTCACAGAAAAGAGCACAAACCATGAGTGTCTACTCCAAAAAAAAAAAAGGCTGAGGAAAACATGCAATCCATTGACTAATCTAGGAGAAACAGGAATGATGATAGAATTAAACTGTTTAATGGGCTATAAAGACAACCATGATAGAAAACATAACGACTGATACAATACGAGGCAACTTGAAAAGGAGCAGTGGAAATAGTCTCTGATGAAAACGGAGTTATTTTTGTCTACATCTCTTGTCACTAGCTGAATAGTCCCGTGAACATGTTCTGGCACATTCTAGACAGCTTGCTTCACAGCCCGACTCCCTATCTATCTATCTGTCTATCTATTTTTTACCTGAATCAAAAGTTTCCTTTCATAAATTCCTTTCTTTTAAATGCTGTTGCTTTGCTTACCAAGTTTGCTGTACAAATCTACTTTACCAAGTGCTAAGGCCCAGAAAGTACCTGTAGTGGCCCCCACGCTGTCCCGGCCAGGAATGTTGAGGCAATCACCATGTCCTCTGAGCTGACTGAACTGGGTTTGCAGACCCCAGCTCAGGGGCGTCCATGTGGAGGCTTAGCTGAATCAATCAGATGCTGGCTCCTGGAAATTTAAATGACGATGTTCCTAGAGTCACTGAACCCTGGTGAGCTTATCCGCGAGGTCAAGTCCAGGAAGGGTCAATGTTGGCACCACCGGAAGCCAGAGTCATGTGCTATTTCAGAGTGTGGGGCAGCAGAAACAAGGGTCCCGCGGAGGGAGCATGTGAGAAGAGAGAGGAGCAAACATACAGGGAGAAACAGATCCAGACTCCACGTAGCCCTGGGAAAGAAACAGAGAGGCTGCCTATCAACTTCCTAGGCCTGGCCAGGCCCAGCTCCCTGGCCACAGTGGCTTGAGACCCTGTACTGTCTGTTGCGGAACCACGGGAGGCCCACTAAAGCTTACTCATCCGAGTAAAGTTTACCCTTCTGCCCAGCTGGGCAGCTGCAAGCGTATTAGAACCACCACCTAGGAGAAAAGGGAACCCTCCTGCACTGTTGGTGGGAATGTAAACTGCTACAGTCACTATGGAGAACAGTATGGAGGTTCCTCAAGAAAATAAAAATAGAACTACCATACGACCCAGCAATCCCACTCCTGGGCGTATATCCAGACAAAACTATAATTCAGAAAGATACATGCACCCCTATGTTCACAGCAGCACTATTCACAATAGTAAGACATAGAAACAACCTCAATGTCCATCGACAGAGGCATGGATAAAGAAGATGTGGCACATATACACAGTGGAATACCTCTCAGCCATAAAAAGGAATGAAATAATGCTATTGGTAGCAACATGGATGGACCTAGAGATTATCATACTAAGTGAAGTAAGTCAGAAAGAGAAAGACAAATACCATATGATATCATTTATATGTGGAATCTAAAATATGACACAAATGAACCTATCTGTGAAACAGAAACGGAATCATGGACATAGAGAACAGACTGGAGGTTGCCAAGGGGGAGGGGGTTGGGGGAGGGATGGAATGGGAGGTTGGGGTTAGCAGATGTAAGCTTTTATATATAGGATGGATGAACAACAAGGTCCTACTGTAGAGCACAGAGAACTATATTCAATACCCTGTGACAAACCATAATGGAAAAGCATATGAAAAAGGATGTATATATATGTATAATTGGATCACTTTGAGATACAGCAGAAACTAACACAACATTGTAAATCAACTATACTTCAAAAAAAATAAACCAATAAAGCCTCCTCTTAAATGTTCCCTGTGCCAAAGGACACATGGAAATGAGCGGCCTTAACTAATTTATGGTCTAGTTGAGAAAATAAGCCACATAAATATAAAATAATCAAGAATAGTACAAATTGGAATCTAATCAAGCTCTAGATTGTGTGGTCTGTGTTGTATATGTAATGCATCAGGTAAAAAGCTTTTGAAAAAAAAAACAAGTCTAGAAGGTGCAAAAGTTAAGGGATGCAAAGACATCTCAGTTTGGGAGGTTTGGAGAGTCCAGAGCAGCACAGTCTTCAAAACTGAGGCTCTTAGGATGATGTGCAAAGCCTGCCCTGTGTTTCGTTCAGGTCTAACCATTCCATTTCTCCTTTGGCTTTTTAATGCTTCTGTGTCGTTCATCTCCGAGGATACAATCCAGATGTGAGTCAGATCGTCTGAGAGCTACAAACTTGACCTCATTGTTAAGGCCTCCCACTGGACTCCTTTCACTGAACTCTCTTTGATATTAAGCCTGTGTAAGGAAGTTATAAGAAGCTGATATGTATACTTGTGTGGTTTTTACTGTTGGGATGTCATCCACCTCTGCAAAACTTGTCTTCTGAATGCTGTGTGATGAGGAAATCCCTCTCAGGTCTTAGTATGAGCAAAACTGTGTGTTTAACAACTGCCAGGTACTGTTAACATCTTGCAGGTACTGTCACTCTTGTCAGATAAATGCCTTTCCATCTATATTTGAATCCCGGGAAGTTTATTGGGAAATTTGCAAGAAAATAGTAATGGTTATTGCTTTTCTACTTTTATTCTACTTTCATTGTTTTCTCTGGCTGTGTACCTTATCCCTTTTAATGATGATATATGTAATCATGTAGCCTGCTTCAATCTTTTGGGGGGATGGAAAATCTATAGCCAGGTATCTCTGTATTATGTAAAATACAAATACTTGGCTAATATATTTTTTCCTTCCCTTGATACCATCAACTGACTGTAACAATGCTTCTCAAAGTTAAGTGTGCAGGGAATCAGCTGGAGGACTTAAGACACAGATTGCTGGACCCAATCCTGAGTTTCAGGGGTGGTTCCCAAGAATTTGCATTTCTAACAAATTCCCTGATGATGTTGATGCTGGTTGAGGAATCACAGTGAGAACCACTCAACTAGATGCCCTATTTCTTACATCTGTGATTCTTCCTGGGCTGCACATGGTCCTTCCCTCCATTAGACTAAACTCAAACTTTTTCTTCAAGCCCCAGCCCTGTTGTCACTTCTTTGGTGATGCCTTTGCTGAACCCAGGGGGGCAGAATTGACAGCTGCCTCATGTGTTTTCTCACGCACATCATCCAAACTGCCACCAGGCAATGGAAAAGTCTGTGGTCATTTATTGCCTTTTATGTGGATCTCTCCCAGGAGACCACGGGATTCTAGTGGGCATAAGGGGTCTCGCTCATTTTCGTATAACCATTTCCTGGGAAAGTCCCCGTTCCATAGGATGTACTCAGTAAATGTTAGCTGAATAAATACATGAATGGGAGGTCTCCTGTTTTGGAAACACAATATATTTTTTTTCAATTTTGAGAAACATAATATATTTAAAAAAATTTTTAATTAAAGTATAGTTGATTTACACTGTTGTGTAAGCTTCAGGTGTACAGCACAGCGATTCAGTTATACACACACACACACACACACACACACACACACATATTTTCAGATTCTTTTCCCTTATAGGTTATTACAAGATATTGAATATAGTTCCCTGTGCTATACAGTAGGTCCTTGTTGGTTATCTATTTTATACATAGTAGTGTGTATATGTTAATCCCAGCCTCTTAACTTAGAAACACAATATATTATTTTTCCAGTCCAGGGTACCACATTGCATTTGGCAATCTGTATTTTTTTTTTTATTTATTTGTTTTTGGCTGCGTTGGGTCTTCATTGCTGTGTGTGGGCTTTCTCTAGTTGCTGCGAGTGGGGGCCACTCTTTGTTATGGTGCTCGGGCTTCCACCTGAGGTGGCTTCTCTTGTTGTGGAGCACGGGCTCTAGGCACACGGGCTTCAGTAGTTAGAGCACGTGGGCTCAGTAGTTGTGGCGCACAGGCTCAGTAGTTGTGGCTCACGGGCTTAGTTGCTTCACGGCATGTGGGATCTTCCCAGACCAGGGATCAAACCCGTGTCCCCTGCATTGGCAGGCGGATTCTTAACCACTGCACCACCAGGGACATTCAGAAACACAATATTTTTTATGTAAAAAAGGTGGTAATTTATAAATAAAATGACTGTCTTTGTCCTGGGAATAATGTGTCTGTGTGTGGGCACTGTGCGAATCGTTCTGTGAGTGGAGTCTCATGAGGATTGCGGATGGATGCCTACTTTGCCGTCCCATCCACGGCACAGGGGCTGCATCCATCCTGCGGCTCAGGCATCCTCCTCGACCTTCTCAGCAATTAGAGGCTCTGGAGCTACCAAGACAACGATGGGAGAAAATGTTGGGAGACTCCATGTCAAATTCTCTGCACATCTTGAAGATGGGAGAACTCTCTGGTTAGAACCTGGCTGCTGATCGATATAATGAGGGGGAGCCCTTTTCTCTTGCTGAGGCGGTCTACAAGGGACTCAGTAAGCTACAGAATGATCTCACTGGTATTTCTGAATTCTGTGAAATACAAGCTGCACTTTATAGAGGCCTATGATGGGGCAGGAACTCAGTAAGGATCCCTTTTGAACCCTTGCAAGCTTGGCATGATTTCTCCCCTTCCCACAGATGAAGAGACGGAGGTTCACAGAAGTTGAATGGCTTGCCCAGGGAGCACGGCCAGTAAGCAGCTAAGCTAACACTTGACCCCGGGGCTGTGAGACTTAAAGCACTTGTGCTTCCGGCCCTATGGACAGCTCCAAGAAACTTTAGGATGCTGGGGGCAGCAGAGCAGGGACCAGCCTGCCATCAGTGGACCTCCACAGCTTTTGGACTTTCCTTTGAAGAAAAGTTTAGCTGCTAAAAGAAAATAATGAAAAGAAAAAAGATAATACGTACTATCATACTCCATCATATCAATTTTTTTTGATGTAAGACGACCCATCCAGCTTAAACATCTAATAAGCATTTAATAATCTAATGAGGAAGCTGCCCCCTGGGAATGCACATCCTCAGGTGTGACTAGGTGGCCCTGAGATCTTGTTCAGGACTCAGCAACTTTATACACATCATAGATGTCAGCCTGTGGATGTGCTGAGCCCAGGGCCCCAGATACCCGTGCCCCATTCTCCCCACCTCACCTAGACCTTTGTATATTATGTGGATAATGTCTTCAGCCTCAATATAGAAGTGAGCCAGTGTAGACAATCACTTCTCAGTTATCTCTAGAAGCTAATAAAAGAGCTAACGTTCACGTATTCCTTTTTTCCCAACAAATATGTGTTGAGTATATACTAAATGATGGTACAGTTCTAGGAACCGAGGATTGCGTCATGAACACAACTCAAAATGTCCATTCCTTCATGGAAAGTACATTCTTGTGTTGGGAGACAATATATAATGTTTAAAATAGTGGTCATTGTATTATATTGTCTGTTAGGCGATGATGTATAAGACACTGGCTTATTTCTTAAAGAGGTAGTTCAGTTAAGTTTATACCTGTTAGTATATTTCAGCAAACATTAGGCAGATAGGTCTATGTGCCAGACCCTGCCCTAGGCACTTTAGAGGCATCATCCACTTAGTTATCACAGCAGCCCTAGCAAGTAGGTACTCCTATTGTCTGCATTTCCCAGAGGAGGAAAATGAGGCACAGAGAGGTTAAATAATTTACTCAAAGTTAATCCAGGAAGTTGAATCCCAGCGCTTGCGCTATGCACCCCTACGCTATCAATGACAAAGTTCGTCTTTGTCACTCAACCACAGCGATGGGATGTCACCAAGGCTGCAGCATATGTACACATTGTGTACAGCAGCACACCTGCAGGGGGCAAGCTGATGTGTGGTGTGGCAGCCCTGTCGCTTTGCTATCACTGATGTACTTTTATTTAAATACACAGTCACATAAGCAGACTTAAAAAGAGGACCCAGGAGAAAAATCACGCATTCCAGCATCATATAGAAGTAGGATTGTTCATCTGTTGTTATTATCTAATAAGACAATAATTTCAACCATGGAAATTGCATACAGATTTCAGAGACACAGACATATACTTAACATATATATTACCTATACTTGTAGATAGGCCATTGAAAGGGAAAATTGCGAGAAACCTAGGAGAATTTACGAACTTCTTCATGAAAGATGCCTTTTTTCTCTTCACATCTCTAAACTTAACCTGGAAATTTTCAATTTCTGCATTGCTGCTTCTCCGCACCATCTGCTAATGCTGGCACAGGGCGGGGGGCGGTAATTCCCTTCATTCAGGGAGGCAGCCTACGCTACAGAGATAAGTAAAGACCCAAAAGACAAATGAAGGAAATCAGAGGGGGGAGAGAATTCACAATCAACTCTTCACTGGACTGGCATCCCATGAGTGGTCCCTGCTGTAACTACCACCCATGGCAGCTTTCCTTCTGATCACTGAGCGGTGTTGTTTCCTCTACCTGAATCTGTGTCAAGACACAATTCCACTGAAGGAGGGTTGTAAGTTTCACTTTCCAGCCAGATAAATGGGCAGCTTAAAATTCCAGCCCAGCAGATCTGAGAACGAGCAAGGGTGGTGAGTGTGAGACCCAACTGTGTAAGCCAGATGGGAAGTGGCTTCAAATGGGAATAGGAATGTTAAAAGGTTGCTGCTTGCAGGAAAATCGTTCATTTTAGACTCCAAGAAAACTTTTGGATGAAATGAGATTCAAAACGGGGATGCCTTTGCCCTACTACTTATTCTCTGGACCCAAGATGCCCAGGGTTGGTCAGATTTCAGAAAACGTCCTTGCTGTTGCCCTGAGCTTCTAGCATGTAGAATGTTTAACTGGAAACAGGGCATCTTCTCTTACTATCCCACTTTTTGCTTTTATTTGCTTGTGTGGGCTTAGAAATGTATTATTTTTTTTCCTCTTTCTTTTTTTGTCTCTCCTTTAGAGAAGGCTATTTTAGGAGAAAACAGCTCTATAAATTATAAGAGTTCACCTGTTATGGTCCTCGGTCTACAACTGGCAGCCACATAACTGGTTTTCAACATGGTCAACATCCTGTGTCCTTCGGATGAGGAAATCCCTTTAGAATTGTTTAAGTTTTCTATCAACATTTATTTTTATTTATAGACCCTGAGCATTGCTCTGGGTCACCGAATGTAAATGAAAAAACCTGAAAAATCAAGCTGTGGAGAAACACGTTTATAAGAACGAACGTGAATTCTATGAAAATGGTTGGAATCCAATAGCAACTAATCACAGCGTAAAACTGGATCCATGGGTAATGGAGGGCTGCCCTGGGGAAATCGTCTTCTCTATGCCCAAGGGAAAAGAGTGCAGGAACGCGAGATGGACAGGGAATCTGTTACAGGCAACACAGTTTGTCTCTCCTGTGGGTTCCTGGAAATTCGAGGTAACTTACGGCACTTGGGTAACTACCAGCACAGGACAATGCTGTTCTTCATCCGAGCCCACAGGTGCCCTGCCCAGGGACCAAACCATCTCTCCTCCCTCCACCACTGAGTCCTGGACCTGGGCAACTCATGGCCCCTTGGAAAGAACCGCATTTCAGTGCTTTCTAAGCATTCACCTCACTGAAGACTACTTATTTGCACATTATTCTGTCTTCCGCCCTAATGTGAACTCCTCAAGGGATCTGACTGCTCGGCATCTAACCCAATGCTACGCACGGAGTGAGTGCTCAATAAATGTTGAATGGATAAAACAAAAAGGTGGGGGAAAACCCCATCAGTTTGCTGGCTCAGTTACATGTCCCATAAATGCATTTGAGTGGATACTCCAAGACTTGTGAAAGAGGAACGGTACGCCTTCGGGAAGCAGGAGGAACGACACAGATTAGATGACGGGTTAGAAGAAAAAAGAAATTTGACTCCGGAAAACTATTTTCTCCAGTGTGGGAGTTTGTTATAATGGGATCCTGCCTTGGACATCCCTTATTCGGCTTGTGGGTGCTGAGAACAGCAAAACGGGCAAAGGAGAAAGATTTAGAAATGGTAAAAATGATTTTCAAGTCCCACTGCCTCTTCCATTCACTGCTTCCACCTCTTCTTCCTATTCCTCCAGAATGATCTTCTCACCTCCTAATCTGATCACACACCTTCCCTGCCCAAAACTGTCTCCATTCCCATCAACATAAAGTCTGACCCCTCGTGTAGCCTGAATGCACAGCCCCTCGGGGCCTTGATATGAATATCCCCCAGCCTCACTTCTATGCCCTCTCACCATCCCCCAGGCTCTAGGCTACCATCCCCCAGGCTCTGGGCTACAACCCCCAGACCACCTGTGGTTTTCCTTACCCATCCCGCTCTTCTGTTCTTTATGACTTTTGTGTGGTGCTTCCTTCCTCCACTTGGGGAATGCCCTTCGATGCCTAGTAATTCCTATTCGTCCTTCAGAAGTCAACTGCTTCCCTACCCCACCATCTTATTCACCTCTCACAGCATCATGTTGATGAAGCTCAGCCATTGTTTCCGCAGCAATCTTTCTAGTTACCTCCTCTCCCACTGCGGGGTGGCTTCCGTTACTCTTAAGGCCAATACACTCTCCAGTTTATAGCCACTCATCTACAATGAGCTGTATAATCTCCTAAAAATATAAAAGCTGAACCACATGGAGGGAGTTAGGAGCTGCTTGCCGAGGGACAGTGGGCTGCATGCCCCTGGCTCTCAGACCCGTGATCTCGGGCTGTCTAAGAGGTTAATTCATCTCAGGCTGTAGCTCTGACAGGGGCGAAGGATCTGACAGCCTCCTGTGGGTCCTCCTATGTGGCAATAGTTTACCACTTACCTGGGGTGTTTCCCACCCTATTTTAACTTTTCTGCTCAGCCTAAGAAATCTCCCCGTTTGTTTTGTTTTCTCAGAAAATAAGGGCAGGTTGTTATGCTTGTTCTTAGCAATTAGATGGAAGCAGCCCACACATATGAAATAGGAGTTAAACGCTAGAACTAGGATTCAATTGCCAAGGAATCATGAGCTGAGGAAGGAGTCTAAGAGGGGCGCCCCAAGCTCCCAATGGGCCAGCAGTGTCCTAGGGCGTCCACCGCCCACTATGGGCTTTCTTCTTGCTCTGTCAGGATTCATTTGTGGGCTTCCTATCTTTCTGCTCAGTCAAGCCCTCTGAGAACAGAGGATGGTGTTCATCTTTGCATCCCTAGGACCCGGCACTGGAGCTGGCTCAGAGCACAGTACCACAGTACTGACATATAACGAGAAAGTTATTTCCACTTCAATTCTCTTACAATCCATTGAGTTTAGTCAAAGCAGAAACATCTCTGTTTATTGATGGTATGTTTTTAAATCTCTTTTTGCTTTTCCTCCCTTTTAAGCAGGGTTCAGCAAACACAGCATCTACCTAAGTGATTAACTTGTTTTGTTTTGCTTATTCTTAGTTTCATGGTTAACTTCTGTTGGAGGCAAGGCAAGTGGAAGTGACATCAGACTTCTTTTGAAAAAGATAATGTATTTAAATTGAAAATGAGTCTACTTGTAAAAAAATATTAAGTAAAAAAAATAACACCAGGAGAAGCAGATGTGGCAAAAATCATGATGGTGGTGTACAAATGATGGATGTTTGGAAAACGGTGGCATACAGCTAACGCTCGGTAATTGTTAATTTAATGGATAAATGGACCTCTCTCACATCTCTCCTCTTCTTTTGACTTCTCTAACTTCCACGCCAGATCTGGCTCTGTCTCTAGTTTGTATGACAACAATGATCTCCTATTCTGAGCTCTATTCCTGCCTCTACCCTCTGCTCAGCTCCCCCATGCGCGAGCCTCACCAACTCACAGACGTTCCATGGCTCCTTCTTGCTTATAAAGCCTTGACTTCAGACATTCAAGACCCTCGATAACCTCGCTCAAATCTATTTCCCAAACGCATCGGCCCAAGCTCCTCTGCATAAACTGTGTGGGTATTTGTTATTCCTTGAATATGCTTGGTATCTTCCTGGCCTGAAGACTCTAAGTGGAAAACCCTCCGATTCCTACTCATCCTTTAAGACCCATTCCAACTGTCCTCCCTCCATGAAGCCTTCTTTGTTCATTCCATCTGGGGGTGATCTGCCTCTTCTCTGAGCTCTGACGGCACTTCGCTGTATGTGTACATTATATGTAAGGTATTCGTCCAGTGTTCTCCCAAGTGCCCTGTTTTCTCTTTCGGATTGCAGGCTCTCAGAAGGCAAGAGCCGATTCTTAGGCATCTTTCTGACCTCGCCCTATTTTTGTTGACTAAATACCTTACCGACTGAAATTAATAAATAAATGGGGACATCTGGGAATATGCCGAAGTAAGGAAATGCAGAAAATCAGCGCACTGCTTACTCCCCTGAGTAAATGCAAACTCGGCAAAAGGGAACGCTCACTAGGAATTTAAATGTGGCAATCCAGCCAATTTGTCTAAATCTGCCTCCTTTAAAAAAATGATCTGTAATAATATTAAAAATAATTTTTATAACGAACGTTATTTATTCCATATAATCTAGTCCAAATCTTTCCATTTTAGAGGCAAGAAAATTGCGATAACACTATGAATATAATATATGGACATATATAAACTTATATATGACCAGCCCAGTGTTCACACGGCAAATATGCACAGGGAAAAACGGCCCGTTGGTTCTTTGCAGAATGTGTTTCAAACCGCAGAGGAATCACAGCCTTTAAAATTCCCTTAACCTAGATACAGCCATAAACAATAAGAGGCGTATTTGTACCACGTGGCCTGCCCCTCTGAGTCTGAGAGTGTTGGCTGTTTATAGGAACACTGGAGACAGCTGGGCTCGTTACGCTCACCATTCCTTCCAGGTGGAGTGATACTATCACAGAACACATTTCAAAGAAAATCCTTGTATCGTAGCTGCCTCTGACCTTTAATTGTTGCTTTGTTTCATACCAGATGCCTCATTAGAAAAATAGCGATACTGAAATGGCAGAAGTAACAGTAAGTAACATTCGTATGTCAGAAACTATGCAGCAAAAAACACACAAGACAAAAAAAAAAGAGATTATCTCGTGGCTGACTATTGGCCTTAGTGAAATTTTACTGGCATGATTTCCCAGAGAGATGGGTCCCTTTCATAAGGAAACACCAGTAATAAAGCCTACAGCTCTGAGCTGGAGGAAAAGTTTTCCTTCCTGACCCTCATCTGGTGAGAATTCCCCTTCGCTCCACTTTATACCAACAGAATTGAGGGGATCCACTCTCAGGCACAGTGTTTAGGTTACGTGTGGACAAATTCTCTCCGTAACCAAAGGCTGTGAAGGATGACACGTGAGATCAGAATCCTTTTGCAGGGTGCTACCCAGACAGATGCTAAACAGGGCATCTTGCTCCATAGCCATGGGACTAAGCAGTGCAGGGTAAGATGGAGAACAGATGTGGGTTGCTCGGGGGTCAACAGTGGTAATATGGTCCAGTAGGTGGCACTAGACCTGGTGAAATCTACAAACACTGCGGCAATGCTGGCCTGGCCTCAGAATGACCTCAAACTTTAAGGAAATATAATTTTAGGAATTTTATTTATTCCTCTGGGGTCCTCAAGCTTGGGGTTAAGCCGAGGTTAGGCTGGGCCTCTGAGGATGCTGCTGGAAAAATGGAGTCCATGGATTTCATCTGGTCCTGCCTCCAAACTTCAGTCTATAGAGTCCGACCGTAAAGGCATCCATCATATGCATTCTTGGAGCTGCCATTCAGTGAGTTTTCAGTGATGATTAAACAATCCATTCAAATTGGGAGAAAATGCACTTGATCTTTTTATAGTTTAACCACTTAATGAATCAGCACTTGGAAGAGGCAGACCTCATAATTAAAGCAAAACTGTCAAGACTAAATATTTTGTTCTTACAAAAGAGTATAATTTCTATAATTCTTAGCTGTTAATGCATTTAATGTTAGTCACTCCTTAAAAAGACTTGAGATTAGTCTTTCAAGATACACTTTGGTTCTGGCTCACTTATCCCTTGCACATAAAATAAAAGAGGAATAAAAACATGAGCCTTACTCACTTGGTAGATAGAGGTAAATGCGTTTTCTGGAAAAATTGAAGGTACATGAATTTGCAAGGTTTCTTGGTAGAAAGACCCAACTCTCTTATTCTTTATTATTATTAACTCCTAATACTATCTTTAATCTCTGTTCCATTTTCTCTGGATAGTCTCATCACTGACATTAAAAAAATAAATCAAGAGAGTTGAAATGTATATGCATCAAGGGAGGGGCCAAAGAACGAATAGAGATAATTTGGAAATCACTTCTACCAATACCAATATTGTACACAAGTTTTTAAGCAATTGTAGTTTATTGGTAGTCATTTCTTGGTGCCAGGGAAAACATCAAAAGGAGGTTCTGCTAACAACATTGTAAATCAACTATACTCCAATAAAAATTAAAAAAAAAAAAGAAGGTTCTGGTAAATTTCCATACCCTTCCTGACTTTGTGCAAGCTTTCGTCTTTTAAAAATAATCCCCATTGCTTCTCTGGCCATTTCCAATACCTTGTTTGTTAAAAGCCTCAATTAGCCAATGATGTAGGCTAGGGAATTTGGAGATAGAAAGGACCACAGAAATAGCTGGGCTAGAATTTCCCCAAAGTTGTTTTCTGTGGATCTCTAATCCTGAGAGAGATTCTATGAGGAAAAAAAGAAAAGAAAAAAAGAGAGATTTGGTGCAATATATTTGGGGGAAGCTGGCTATTATATCCTCTTTTTAGACATTCACAAACCCTTTAGCCTATTAAAGGCTGTAAAGTTTTTCAGTAAAGAAACCTTTTAAACATTTTTACCCCAGCATTTTGTAAAACTGTCTGGTTACTGAATCTTTTGAAGACTACCTCTTGCATAGCACAGGGAGATCAGCTCGGTGCTTTGTGGCCACCTAGAGGGGTGGGATAGGGAGGGAGGGAGGGAAACGCAAGACGGAGGGGATATGGAGATATATGTATATGTATAACGGATTCACTTTGTGATACAGCAGAAACTAACAAACCACTGTAAAGCAATTATACTCCAATTAAGATGTTAAACAAAGACTACCTCTTGCCATTTTTCAGAATGATCATCCTGCAGAGCAGACCTGAGGAATCGGGGGTGGGGGATGCCAAGTCCCCCATTTCAGAAGAAGAAGAAGAAACAGCACAATTCACCCCTTTTCCACCTAAACCACGTTGACCCACGAGAACTTTGGGTGAGTATGGACAATAGGACTCGAAGCTGAAGAGAAAAGCTTCATTAAAAAGAAAAACAAAAAAAATTTTAAAAAACCTTGAACTCTAGGAAGTTTACTTGATTTACACAAAGTCATGAATGAAGCAGTGTCCGTGTCTAGAATCTATAATTTTCCTCACTTCCGCTTTCTCCTTCCCCCATCAAAAAGTGCTCTTTTCGCTACATGAGGACATTTTTCTGAAATGATCATACCTCGCACTTTGCTTTATCTTAGGGTGAATCTTTTTTCTTAGTGCAGTAGAAACCCTTTTCACAAAACACCTAACTCACTTCCCAGCTTAATGGACCCTGTTCATCCTCTCTGGAGAAACAGCCAGGCTGCCCACGGCACAAGGAACGCTCACACTATCGAGCTATTTTAGAGCTTTTCTAGACTTTTCCTCAAATCTATCTACGTTAGTCTAACGTGGCATTACGATTACTTAGTTCAATTAAGTATTACAAAGAGTGTTGAACTATGAATGCAGAAAAGCCATTTCTCTAAAATCTCTTCAAAAAAGAGTTTAAAGAAATGGTTTCTCTTTCAATTTAGAAAGCTTTGTGAAGGTAGACAAGACAAAGTGTTGTTAAAAATTGCTGCTAAAGTAGTTGTGGGCGAGACAAGTGTAAATCATGGAAAAAATAATGACAATTTAGAAGGATGCTGCATTCAGATGGTTTTGCACATCCCAACCTAAAGAAAACCGAAACCAGAATTTGTAGGTAATACGTCATGAATGTGGTTCATGTAGGAAAGTCGGCTTGGAACTTCAGTCAATAGATTCATTTAAAAAAAGGCCTTGATGCCTCATGAAAGGTTAGTGAATGAATAACCACTTACAAGTTTTAAGTCAAAACTAAATGTTTGAGGGCAGTGTTTTTAAGTGACTCTTTGCTTTATCTAGCCTTGTAAAATAGGTGACTACCAGTATAAACAAATCAAACAGTTTAGAGGGATTGTTATTATGCGTCTAAGCATTAAAAAAATACTTACTTAAAGTGCTAGGAAACCGCCACATTCCTGTGTGGCAGGTTAAAATTTTGAATTGCTCTGTGTAGTATTTTCTCTCTCTTGATTCCCTGGGTCCTCTGACCATTAAAACTAGGCTGGAGGGTGAAGCTAATGGCCCCAGGGTAGGAAGGACACAAGGGGACACAGAGAAAGCAGGAATGAAAACGTCCTCAGCTCAGAAGGGGTCATTATGAACGTCTTGACTGGACATTGCGGGGACCAGACACAGGAGGGAGAAAAGCCAGACACAGGACAGTCTGCAACGCTTAGAGTACAGTTTACAAAATAAATCCGAGAGGAGAGAGCTTGAAGGGTGATTCTATGGAAGTGTTTTCTTACTGGGAAAGCCAGAGATATCAGAGATAAAAGATCTTATTGGGACACCAGAGAGTTTAAAAGGTGACAGAATGAGAGACCAGAGTTTCTGATCCTTTTTTGACAGTAAAAAAAAATAGTTTACTTCTTGATCCAGTATATAAAATAAAGAAATATAGCAAATGTTCTCTTCTAGTTGACCCTATACTATTGGATTCCATGTAATTTAAAAATGCTGGCTGTGAACACAATTATTTCTTGACCTACAGTTTAGAAAACAGTGTGTAAAAAAAGACCAGTGTGAAGTCAGGGAGTGTGATGTCTCCAGCTCTGTTCTTCTTTCTCGAGATTGTTTTGGCTCCTCGGAGTCTTTTGTGTTTCCAGACAAATTTGAAAAGGAGGCTCACTTCTCACCCTATCAACTCCTAGGGTCGAAACCTGGTGTGGGCTCAGGTGAGACAGGCCTGGGAGCATCACAGATCTCTGCCTGCATCCCACCTTGGAAAGATGGCAAGCCTACTAGGGAGGCCTCATAGGTTTGATTCACGCTGGGATTGGTCAGGGTCCAGGGCTGACTCGGTGGACGGGTGACCTCAGAGAGCCCCTCCCTCCCTAGCCGGGGGAGGAGGGAACAGTGCTGAGTAGTTGCAGGAGTGCTGAAAGAACCAGAGGCCCGAGGTGAGGCGGGGAGAACACAGGTGCTCCCACTTCATGACCAGTGGCTGCGGTGGGGACCACAGGTGTTAGCAACTCTTGGTAGCACGGAGGACCCGAGGGCCAGCGAGAAGACGCCAGGGAGGCGGCGGCGTCGGCAGCCCCACGTGGGACGCTGGGAAAGCCTCCTGGCGTGAAGAAAGAATAAATACCTCATTTGACCGAACTTCTCTCTAAAAGGGAGAACCTCACGCAGTGTGACTGTTAACTTTCACGGCACAAGTATCCCAAGTTCTCCATCTGGACTGGAGCCGGGGTCTCAAAGGTAAGCTTAATTTACTTGCAACAAAGAGGGAAAAGTTACGTTCCTGCACACGTGATTTGTAAGGGCAGATTTTAAACCCGATATACCTGCATGAAAGGATTTTGGGTGTATGAAAGCCACACGTAGGTCCTACTGTTTTTTAACGCTTAACTCGGTGTCAGTGTTCTAGACACTACTGAACGTTGAGTCAGACATAATTCCCTGTTCGTTTGGCTCACGGGCAAAGTGAGAACACAATATACAAAGAGTGTGATGGGGAACAGGATAGATGCGTGGTTATGAATGTGACGTAATTAGGAAGTACGAATAAAAAATCTCCTGACGTGTTATTTAGGGGTAACTTACATGGGACGAAAGCTGTGCACTTCTAAGTCATTGATTAAACATCTCAGAAAGCGTGTATAACTATCGAATTCCGCTCTTAACTCTGGCTGTGATTCAGGATCGTCAGTGGCACTCTTGAGAAAAGATTTCTGGCCCCCCACTCAGGAAAACCTGGGGTTTGACCTGGCCGTCTGTTTTTTCAGAATGTTCCCTTGGCGAGTCTGCTGTGCTGCTCCCATATCGGTAGCCACTGCCGTGGAGGGTTATGTTGTGTTTTTCAGAAATTCTCTATTTATGCCTGCTTATTCTTTTATGTGGCATTCGTAAAGGGGAGGAAACATTTAGGCTATCTCACAAATACGATTTCTCAGTGACAGAAGGTCCTTAAACAGAACGTTATCATGTAGCATCCAATTTTGCATTAATCAGCATACCCGTTTAATAAACTTTGTGAAAAGTAACTTACAAAAATGTGTTTGAAGCATCATGCTAGGGACGGCGTATTCCTAAATCTTGAACAATAAATTTTGTCTGAGGCAAAGATCTGCATATTTTAGTTCTTAAGATGCTTGAGCCACAGTCATGGGTGCATGGGTGCCTCACTGAGTTTGCTCTTCATAGTTCGGGTGGCAAGGTGTGTCTGTTGAGGAAATTCTAACTTGAGTTGCTGGAATCATTCGATGCAACGCATACCATCTAAAAATAGGTGGTGGTGTTTGGTTAGAATATGGACTTTTAAGTTCAAAATGAACTTCTGTCTGCTTGCAAGAATCTCAGTAACAGTGATAATTCTAACCTCAAGACACCTGGCTCCTTGTTTGTTGCGACGATAGCCTTTGCTATACAAGGCAAAGGGCAGTGGTAAAAATTCTGGCTTCAGCAGCTGAAGGGAATTGCTGAAGATCTTTCCTAAGTGAGGTTTTCTTTTTTTTCATGTCATTAAAACGTTTTTATTGTGATAGAATACACATATGAAATTTACCATCTTGAACGTTTTTTAAGTACACAGTTTAGTAGTGTTTGGTATATTTACATTGTGGTGAAAAAGACCTCCAGAACCTTTTCATCTGGCAGCACTGAAACTCTATAGCAATTTGACAACTCCCCCTTGCCCTCTCCCCCAACCCCCTCCCCCAACCTCCATTCTATTCTCTTTATTTATAAATTCGACTACTTTAGATGCCTCGTGTAAGTGGAATCATACGGTATTTGTCCTTCTATGGCCGGCTTATTTCACTTAGTATAAGGTCCTCAGGGTTCATCCATTTAGTAGCATGTGACTGAAATTTTCGACTGCAGGCAAGAAAGACTTTTGACGTCATAGCTTCCAGGTTTTTAGCACCTAAGTTTCCTCATTTGGGACCTGAGACCACATAAACCGAAATGGCTGGATGGAAGTTGAGGTTTAGTCCTTGACTAGTCATAAGTTCATCTGTACTTTCATATTAAATTAATGTCATGGGTTACATCACCTTGATGGACCATTAACTGCAACTTGTATCCTCAGGCTGAGTTTTAAAAGGGACCAGCTGTCTAGAGGTGACACCTAAGAACCCTGGATGCTAGTTTGCTATTACTGACCATGGATCTTTTTTTCCTGCTTTTGATTTCTTTCTATTAGTGATAATTACTTCTATTTCACTGGGAGAGTGGTTGATTAAAAAAAGAAAACACTTGGAACTACAAAACTTTATAGGTTTCTCTTTCTCTTGGTTCTTCCAAATAGTGTTAATCGTGGGTAAATTCCTGGAACAGCAAGGACCATACATCTCCATTTTTGCCGTCTCTTTGGTGTACCGCACACAGAAGGTGTTCACTTATTCACTGCCTGCCTGAGACACCTTCTGTGTATATTCACTTTTCTATTTACCTAGAATGCTGGAAAGCTCTTATGAGAAGAATATAGCCCATACGTGATTTTCTCTTGCCTAGGTATCTAACTATGGTATGTTCAAGTGGTTTCGAGTTTTCTAGAAGAAATACTTTTTCCTATTTTTAAGCCAAGTTAAGTTCAAGGCTTATATTGACAAACTTCAGCTTTCTTGATCCAGCGTTATTTGATGGGTTTAATGAGAGGTTCTTGAGAATGCCCTCTGGTGGCCAAGGAACAGGAAGAAATCATTTGCTATTCTTTCACAGTTAAAAACGTTTTACCGATGACCTAGTATTCCTAGCTAATATTAAGGAATCATTAAAATATCTTTCCAATGAGAATGTGCATTATCATGTCATTATTCAAATGGTAAAGAGTCCCCAGGGCAGTAATTGGCAGATGTTATCTGTTCTCAGAAGGACAGTTTTCTCTCCATACCCTCGTTTTCAAAGAAGTGAAAATGTAATGCGTTTGCTGGCTGTTTCGATGTTGGTATGATCCACCACAAGTGATTTAAGACGAGGCACGCAGAGTTGGGTTTGGCTTTAAAAAAAAGAAAGTCAAGTTCCAGACCAAAAATTTCATCCATTAAAACCTGCTGTTTCCTATCGGCCAAAATTCAAATTGAATAACGACTTAGAACAAAACACAGCCTTTGGGTAAGTGACCTCAGGTGGACTAAATTGTTTACTGTCTTCTTAGTGGACTCTAGAGCAATGAAAACTCTATAAATGACTTTAGAATAAGGCAAAATTGGTGATTAGAAATCACCGCCATCTGCCAGCGCCTGCCACCTTGGCAGCATCTGGGGGCCGTCAGTGATGAAGCGGGATCCATTGCCAGCCTCAATGGAATGATTCACCTCCTCTCCCGGATAGAAATAAAGGATTGAGAAGGGATGCCTCATTTTCTAAATATATGAAAATATTGAAGAAACTTAGAATAGGAATCTTTCTGATGTCATCAGTAGTGTCTAAAAACCGTGAACGCTAACAAAAGCCTGGGTGGAGGTGGGAGAATTTCTGCAAAACCTGCGAGGATGATTGCTTGCTGGGAATTAGAAGGAGTCAGAGTTCTAATCCTGGTTTTGGTCCACGAATTGCTTGAGGATAAGACATTGAAACCCTCCTGAGTTTAATTTCTCCAGCTGTGAGCTGAGAAAGCCCTGGCTTAATTAGGCGAGTACAAATAGAGCAAATAGGTAAGTCCTACTAGAAATTTCTGGATGGTAAATGCCTACCAGGTCAAATGGCTTTCTCTCTGAAGACAAAAAAAAGTTTACTGGGCACCTAGTTTGAGCCCATTTGGGCCACATTTCCTTGTTTTACATGAACTATGCAGGCCTCTAGGATGAAGGTTGATCTTATACATACCAGATTTTTCTCAGCACAGTGGTTGGCTTACAGTACTCAGTGTTTGTGGAACTGAATTGATTTTGCATAAATTATCTCATACAAATTAGGGAAAAAATTTTTTCTGATGGTAGGTGAAGAGGATGATGGTAGTAATCATGCAAAGAAGGTCAAGATTGGATCCTTATGAAAAAGGACAGTGCCTGAATTTCCCTTTATTTTTTTGTATTTTTAAAATTTATTGAAGTATAGTTGATTTATAGTGTTTAATTTCTGCTGTACAGCAAAGTGATTCAGTTATACCTATATATATTATTTTTCATATTCTTTTCCATTATGGTTTATCACAGGATATTGAATACCGTTCTCTGTGCTATGCAGTAGGACCTTGTTTATCCATCCTATACATAATAGTTTGCATCTGCTAATCTCAAACTCCCAACCCTTCCCTCCCTCACATCCCCTCCCCCTTGGCAACCACAAGTCTGTTCTCTATGTCTGTGAGTCTGTTTCTGTTTCGTACATAGGTTCATTTGGGTTATATTTTAGATTACACGTGTGGTATCATATGGTACTGATGTTGTCTTTCTCTTTCTGACTTAGTATGATAATCTCTAGGTCCATCCACGTTGCTGCACACGGCATTATTTCTGAATTTCCCTTCATTTTCTGTGGTGATCAAGAGAAATGTATTCCCCACCCACTGTCAGTAGATGGATTCGAACTCTCAGAATAAGTAGGAAGTTGCTTACCTTCAAGATGGCCAGTGACTAGAGGATTGCTCACGGTGGGGTATAGGGTGACACGGCATGTGATAGCTCACTGAATCACCCGGTAAGGAAATGACATACATTTTCAACCCTACAACACGGCAATCTAAGACAGTTTCCTCATGAGCTGAGTAATTGCTCCTCTGTGAAATATTTAGCCAGAATTGAAGTAAATCCTGATTCCTTTTACTGAATCATAGCACTTCCCTTGCCTCTTTGGCAGCCCAGCTGCAGAAGGAGAGGTTAATTGATAACGTCTACTTAGCTGCTCCAGGCTCAGCCTATGCCAGGGGTGGAAAATGTACTGAATGCCAAATTAGTATCTTTATGTAAGGTCAACGGTAGTTTGTTCTCAAAGAGGACCTGGACCTGCCGCATCCGTATCACCTGGGACCTTCTTAAAGATGCAGCTTCTCAGACCCCAGGCCTAGTGAATCAGGCCGTTTAAACAAGCGCTGCGGGTGATTCTGATACGTGTTGATGTTGTGAAACCCCTGATCTCTGATACTTTAATACTCTGATGCACAGCTAAGGCCCACTTTGATTCGGAAAATAAAAGATTACATTCCATATGAACCTGGATATTGAAACTTCAACAAGCCAAAATCGAATTTCTTGTACTCCTAACAGCTCTAGCGCTTTATCTAATGTGGGCCATCTTTCAGGGTGGGGGGCAACTTCAGTTCACACCAGTCACTGTGGCCCGAGCACCTGCTTCATATAAAGCTCGGCACTGGATGCCGAGGGGCTGTCGGGTGGCATGAAGGAATCACACGAGCTCTTTCCTTCCAGGGTCTTACAATCAACTGGGGGTATTTTTAAATTTATTAAACCATTTTTTATTTTACATTGGCGTATAGTTGATTTACAATGTTGTTAGGTTCAGGTGTACAATAAAGTGATTCAGTTATACATATCCATATATCTATTTAAATGCATAAACACATAATATAAATACACAGCATTGCATAAGCTCCATGGAGAAATGCAAAGCCAGAGAGGGGACAGGGGTTGAGCTCAAACAGAAACAGGTGGTGCTGTGGGATGCCGGTGAGCCCGGCCAAGCTAAGGCGAGCCCCCTTTCTGTGCCCTTGTTTCTTTGCTTCTAGAAGAGTCTGAGGTGGGGCTAGAATTGGATTTGGAAAGGCCCCTTGCTGACTTGGAGGGGTTGGGAGTTGGGGGAAGCTGAGTCGGGGCGACTCTGTTATCTCTTCCACTTCAACCAGAACAGCTGCTTGTGTCTGTCTGTCTATCAGGCCCCAGTGTAAGTTTTTGTTTGGAAACAAAAAGTTTCACAGCTGAAGAAAAAATAATCCCCAGACTCGATGATGTCAGGTTTGTTCCAGCTCTGCAGTTCTGTGGCCTCTACTTCTCTATAAGGTTCTGGGAGGACTCATTAGCAGGAAGAGGTACCCTGAATTATTTGAGGGAAATTGTTATGGAGCTACAAGGTGAAATAATATTCCTGTCAAACACAGCTTCTGTTTATTACTCAAAGTGGTATATAAAAGGAGTGAATTCCTGAATTTTCCGTAAGAGGCATATAATTACTTTTTCTGTTTTCTATCCTGATTTAAGAACAGAGAATGACTTCTATGGCAGGACTGAAATACAGACCCTTTTGGACTTGGACTAAAATTTCAAAAGAGCTCAAAATCTCAACTGAAGGAAGAAAAATTTCATAGAGTTCAAGTTCTCATTATTTCTCAAACTAAATTCCCCTCTTCAGTTAGTCTATTCATGAATAATCAGTGACTGAAATTATGTTCCCTCCCTAATCCACTGCCATATGTCTTGCTAGCTTAAAACCATTATAATAAAGATGACATTTTTTCTTCAGGCAGAAAGCAAGAGGGTAGTACTCAGTAAATGACAAATGGGAAATGCATAGGTAGTTTGGACTGGAAAACTTATGTTTTACTTTCATAGCAATTTACCAACTCCGTCTTAATTAAAAGCCCTTCCAATGTTCACTATGGCTTCTTTTAAAAAAGAATTTTTTTTTTCTTTGGCTGGGCCACATGGCATTCGGGATCTTAGCTCCCTGACCAGGGATTGAACCCGTGCCCCCATGCAGTGTAAGTGGGGAGCCCTAAACGCTGGACCACCAGGGGATTCCCTAAAAAAGAATCTTAATAGTTTTATTATAAGCTGAGTGTAATAAGCTCAGCTATGACAATTATGTACAAGAATAACTGAGAATACTTAAAGCACACGGAATGAGCCACAGTCAGAGGCCTTGGAAGCGAACCTCACGGAGACCCGGTAGAAAGATGCCAGCTCTCTGCACCAGAGCTCAGGGAAGAAGTAGCCCCCGTTAGGACCTAAGGAGGTGATCAAGAAGATTAAAAAGGAACCAAGAGGGGCTTCCCTGGTGGCGCAGTGGTTGAGAGTCCGCCTGCCGATGCAGGGGGTGCGGGTTTGTGTCCCGGTCCGGGAAGATCCCACATGCTGCGGAGCGGCTGGGCCCCTGAGCCATGGATGCTAAGCCTGTGAGTCCGGAGCCTGTGCTCCGCAATGGGAGAGGCCACAGCAGTGAGAGGCCTGCATACGGCAAAAAACAAACAAAACAAAAAGGAACCAAGAATGTTGGAAAGGAAAAGAAACAAAGATGGAAACTGCTAGTTACAACTGAAAAAGGCATTTTAGAACCAGATCTGAAACAGAAGATGTGATTGACCCGTTCTTAGGAATGCTTGTGTAAGCTTGGAGAGTTTCAAAATCAACTAAGCCTTTGATTTTGAAAATAATGATCATAAGGGGGAAGAAAATGTAAGGAAAACAGCAGAGCAGCCCAGAACGGGCTCCTTCTGAAATACCAGTTACAGTTGGATGCAATATTTGTAAATTATTTCTGTTGGGAGAATGTCATTTTTGAAGACATTTTGCTGCCTGTAGAAAGAAGAGTGAGCTCTGACAAGTCTGAGACCTTCGGTGAGAAGAAAAGTCAATGAAAACAGAAGAGTCCCTGCTCTCTATTATAGCAAGATGCCCAACACCCTGTAGAAATGATGCTGCCAAACCATATCGCCCTTGTTCAAGGGAGCTAATTACAAACCCCAGAGATATCCGTAGACTCACAGCCAAACTTCTGAGAGCTTGACTTTCTCCCTGTGCTGTCCACCACGGAATATGTTCAACTTGCTGGAAACTTGTCTGGTGCTAAATAGCCCAAGGACAGTGACGTTGCTTGAGAGACACCCACGGTCACGGCTGTACCAGCCAAATCTGCTTCGTGCTCCAGTGCCTTCCCGGAGAACAGAGGAGCATATGGAAGGTTCGGGATCCTTGACATCTGTCGCGAGTGGGCAAGCTGACACATGCATTGCCAATCGGCACCGATGCTCGGGAGATGATAATTTCCATAGTGAGCGTCTGCTGCCCTCAGATAAGAACAGTTTTCCTATGGGGACGGGGAGAAGCCACGAAACAAACACCTCTTGTTCTTAGATCTACCCCAAGCTCTCACGGGTTAATCGATAGAACTTTGAGGGGAGAAAATCCTTACACCCTGCTGAGTTTGTCCTGAGCTTGGACATTCATTCACGTGCTATAGAACATCGTCATCGTATTACTGTAACTACTAACAACACTTACTGAACTGCTGCCCAGAAACTCTTCCCTTTAACTTCTAAGAACTTGCACCGTGTGATATCCTCATGAGTGAAACTGAGACCTGTGGACCACTCTTCCATATCTACCTGTGTTCCTAACAAGTAAGGTATGAAAGTGGCAGGGACTTCCCTGGTGGTCCGGTGGTTAGGACTCTGCGCTACCACAGTAGGGGGCACGGGTTCGTTTCCTGGCTGGGGAACTAAGATCCCACAAGGCGTGCACGTGGCCAAAAAAGAAAATGGCAGTGGGAATTAATTTTATTAAAAAAACCTGGAATTCTGACCTTGCTAGCATCCTCCTTTATCACTCCGAAAATCTTACCCTTTCTCCTAACTTGGACCAACATCTACAAAATGAAACAATACAAAACATACAGTTAATATGACTACCCTATGTAAGGAGATGGATGGTCCAATGAGGTTACCATGGTAGTTTCCGGTTCAAAGCTTGTCCAAACTCATCACTGTGTATGTTGAAACTCCGGAGTCATTCTTCCAATCTGTCTGCCGAGTTTATTTATTGAGCAGGATACCCTGAAAGACTAAACGTCTGGTTCAGATGCCCTGTTTAAGTTCTTTATATATTCCAACTCATCAAATCCTGTTAAGAATTCTACAGTGTAGGTATTATTAATGTCCCCCTTTTACAAATGAGGAAAGTGTGGCACAAAGAAACGGGATAATTTGCCCCCAAGTAATACAGCTTGTAAACGATGGGGGCCAGGAGACCAGTGAAGAAAGGCTGGCTCTGGAGTCTGTGTTTGTAACCACTAGGCATCACTGCCTCCCCCAATCTAGGAGCTGATGCTTGCAGAGGGGTGGGAGGAACTAGTTGGTCACTGCAGTGGGGAATGCAGGAGAGGGTAGGATGGGTGGAAGGAGCATAGCAGCTGTTTCAAGTGCATTGTAGCGAACTGCCCAAAGAATGGCTGCAGTGTCCATTACAGAGGCAGGGGTTTGCATTCAGGGCTGAAGGACTTGCAGACAGGGGGCAGCAGCGTCCTGCCTTTCCGCCCGTGGATAAGAACCAGAGGGCACCGGAGGTCGGTCTAAGAGTGATGGCTGCGTCCAAGGAGCCTAATATCTTTCTCCATCAGTTTTGTTATCTTTATGTCCTCATTTCTGGAAGAGTCACCTAAAATATATTTTACATCATATAATAGAATAACGAGCGACTAGACACTAGTATTTATAAATGTGGATGTTCGTCAAGTCATTAGACATATACCTGGCCAATCTCAAGGGTCTGCCCCATTCACCTGTCATTCGCTACTAAATAAATGGTGGCATAAGTAAGAGAAGACTTGGGCTTTGACAGTCGTTGAGCGTGTTCTGGGTGGTTCTTAAAGCAGCATTATGTACGTAAGGATATGGAGTAAATACTCTGCTACAGTAAATAATAATCACACTAAACTTATATCGTGAAAATCGTGTATATGGGAAAGTCGGTACCTGGGGAGAAAGGGAAAATGTCGGATAACAACACCACAGTGAACAAATAACACATTCTCCCTCAGACTGAGGATATGGGATTGTGGTGGTAGCACGAATTGTGGGAAGAAGGTAAAAAAAAAAGTAAATCAGGTTCAAGGAGCTTGCTTCCCCTCTCCCCCACCTTTAAGCTGCCTTAAAGAGGAAGGAAACACTTTTACGGGTTTTCCTCGTGTCTGACAAGGGGCAGAGGGTCTGGTAGAGGAGGAAGTGCTGGGATATTAACATTCTGAAGGATGGAGATGCTGCTGGCACATCTGCGTTGTCCTGGTTCCTCTCAATCATCTCTATTGAAGCTGAGCTGTGAAACATGCCTTACCTGTTATTACCGGGCTCTTGGACTGGCTGTGTGCTTTCTTGTTGTTGCTTAAATATCATGTCTGTTGCTATGAAAATGAAGCACTCCTGACAGAAGGTTTGAGACACACACGCTGGCTACAGGAGACATTGGCACGCAGAATAATTCTCGTTTTGAGTGCATCGACGTCAAAGCAGTCACTTCACCTCTCTAAGCCTCCGTTTCTTTGAAATAAGAAATGCTCTGTTAGGTGTTTTCCAGGCTCTCTCTAGCCTCTAAGAGTCAGTAGAAAGTGACTAACAGCCGGCCTAACACAGGCATTAAAGGGGGAAAAGTAATCAAATGACATTCAGGGACCGTATCTCAGAAGTTCTGATTCAGGAACTAGAGGTGCAGCCCGTTAGGCCATTAAATATGTTTCTGGAGCCTTTCCCCACACATCTTCTCTGCTGAAAGCATGATTTCTACCAGTGCTACGGTTGCTCCAGGGACTGGCATTCAGAGAGGAGACTACCGTTCCTCGGGGGGACGAGGGCAGTAAGGGAACGTGGAAGGAGGAGAACCAGCCGGTGTCTATTGAAATAGAAGGAGCAGTGATGGTGCCCTGAACTGCTGGTGGTGGAGGGCTGGAAAGGAAGGGGCGGATGGAAGGAAAATGGAGAAACCGAATTGAGGAGGACGGCAGGCAGCACTTGGGGTCCCAACCATTCAGCACAGGTGCTTACAGTTTGCCAAGAGTGAAGCACAGGCCAGCTATGCAAAGGGATGGAGGAAACATTCGGATAATCTAAGACATGCACAGCCCGGTGAGAGTCTGGCCAAGATAACACACATGCCGTGTCAAAGACTCCTGAACGTAGAGTTGATCCACTAGAAAGACTGGTGAAGGCCTTGCCCTTTCTCTGGTCCTCGGTTTCAGCAAGCATCTTGAATAATTTTAATCTCCTTGGTAGGCACTTGGGAGAGACCTGCAATTCCCACATCTCACGTCCTTAGCTTTGTTTGAAGGTTCCCCTTGGCAAATCTGTATTGCTTCCTTGGGAGTTATTAAGGGAACTCCATACCATCCACTGTGTTACCAAGTTTTCATGTTCAGGGGTAGCTCACTACAATGCACCAGGGGCAGACTGGAGATTCCCGATGGGTTTAATTGGGAGTTAAGGCTGGAGAGTTAGGTTGAGGCTAGACTGGGAATGACTTTACGTTTTTAAGTTACTGGATTGATAAAGGGGAGCTACTGATGGTTTCTGCACAAGGGGTGCCACAGTCGTCATACTGCTTTACCAAGTTAATATGGAGGCAGTGGAAAAATGGATTCGTTAAAGTAGGATTCTTGAGTCATGGCGATACAATTGTAATAGCCATTGTGATATGCCAGGAACGGTGCTAAATAAAGTGCTTGACCTGTATTATCTCACTTAATTAATCCTTACAGCAACGCTACAACGTTATCACTTTCATCTTCCAGAAGTATACAGAGAAGCTCAGAAAATCTAGGGCACTTGCCTAAGGCCACACAGCTAGTAAGTGACAAAGCCAGCTTTGAACAAAGACCCATCTGACTTCAACCCTGTGCTCAGAAGCAGTAAGCCAAGAAAATGACACTAATAAGGAAGAGCTGGTGTAAGACCCACTGTGAAATAGTGGGCATATGGTTAGATAAAGCTGCCTGGGAGGGGAGAGTCATTGCCTGATGATTTTCTGCGGATGTTATGAGCCTGAGAAAAGAAATCTTCCTTTTTACATCAGTCACTTTGAATGTAAGAAGGAATTCACCAATGCTCGGAGGCAGAACTAGTAGGATGGGATCGATCTGTCATGCTGGTTGCTCTCACCATTCCTCCGATTGGGTTACCACTGAGTTCACTGAAATTGCAATGCATCACTTTCAAGTTTCTTTTTAAAAAAATTTTTATTGGAGTAGAGTTGATTTACAATGTTGTGTTAGTTTCAGGTGTACGGCAAAGTGAATCAGTTATTCATACACATGTATCCACTCTTTTAGATTCTTTTTCCATATAGGTCATTACAGAGTATTGAGTAGAGTTCCCTGTGCTACACAGTAGGTCCTTATTAGTTACCTATTTTATATATAGTAGTATGTATATGTCAATCCCAGCCTCCCAATTTATCCCTCCCCTGGTAACCATAAGGTTGTTTTCTACATCTTTAACTCTATTTTTGTTTTGTAAATAAGTCCATTTGTACCATTTTTTTAGATTCCACATATAAGTGATATCATATGGCATTTGTCTTTCTCTGTCTTACTTCACTCAGTATGATAATCTCTAGGTCCATCCACGTTGCTGCAAATGGCATTATTTCATTCTTTTTTTTATGGTTGAGTAATAGTCCATTGTGTATATGTACCACATCTTTATCCATTCCTCTGTCCTTTATCCATTCCAGTTAGGTTGCTTCCATGTCCTGGCTATTGTAAATAGTGCTGCAATGAACATTGGGTTGCATGTATCTTTCTGAATTATGGTTTTCTCCGGATATATGCCCACGAGTGGGATTGCTGGATCATATGGTAGCTCTATTTTTAGTTTTTTAAAGAACTTCCATACTGTTCTCCATAGTGGCTGCACCAATTTACATTCCCACCAACAGTGTAGGAGGGTAACCCTTTTCTCCACACCCTCTCCAGCATTTATCATTTGTAGATTTTTTGATGATGGCCATTCTGACAGGTGTGAGGTGATACCTCGCTGTAGTTTTGCTTTGCATTTCTCTAATAATCAGTGATGTTGAGCATCTTTTCATGTGCTTTTTGTCCATCTGTATGTCTTCTTTGGAGAAATGTCTATTTAGATCTTCCACCCATTTTTTGATTGGGTTGTTTAGTTTTTTTTGTTACTGATCTGCACGAGCTGTTTGTATATTTTGGAGATTAATCCCTTGTCAGTTGCTTTGTTTGCAAATATTTTCTCCCATTCTGTAGGTTGTCTTTTTGTTTATGGTTTCTTTTGCTGTGCAAAAGCTTTTGGGTTTAATTAGGTCCCATTTGTTTATTTTTATTTTCATTACTCTAGGAGGTGGGTCAAAAGATCTTGCTGTGATTTATGTCACAGAGTGTTCTGCCTATGTTTTCCTCTAAGAGTTTTATAGTATCTGGCCTTACATTTAGGTCTTTAATCCATTTTGAGTTTATTTTTGTATATGGTGTTAGGGAGTGCTCTAATTTCATTCTTTTACATGTAGCTGTCCAGTTTTCCCAGCACCACTTATTGAAGAGACTGTCTCTCCTCCATTGTATAGCCTTGCCTCCTTTGTCATGGATAAGTTGACCATAGGTGCGTGGGTTTATCTCTGGGCTCTCTAACCTGTTCCATTGATCTATATTTCTGATTTTTGTGCCACAGTTTCAAGTTTCTACCTTCCTTCTGCCACCACCTGGCGTGACCAATTTAGGCAGCATTTCTTTCCCAGGGTATACTGACTGCTGCCTACTGCCACATACCTCACCCTTCAACTTTTCCTTGATAGCTATGAAATGAATGTTTGTGTTGTGTTATAATGTGTTGTGTTGGACTAGACCTTCATTTAGACCGTGGCTTGCTCCACCCCACCCAAGGAGACATGTCAAAGTATCCACGAAGCAATGTCTATTGATGTAGAAGATCTTGTTGACCAGATAGCAATCAATAGTCATGCCCTCTTTCAAGGATGAGATCACTTCTTGTCAATTGCTTCCCCTTCCCAACAGTTTTCCTGAATGGTGAGTGCTACATTCTGACTCATACGAGTAATTTTATGTCAGTTTTCTATGTTCCTCTGGCGCAAAATGAAACTTTCAGTGCTGATAACTGCTAGAAAGGATTATTAATTTTTTGCCCGGCAACTACAGCCTTAACCATTAAAAATTCAACTTGTAAGTTTATAAAACTGTAGTTCTGCTACACTTATAGTCACTACGTGGTAAAAGGGATTATTTAATTTCCTAACATACTGATGCAATTTGGATTGATTCTACAGCTCGACAGGAGTAGAAAGCATTTTCAGGGAAGCATTCTTTTATGATCCACAAATGTAAAGAAAGAGAATTAAACTAGGAACTCTGATATCTGCTGTCTTGTTCTAGCTTTGCCATTTCCAATCTGGGTAATATAGGGCAAGATCATTCAGTACTCTGAGATACAGTTTCCCCAATTATATAATGGGAAGACTACTTCAGTGTAATGCAAGCGGTTGAGAAAAAAAAATATGGAAGTGTATGCACACATTGTTTCTCTGTGCACAGTGGAAACATCACCACGAGAGAAACTTTTAGTGTCTGCAATTCCTACACAATTCAGAAGGCACGAGTTTAGAGTCAGAAGATACAGGTTTGAATCTTGGGTCTATCAATTTCTATGAGAGTGCGTTTGAGAATGTTATTGAAGTTGAATTTTTTTGCTTGGCAAAAATTTGTTTGGCAAACCACATTGTAAAGTGTAAAGTAATATGTCAATGTCAGAATAAATAGAACAGCTCAAGTACGCCTTTCTTAAGGGTTGTAAGGACGTGCAGCTGGTAAATTAAATAGCTCAGAGGCGACTGCCTCCTTCCCTAGTTTCTGAGCCCTGCTGTGGGGGTGAACAGTTCCAGTTCACTGGTCAGCATCAAAACAGTTCACCAGTAATTGGCGTTAACTGTAATAAAATCTACTTTGGACTTGATGAGGGTAGGTGACTGTGGGCCCTAGGAGGAGGTAATGCCCAGCAGAGTTAGATTCCAGGTTCTGGAGCTCAGAAGAGTGCTCTATTGAGAGCTCTAGATTTGGAAATACAGACATCTTGTTACTGGTTTTTAATTCTGTTTTGCTACCTTCGATGATACTCTACGATATCATCTAAAATCTGCTGTTGAGTTGTAAATGGGAGTTCAAAATACATCATCCCTGAGTAAAGTGGTCTGGTAGCATTTACCTTACGTAAACCCGTTTTTGTTGTATTTCCATTTAGTAACAGATTCATGGGATTTTTTTTTTTTTCACTTTTAAGATTCCAAAGGATGTGTCATCTTCAGATGCAGAAATTTTAGTTTGCACTACCTCTGTTGGTACCCCTAACAGTAATGTGTGTATGCTGAGAAGTGCCCATGTATCTCTAACTTAGATGTGAAGGCTGAGCGCTGTTTCTAACCCTGAGCAAGTCGCTATCGGGCCCTGGCCCCTCCTGTTACAGCCCCGGCATTCCCGGAGTTGTCATAACTCAAATTTTAACCTGCTCTTTTTAGACTAATGTGTAAGGAAAAAACAATATTATGAAAATAACCTCTTTTGGTATAAGAAATTTAGCCAGAAAAATCACACAGGCCAATAGGGCTCATTTAAAGACTTTCATACTCCAGGACGTACGGATCTAAGTAAAATACAGTTTATTTTCAGAGCTACAAGTATAGAGAAGAGCAAAGCAAATAAAGCTCAGATTGTTCTCCTGCATTAATTAGATTAAGGTAAAAAAAAAAAAAACCCAAGTAACTTGTGAATACAGTACTTTGACTATCTTTAGGCTAAAGACCAAAAAAGAAAAAAAAAAAACCCAAAAACTGAAAAGAAATCCCACCTAGACAAATACTGTTTCAGTACGTAGGCTTGTTTCTCTGCGGAGAGATGGGACAGCAATTCAGAAAGATACCTTCTGTGTATTCGAGGATTGATCACACAAGTAAGCACGCTGTGGCTGGAGGTGGCCATGTTCCTCACTGTCACAGGAAATCCAAGAGCCAGCACTGTTGCTGGATTGAAATCCGAGATACAGTGTAAAGCAGGGTTTCTCGACTTCAGCACTACTGACGTTTTGGGTCAGATGATTCTTCGTTGTGAGGGGCTGTCCTGTGGTTTGTAGGATATTTAGCAGTAACTGTGGCTTCTGCTTAGTAGATGGGAGTAGTACCCACCACCCCACCCCAGCTCTGACGGCCAGAATTGTCTGCAGACATTGCCAAATGTCCCTTGGGGGCAAAATCTCCCTGGTGGAGACCCAGTGGTCTAAGCGAATGGTTTCTAATAGATGTAGATAGAGGTGTGTGTGTGTGTGTGTATGCGCGTGCACACACACACACACATATTTCCTAGTTCTACTGAGAGGACTTGGAAGCAACGACACCACTGTAGCCACGAGTACCTCCAGCACCCACGTCTTGGGTTCTAACTACCATTCTTGACTAAAAGGAATCAGGGCTCCTTGGGGAGATGGCTTCTCTGTGAAATCCAATACTGGGGCTGGGAAAATATAAGATGATCCTGGAACTTCTTGTTATGTCATAAAGTAAGGAAAAGCTCGAGAAACATTGGGAAATATCAAATGTCATAGGAGTTTGCTTGAAGGTGTTCCCTCTGACCAAATCTGGGGCAGAAAAATTTGAGAAGCAAAATAAGTAGAATTGAATAAAATAAGTATATACAATCCATGCTAAATAAATGAGAGCTCTTTTTTTTTTACAGTAGAATATCAACTAATGAATCTAGAAATGATGATTCTATCGTTAGAAGATCACATAGGCTGGTTAATAACTGATTCAGGCAAGAATAATTAATAGATGCTAAAAGCAGGGGGTGAGAGTGGATGAGTAACTATATTTACATTGTAAAATTTTGGGGAAAACCAATGGCCTGATTGAAGGGCATATTCTTGTATAAATGCCTTTATTGAAAGATTGAAAGAACTCTAAATTATGGTACATTCCATATTCAAATGGGCATATATAATTATACTTATCAGCGTCAGTGGCTAGAAAAAATATTTGAATGAATGATGTACCCCATTAAGTATGATAAATGGCTGTTACATCAGTGTAAGAATTATAAATGTGCCATTGTGACATAGGAGAAAAGCAGCCAGTTGCAATTTTCTTAGCCTAAATAAATGTTTATTACATCATCAGAGAAGTTTCAAATGTTAGGCCTTCAGCTATGCATATGATTTAGCATTTTGATGCTGAAAAAACCCTTTCTACTAGTGGGATAAGGAAGGCAAAATTGAATTGTTCTTTTACATTCATTGTCTTTTAATATGAAGTCCACTGGAGTAAAGTGATGGGATACCAGCAGGTGCATTTGTTAAGGAAGGCAAATTGTAACAGGTACATGGTACATTAGGTCATTAAGCAGTATGAATTCATTTAAAAAATGTCAGAATCATTTAGGTTTGTACTTGTACACCAGGAGAAAAGTTTCTCCCCGTTAGGATATTTTTCACAAAGCTGAGATGATCTGACTTGCAAACCGGTTACATACAGAAGACGACCTTGGAGATAGGCCTGCTTAGGGATTTTTCCCTTCCTACATGGCCTCCCCCCACCCACCCCTGCCATGGGTGGTTTCTCTACATCCTCGCTAAGCAGCTCATCCTCTGTGTGAAGTTTTTGGACCTCCCCTCCCTCCCACTCCATCTACATCACTATTTTCCCTGCTTCTTCATGGCATCCATCTGCACCGTCTTCTATCTGTATTTGTGTCCAGCACAGCAACTGGCTCCCAAAGAGGTTTTATGAGCTTATCTGACGATAAGGACATAATACAGTTTTTCATTAAGAAGCTAGGCATCCAGTTTTTGGAATGAGACCTTTTGACAACTCTCTGGGCAGTTAAGTTGTTGAGCATTTCTCCTTGGAGGAGCATTTGAACACAGAGGCATATTTCTCACATCAGTCATATGCTCACAGTCCATTGTGCTCCTTAACATTTTTTTTTTTTTTTTTCCTGCGGTACACGGGCCTCTCACTGTTGTGGCCTCTCCCGTTGCGGAGCACAGGCTCCAGACGCGCAGGCTCAGTGGCCATGGCTCACGGGCCCAGCCGCTCCACGGCATGTGGGATCTTCCTGGACCGGGGCACGAACCCGTGTCCCCTGCATCGGCAGGCGGACTCTCAACCACTGTGCCACCAGGGGAGCCCCCACCTAAATATTTTTTATGCTTATGTGTATTTTAGCAGAAAAAGGAGTAATATAGACTAAATTTATTTCTCTCTGCTGAACTTTAAATTCTCTGCTGTGGATTTTTATCGTCTCCTCGGAACAAAGGTCCCTAAGTGTGTTTGTCAAAGTTTTCTGCAAAGGGGGTGTACAGCTGTGGGTAAGGATGACTCAACCAGGACCTGGGTTCTTTGCACCATGGCTCTCTTAGTGAATTCTCTGCCTGTGCTATTCCTTCTGCCAGCAACACGTCCCCTTCCTCTTCCTTAGCAGCCCTCTTGACTTAAACTTACCCCTTCCTCCAGGAAGCCCTCCCTTCTCTGGCACCTAAAGTCTGGGTTAGTGACCCCTCCTATATCTCCCTGTGCTTGAATATACTATCCTGCAATGATAGTATGTTTTCTCATCTATACTCACTCCCCTAATAATGCCAATACTGATATGGACGCTAGTGCCAATACTAATAATCGTGCTAATAGTAAAACAAGTACTAAGCCAATAGTTAACAGCTAACATGTACGCTTTTCTTTCCAGCACCAGCAGAGTCTGGCATATATAAGTTCTCTACAAATATTAGCAAGATGAAAGAGGGATCCCAGTTGAGACATGTGTTTAAGTCTGGGACTATGTCCTGAAGTCTTAAAAGTCAAAATTGTTTATTGCTTTTCTTAATATAGAAGCAATGTTTATACACTACAGAAAAACTAGAAAATGCTGTGAAGCAGAACCAAACAATAAAAAATTTACAATTCTACCATGCATAGGCAATCATCGTTAGCACGCATTATATTTTTCTATACTTTCATTCAGGTTTTGCAAGTTCCCCTTCCCAATATTGGCTATCCTGACCATCTTTGCATGATGACAGAAAGGTGGTCTGCAACATCATACATATGTCTGAATATCTTTATATTGTACAGTGATATTTTTCGTCAACCTCTATTAAATATTTAGATAATTCATAACATGTTTTGCTTTAATAAACAGTGTAAGGGACATTCTGTAGATAAGTATTTGTGCATGTTCTTTTTCTTAGACTGAATTCTCCACACATGGAATTATTGCACCAAAGTATATACGAACATTTCTAGAGTTTGTCATCTCATAAGATGAACTGGCAGGTCACTCTATGGAAAGGTTACGAGTGTCGGGCTGCAATGAGCTGGGTATTATCTTAAAATATAACAACTAGAAAAGCAAATTTTGTCAATGTGTGGGGAAAAGTTCTTTTATTAACTTACTATTTGATTTTTAATGAGGATATTTTATATGCTTTGTGGGCCATTTAAACCTCATCTTTTGTGACCTGTCTGCTGTGAGCACTTTCTTATTTTTGTATCAACTTGTAGGAAGCTCTATTTTAATGACAACAATAACAGCTACAACTTATCAAGTAGTTACTGTACCTGGCATTGGGCTGAGCCCACTGCTGTCAAATACGCAGCAAATATTTTCCCAGGTGGTTTGCATTTTAAAATACTTTCCTAATGAAATCATCACTCCTATTTCTCAAGGCGGTTTTGGGAGCAGTCTGTTTTAGAAGTCCGCATTAGTTCACTTTCAGCATTTAACATCTTGAGTGGGGGACAGAAGCGCAGAGCCTGTGTAGGCTGCCCCTGAGTCTGTGCGGCTCTGAGCCCCTCCTTCATTAGAAAGACTCCAGCCTGATGGGGTGCCCACATGGTCACTCCCCCAGATGCTCTGGCCTGGGACTCTTGGTGGTGACGTCAGAATTAGGTCCCTGGGACTCAGCGGGGATCCCTGTGTGCTCCCTGCCTCCTCTTTCCACCAACTCCTAAGAGGCAGAACCATGAGAGTAGGCGTGATGAGGTGACAATGACACCGTTGTCCAGTGACACTGAAAGGTGGGGTCATAACAGTCCAGGGAGCTCTTGGACGTTTATCCAAGCACCTGTGGGAAACCACACAGCACTAGGATTGAGGAAGAACAGTAATGACCTATTGGCCCTTGAAACATCCTGAAACAGATGCATCCCTTTTGTGGGTTTGGGAGCTGTCTACCTTGTTGTCATGGTTACATGAAAGCTGGTCTAAAATGGCCCTAAGGTAGCTTCTGAGCAGGGCCTAAGTACTGCCTCCACCGTTTTCTCTACTGCCCGCCCCTTCTCTCCCCTAAGAAGGCCCGGAGGACACAGCCTCATTCTGGGTGCAGAGGCTGTGCCTTACTGAAGGTGGGGCAGCCCTGCTAAGTGCTCCCCACTCCCCCTGCCCGCTCCGCCAAGGCCTGGCTTGTTGGCAAACATGCTGTCCCTTCCCTTCAGCCTCTGTCTGGCATCTACGTGGTCATTCTCGCCTTCCCCTGCATGGAGAGGTGAGACACAAGCTTTGGCTTTGGGAGCTGTGGCCTCGAAATAGGCCAAAGTGGTCTTTCCATTGACTTTGGCTCTAGCCCTTTAGGCTGACGGAACTCGGAGAAGTAGCCCTTCATGCAGTCCTGCCCTGGCCCCCGACTTTGGGTCTGGGCACGAGATGTTGTTGGCTTCCTCTCTGGGTACCTGCCTTCCTCAGGGACTGGAGGTGAGGTGCAGAGCCAGACAATGGTCAGGTCGTGGTTTTCAGATCTGGATACGATTCCGAATGAATTGGGATGCTGGTTAAAATCTAGATTCCTGGGCCCATGGGGCTTCCCTGGTGGTGCAGTGGTTGAGAGTCCGCCTGCCGATGCAGGGGACACGGGTTCGTGCCCCGGTCTGGGAAGATCCCACATGCTGTGGAGTGGCTGGGCCCGTGAGCCATGGCCGCTGAGCCTGCGCGTCCGGAGCCTGTGCTCCGCAACGGGAGAGGCCACGGCAGTAAGAGGTCCGCCTACCGCCAAAAAAAAAAAAAAAAATCTAGATTCCTGGGCCCTGATCCCCTCTGACAAAATAGGACAAGGTGGGGCCTGGGAGTCTGTGCTTGTAATTAATTCATGATGCCCAAGGTAATTCTAACCCAGCCCACCTGGCAGGACTGGAGGACGCAGTCACTGGTCTCGGCCAAAACATCTAAAGGTGCATCCCTTTCGACGTGCTCCTTCCCACAAACCTCAATAGCGGCTCAGTGTCACTTTTGGACAGAGGATTATTTTTCAAAAGACAAAGTAATTACGGCAATAATTAATCCCACTTAAAGAAGACGGCTTTTTGCAAATAGAGCATCCAGGGAGGCACTGGGGTCACATTTTTCTGTCTGCATCATCGTGGTCTCGATTGATGCATCTCCTCTTCCAGCAACGGCAAGATGGGTTCGTCTGCCGGCCTCCAGCCTGCGTGCCCTCAGGAGAACGGCGGATCTCTGGGTCTCTGCGTGTTCCCTCCCACGCTGCTGCTCGGACTAATGCCTGGCCTGCGCCTCTCCTGCAATGAGGAATGCTGCAGATGCTGGCCACCACAGGCCCGGTCACAGAAGTAGAAAGGCCATGTCAGAGTGTCCGGAATGTACTTAAACAGCCCAATAACGCTCCTGCCCACCTTGCCCACGTGGGGGGCTCTAAAGAGCTCTGGCCATTTGGGAAGGGCCACTTGAAGGGCACTGGGCAGACGGGGGTTGTCACAGCAGCTTGCGGTGGGTAGACGCATGAACGGGTACAGCCCAAACCAAAGATGTCCTGACAACCGGTCTCCCAGAGTATGGGGTCCAAAAATCCTCTTGGGCACTTTTTTCCCCTCTGGAGATCTAGCCACTAACAACAAAAAGTGCCTCGTGGGCATCTTCTGAAGCTCAGTGGTAGATGGGAACAATACCCTCCGCCAAAACACTCCCCCACCTCCACCAGAAGGTTTGTGCCAGAATGAAGCTGTGGAGTCAGCCTCTAAGATGCAGCAGACAGACGTGCCCTTGGGAAGAGCTCAGGGCCTGCTTACCAGCAGAAGGAACATCTCCACCTCCTGGGAACCCTGAGGGGATCAAGGGGCGTGGCTGACCATGAGGTCAACATACAGGATGTGACAAAGGCAGCGGGGATGGAGCCACCTTTGGAGACTGGTTTCATCGCTGCTCAGAGCATCTCGCAGATAACAACTGAATCAGAGGCATGACTGAAACATGAAAGGACCAGTCACCTTAGCACTGGCTTCTCCTCTCCCTGAACTGTTATTCCATACGCACTTGACCACTCGATGCTAGGCAGTAACCGGCCAGAAATAGAAAACACTTAAGCCAGTTGCTGTCTAGGTCATTAGAAAAATAAGACTCTGTTTTGAGAACACGCACCTGTGCTGTGTGGAAGCCAGGTAGGGCGAGCTGGGCTCAGCCTGGTTCCTACTGGAAGGGCATCTGAAGGGCAGACGGGCGATGGGGATGGGGGGAGGGGACAGCGGTTGGGGTTCAGCTTGCTGTCCAAGTGGGCTCTGCAACTTACAGACGGTGAACGGGAAGACATTTGACCTTGGGAGTTGGGCTGCGTTCAAGGTGGTGGATCGCTGCGGGGCGCGTTGCACTTGGGAATTCATTCACTGATGCAACTGATGTAGGACTCACGTCTCCCAGCTTCAGAGGCTGGACTCTTCCTACTTGACACCTCTGCCTCTTGCTACTCAATAGGGCACTCATTGAACTTGGAGTTGAGGATAAAATGAGAGGAAAATACAGATGGTCTCTGTCTTCTTGTAGCTTCCAGTCCAGTGAGGCAAATGGACATGCATAAAATAATGACCAAATACATGCACTGGGGTCAGAATCTCTAGTCACAATTCAAGTGGCATAAATGGAGTGTTCTCTGTTGTTCCACATCTGAACTCCATTTGTTCTCAAGACCCCATTCCTGCTAAGAAGTTGAAGGGAGTGTTTTTCATAACTTTTTGGGTAATTTCACAGTCAAGTTGGAAATCAAGTTTGACTGACTCAGAGTTTCAACGCATTGTCCAGAATTGATCTTTCCGCTCTTCCTCTCTGGGTTTGAACCCAGGAGCAGAGAAGGCAGCAAGAAGGGGCCGAGAAGCACAGCCCTGGGCAGGGGCCTCTTTCTTCTGGCTGCTTGTTCTCTTTCTGAAAGCCTGGGCCTCCTGGTCATTGGCCACCGGCCTTGATCACAGCCTGCTCACCTTGTGTCCAGTCCCCTCTTGGTGTGAACTCTCCCTCTCACACCATTACTGGTTTGGGACCTGATCTGTTCAGGTCAGAATTGAGGGAAATGGGGAGGGGCTCAGGCTACAAGGAGAGGACCTGGTACAGTGTTTCCCAGTGGCCACGGCTGTATAGAAAAGCTGGCAGACGCATCGAATTGATAGTGTTTTCAAAAGAGATGATATCTTCCTGCACAATATTCCAAAACAGTCTCCCATAGACACTCTGGTATGAGGACAACAGCTTCCTGAGTCCTGGGTCAGTCAGGGTCTTTAAAAGTAGCCAAGTGAGGGGCTTCCCTGGTGGCGCAGTGGTTGAGAGTCCGCCTGCCGATGCAGGGGACACGGGTTCGTGCCCCGGTCCGGGAAGACCCCACGTGCCACGGAGCGGCTGGGCCCGTGAGCCATGGCCGCTGAGCCTGTGTGTCCGGAGCCTGTGCTCCGCAACGGCAGAGGCCACAACAGTGAGAGGTCCGCGTACCGCAAAAAAAAAAAAAAAAAAAAAAAAGTAGTCAAGTGAGCTCTTAAACACTAACTTATTGATCTGATCTTTGAGTTGCCTCAGGCAGGGAGCAGTCGTGTGGAAAGACAGTCTCTCTGCGAGGATCTGCTAACTGTTGCTTTTATTTAGTGACTTCGCCTAGTCACTAATAACACAACTCCATTTACTGAAAAAAAAAAATATTGACAAAGTACAGGCACTTCCGTTACAGTTTCTTCATTTTGATTAGTGACCATACACGTGACACTGTAAGAGGAGATGGCAGTTGTGTGAATTTCCCTAAGGGTGTTGGGCCTGAACAGAATGCTTTCAAGGCCTATACACAGTAAACAAGCCAGGAGGCTCGTGCAAAGAGGAGGCCTCTTTAAACATGTATTGAATGAATGAGTCTTCACTGACTCATTCATTCAATACATGTTTAAATGTCCAGGGGTATCTACCCTCATGCATTGCCTGGGGCGACTCAAAGATCAGGTCAATAAGTTAGTGTTTAAGGGTCCACCTGACTACTTTTAAAGACCCTGACTGACCCGGGACCCAGCAAGCTGCTGCCTTCATACCAGAGTGTCTATGGGAGACTATTTTGGGATATTGTGCAGGAAAATACCATCTGTTTTGAAAAGACTATCGGTTGGTGTAAACTGGTGCAGCCACTATGAAAAGCAGTATGGAGGTTCCTCAAAAAGCTAAAAATAGAATTGCCATATGATCCAGCAAGTCCACGTCTGGGTATTTACCCCAAGAAAACAAAAGCACTAATTCGAAAAGATATACACAGCGTTCTTTACAACAGCCAAGATGTGGAAGCAACCTAAGTTTCCATCTATAGATGAATGGACCAAGAAGCTGTGGCTTATATATGTGTATGTGTGTATGTTATATATATACATGCAATGGAATACGACTCAGCCATTTAAAAAATGAAATCTTGCCATTTGCAACAACATGGGTGGATCTAGAGGAGAGTACGCTAAATGAAAAGTCAGACAGGAAGACAAGCGCTGTATGATCTCACTTATATGTGGGATCTAAAAAACAAAGCAAAATGAAAACAGACTCATAGAGACAGAGAACAACAGGTGGTTGCCAGAGGGGATGTGGGAGGAGGGCAAAATAGGCGAAGGGGATTAAGAGGTACAAACCTCAGATCATTAAGCCACAGGGATGTAATATACAGTATATGGAATGTATGGTCAGTAATACTATCAATATAATAACTTTGTATGGGGACAGGTGGTTCCTAGACTGTGGTGATCATTTCATAATGTATGGAAATATCAAATCACTATGTAGTACACCTGAAACTAACATCATATTGTATGTTGACCGTATTTCTATTAAAATATCTAGGGATGTCTACTACATGTGGGTGTAGATGGATCCATCGATAGAATGCTAGGCATGATAGAGAACGGGTAGTCTGCCTTCCGAAAACTTTCAGACCTATTGGTGACATAAAATTATACATAGAGTGAAATTTTCAGAATTAAGAGTTCAACCAGACAGTAGTGCAAAAACCCCTCGTGCTATCTGTGTTATGATTTAATGCCAAGTAAAGCATCTCGGGGAAGGGACAGATAGATGGAGGTGCAGCCAGGGCAGGTCCTAAGTGGGGGCTGTGCAGAGGGGATAAAATTGGATAACAGCGAAGAGAAAGTGTCCATGGCGCACTAGCTAGATCAGTCTGCCTGGAGTGAGGGGGTCCTTTTAGAAAGGGCATGAGGCACCCAACGAGGAATCGAAAGCACACTTCTGAATCCCAACCCTGTTCGTTCCTGACAGCTGTGCACCTTTGCCCAAGGGACTTGACCTTGCTAAGCCTCAGATATTCTTAATCTTTGAAAATGGAATAAAAATACCTAAAAGAGTTACTGTAATGGCTCTAAGAAAGAATACTTACTCATTGGGCATATAGCAGGCCATCAGTAAACACTATGTCCCTTTTCTGTATAGTAACTCCCCTACATACGAACGAGTTCCATTCCGAGAGTGTGTTTGTAAGTCCAATTTGCTCGTTAAGTCCAACAAAGTTAGCCTACGTACCCAACGAACACAGTCGGCTATGTAGTACTGTACTGTAATAGGTTTATGATACTTTTCACACAAATAATACGTACATAAAAAGCAAACACCAAAAAATAAAACATTTAAAATCTTACAGTACCTTGAAAAGTATAGTAGTACAACAGCTGGCATACGGGGGCTGGTATGCACATTCGCATCTTTGAAAGTTGGCAGCTTGAAGGTTCGTATGTAGGGGACTTAACTGTATAGAGCTTTGTAACACACAGAACCCGTCTACAGGGACTACCCACTTTGATCCTCACCGCAACCTCGTGAGGTGGATAAAGCAGGTATAGATGTCCTCCTCCTCCAGGTCCTGGGAGATTTCTTCCATTCTTCCTCAGGGAAGTAGAAATGGAACAGTGCTCCATGGTTAGCTTCTAAATAGAAAATTCTAAACTACAGTATTTTGGGAAGGTTAATCTGGTAGTGGTGGGCAAATTGGGTTGAAAAAAAACTTACTCAGGTGTGCCTCAAAGCAAGGGTTTTGGGTGCTGCTGCTGTTTACAGGGGTGTCAGGTTTACTATGCCCAACGATGGGCTGATGACACAAGTTGACACAGTTTCATCGTCACCAACAAGACAGGTGCAGCCGTCCATCTGCTGTCCCGTCTACCTCTTCTTTGCAAAGCATCCATGAGAACAGCAATGCAAATGGCTCATAGTTCCTGGGTCTGAGTCCCAACAGTGGACCCGAAAACTGTGTGTAGATGGTAAACATTGCAGGGGAGGGCTCTTGTGATCAGAGAGGTTTGATAACTTGTCTACGGTCACACAGCTAGTGCTAGAATATAGATTTGAATCTGCTCTCCTTCCAAAGTCCAAGCTTGCTCCACTCTGCCTTCAGGGTTTGAGAGGTTGTCTTTTCCCAAGGGAAAGAAAATATTCTGTTCATACCAATCCTGTATAAGAGTCAAATCCCCGATCCTGGCTTCACTAATTGCTTCTAATAAAAGACTTCGCCCATAATACACAGCTCTCTCCTTGCAGCCATACTGGGGTCATCCTCTAAGGGGTCAGGCCACCACCTTTCAGTCCTACCTTGTTATGGGGCTACAGACTGAATCCCTCAGGCTTGCTAGGTGCCCCCAACCCACTCTCCCCTTGCCAGTCCAACCTCCACGCAGACTTCGCTCTGTTTAAGCTGTGATCGCATCCTGACGTGAATCAGTTCCCAAACCTTCACCATAACCGAGGCCGGCACGACCCTGCCTCTCTCAGCTCCACTCCTGTTTCCTCCTTGTTCTGTGGTCTCCCCTCACCACTCCAATGACATATCAATTCTAGGTTTTCCCTACAGATCATGTCATTTCTGGCTGGAGCTGAGCTTTTCCCTTCCCTGTATCTTGGCCTTTCCATGTGCCCAGTTCTTCTTAGTTGGTCTAGCATTTGAAAAGGAAGAGATTCTCCCCTTGTTCAGGATAGGTACTCCACTCCCAACAAGCATCTCCATAATTCCATAGGCATTTTGCCATGATTTCCCTAGCAACACTATTACAATCATCTGGGTATATTCTGCCTATTAGACTGTGAATGGCTTGAGCAAAGGCCCTGGGGTCTGTCTGATCACACTTGCAGGATTTCTGGTCTACAGTAAGAATCTAAATATGATGTTTGAATGAGTGCATGAATGGACGAAATGCTGTTGAATAGCCTTCGAGAAAAGTTCCAGCCCTCCAACAGCCACAAAACTAGTCACAATTTGGAGACCCACGTAGGGTAATGTGGCAACTGTCAGCGTTGCCAAGAGCAAAGAATCAGGAGTGATGACCCACCACTCAGAAGTCCTAATCGTCATGTCGAAAGCCGATGAACGTGGATGGAGAGAGAGAGAGAGACAGTGATCTTGTGTGGGCGTTTGAAGTCAGCTCTGACACATAAGCTGCCTGCCTCAGTTCTTATTAAAAACCAGTTTGTAGGGGATTCATGGAGAGAGCACATGGAGTGCTTATGAAGCAGAGAGAGAATGAGCTGTGAATGGAGGCTAAACATGGGTACCCCCAGGAGAAGCCAGCTTTGGAATACATGGAGGAGGTGGAGGGGATGCTCTAGATCACATGAATTTACACATGCTTTCAAGTTACTCTCCGGCATGTACTGCAACTCTGCTGCTTATAGACTATAACTCGTACATCTAGAATTTAGCCCCCCGATACTTTGTGTTTTATTCTTTTTATTTTTTTAATTGAAGTATAGTTGATTTACAATGGAGTGTTAGTTTCAGGTGTACAGCAAAGTGATTCAGTTATACATATATATGCATATATTTTTTTCAGATTCTCTTCCCCTATAGGTTATTACAAAATATCGAGTATAGTTCTCTGTGCTGTACTATTTTGTATAGCTGCTCCCCCCCATACTTTGACCTCTCTGAGGTACAAAGTAACCAAAATGGGTGTGTCAAAATTTGTGCCCCTTCCTCATAGGAAGCCCCCTCAGGCAATACAGCCAATTTTTCTTTCTTTACATGCAACTCTAGGAAGGGATAGGCTTGTATTATAGTGGATAAGCGTGAGGAATTTGGAGCCACACTGCACTGATTCTAATTTGGTTCTAACATTTATTATCTGAGTCACCAGAAACACAGTATTTATACTCTCTGAGCCTCAGTTTCTTGAACTGAACAGTGGGGATAATAATAGACCATAACTGACAGGGCTGCTGTGAGGATGAAAGCGCTGGGCCGACACTGGCTGTTATCATGAGGTGTGGTTATTTAGTTTCCAAGCTCGGAATGGATTAGAAACAGCAGATGAGCTGGTGCTGCAGAGGCTGGTGTGCTGAGAGGCGTCAGCTGAGCTCCTGGCAGCAACACAGGCGTCAGAACATAAACACAAGTATAAAAGGGTTGGTACTTTGGGGCTGTTGACCCAATAACTTGAAACAATAAAAAATGCCCTGTCCTCTTGCATCTTTCAGTCTGACCAGGGAGCTGACATTAAACAGCTGAACCTATAATGTCAGCTATGGTGGGGATCTGAGGGAAAATAAAGCAGCATGTGGGGAGAGAAAGTAATGAGAAGGTCAGAGAAAGCCTCTCTGGGGAGGAGCCCGGGCTGAGACCTACATGCTGGGGAGCAACCCATGTGGAAATGTGGATAAGAGCACTGGGGGCAGAGGGAACAGCAGGGGCCAGGCCGGGAGCCTGGGTGTGCTTGGTGGGTGTCTGACATTGGAATGAAAGCTCCTCAAGGCCGGCCTGTTATATTCACTGCTGTACCCCAGGTACCTAGAAGGATGCTGGGCAGATAGTATTTGCTCAATTAATGGGCTGGAATGAAGAATGAATGCAGGGAGATCCGTATAGCTGCAGCATTGGAAGCAAGAAAGCTGGAGGGAGTGGTTGGCAGGACAGTGGGGTCCAGACCAGGTCCTGGCCCTGTGGCCTAAGGTGAGCAGTCAGATGTCACTCTGAGATCTGTGGGAGGCCCCTCAGGGCTTGGAGCAAGGGGATGATGTGAGATGACTCACTCTTTAAAAGCATCATGCTGGCTGCCAGGTGAGAATATACTACAGGGGACAGAGTGGAAATGGACAGACCAGGTAGCAAGGTAATCCAGGCTGGAGGTGATGGGCTGGAACTCGGACAGTGAAGGCAGAGGTGGCAATCAGTGGCCAGGTTCTGGGTGTACACTGTGTTCATGACTGTATAACCGGAAGAAGTGGGGAGTTGGAGGACGAGGTAACCAACAGGGAGGGAGGAGATGGGTGAAGAATTGTGCAGCAATGAGCTAGATCCACAAGTAGAGACTTGTGCCCCTTCATGGAACCAAGCCAGTCTGTAGCCAGAGTAAAGACCAGAAACCTTGATCTGTTCTGGGCTTTTTTTTCCCCCTTGAAGGCAGGAATTTATTACATATGGTACCTAACACATAGTAGATCCTTACTATTTCTTGAATTGAAATCATTTGTTTTCACAATTCTCATGGAAAATTTTTTGGTTTGTTCACACCATGAAGAAAATTAATTGTGTTCCTGTACCTAATATACCCTCTAGGGATTAGATATGAGGGGGGTGGTGTGGATAGAATTTGGGAGATGGGGCGCCTGGTGAGGAGGGAGTCAGCTTAAGGATGAGAATCGGGACCAGTAGTAACATTTTAAGGCTTTTTCTCCTGAAACTCTCTCTTAATGCAGCTATTAAAAATAAGCAAGAAGTGGTTTTATTTTCAGCTTTTTTTTCCACCGTTCACTTTCAAAGGAAATTGGTTCCCATTTTCTTTCTTGCTCTCCATCCAGTTTCCTATTTCACATCTCTTTTCTGGTTATTTAGTTTTCTGGGATCAATCTTCTGTCTTAAGTTCACTGAGTCCTATGGTCCCCCCCGACCACTTCTTAAGCTGTTTGCCTGTCATTTTCCAAGGATCAAAGAGGTTAAATTGATCAATATATATTTTAGGAGGAAGGAAAAAAGGAAAAAAAAAAACTTTGCTTGGATATTGAAAAGTTTGGCTTCATAGAATGCCAGGCTTCACTCACGTAATGACGAAACACTTGATTTTGGCATCGTCACGTCAGAGAGCTTACTCATGTCAAGGTTTCAAAAGCGATAAACTACAAAGATAGAGGGTTATCTACCGCGAAAGAGATTTTTTTTTTTCTGGTGTGAGAAAAAGAACATTGCTGCCAGGAAATAGTCTGTGTCTCACAGAGGATCACTCCCTTTGTGAGTGTGAAAATCAGTAGGACTGGTCAACCTTAGAAAAGAGGAATTAGCTCAGGGACTGCAAACCATACCTAAGAAAAACAGGCATTAGAAATAAACCCAAATGCCATTAATGTAACCCACATCCCAATTTTCTTCTTTCTGAGTGATTCCAACTATTTACTCTAATACAGCAAGTAAAGTGACATTGTACACTTTATACATATGTTTATATACATAAGCTTATATGTGCATCTCTTATCCCCGAGGTATCACAGTCCTTGGATTTAGGTCTCTGTTGTGGGTAAATTGTGTCCCTTTCAAAATCATATGTTGAAGTCTTAACCCCCAATACCTCAGGAGGTGACTTTTTTTTTGAGATAGGGTCTTTTTAAAAGAATTGAAGTATAGTTGATTTACAATGTTGTATTAGTTTCAGGTGTACAGCAAAGTGATTCAGTAATACATACATATTTCTTTTTTTTCAGATTCTTTTCCCTCATAGGTCATTAAGAGTATTGAGTAGAGTTCCCTGTGCTATACAGTAGGTCCTTGTTGGTTATCTATTTTATATACAGTAGTATGTATATGTCAGTCCCAGCCTCCTAGTTTATCCCTTCCGTCCTCTCACTTTGGTAACCATGAGTTTGTGGGTCTATTTCTGTTTTGTATATAAGTTCATTTGTATCATTTTTTTAGAATCCACATATAAGTGATATCATATGATATTTGTCTTTCTCTGGCTTACTTCACTTAGTATGATAATCGCTAGGTCCATCTGTGTTGCCACAAATAGCATTATTTCATTCTTTTTAATGGCTGAGTAATATTCCATCGTGTGTACGTACCACATCTTCTTTATCCATTCATCAGTTAAGGACACTTCAGTTGCTTCCATGTCTTTGCTATTGTAAATAGTAGTGCAATGAACATTGGGGTGCATGTATCTTTTTGATTTATGGTTTTCTCCAGATAGATGCCCAGGAGTGGGATTGCAGGATCATATGGTAGCTCTGGTTTTAGTTTTTTAAGGAACTTCCATACTGTTCTCTAGTGGTTGTACCGATTTACATTCCCACCAACAGTGTAGGAGGGTTCCTTTGTCTCCACACCCTCTCTAGCATTTATTATTTGTAGACTTTTTGATGATGGCCATTCTGACCAGTGTGAGGTGGTACCTCATCATAATTTTGATGTGCACTTCTCTAATAGTTAGAGATACTGAACATCTTTTCATGTGCCTATTGGCCATCTGTAAGAATCACCTTGTCATTGAGAGGGTCCCTGGTGTGCTTCTACCTTGCACCTTTGTGGTGAACAGAGGGGCCCACCAAGCCTTCTGCCTAGGCACTGAGGGATTGGAACCTGTCCACAGTATTCCCAGAGGAAACAGTGGAAGTGGCTCTCATTCTAACAATTGAGTTTGGTTGCGTTTAACAAACAAAGGGGTGGCCTTTTATCATATTTGTTTTCTTTTCAAAAACTCTTTGAATTCTTTACATCTGGGGTGTAAATCTCAGAGGCAGCAGAGCCATTGAAAGCCAGACTCTTGGGCCATAGAGCCTGGGTCTGAATCTCCCATGCCCTGAACTAACCTCTTTGTGCTTTTCAGTTTCCCTATCTCGAAAATGGGAATAATAAGGATATTTACATGCTCAGGTTGATGCAGACACTGAGAGTTAATATACGTAAAATCTTTCAGAGTGCCTGGTATGTGAGCTCAGAAACATGACCTATTAGAATACCCAGTTGTACCTAATACTGTGACTGAGGAGGAAAACAGGACTTGCCAGCCAAAGTATGAACCACCTGATAAGATAGAAGCAAACTTGAAGAAAAAACATATACTACTCTTTGACCTCTTCATGTCTCACAGTTTGGGAATATATAATAATATTTAAAAGATAGTTTCGTTTGGAGCAGGATGTAGGGCTTGGAAGTATCCCTGAGCAGTATGGTTGGTTCTAACGTTTCAGTAGAAATAAAAAAGGTGAACGTGAAGGTCAAGGTAAATTTTTCGAAGAGAAAAGAACCACCACCAAGAATTCTTAAAGATACTGGCTCAGTATCTTTCCTGTAAAAGAAAGATAAGAGCATCTTCTTATGGGATTTCAAGAGTTAATATCTTCCGTAAAGCGATGGTTTCAAATAATGAGGTGTCCTTCCAATATAATGAAAATATTAACATACAGTTCCAATAATAGATGGCCAAGATAATTTTAGACTACACATTTAGAATCTCTGTGGATGAAAATTATTAGATAAGCCAAGCCCAGGGATGAAATTCTTGGCCGTCTCATCTTCTAGGAAATTGCATCTCAAAACTTTGATCTTAATGATGCTGAGCAATGGTTTTGATTCTGGTGGAAAGCTACAGCAGGTATACTTAATAGCAACATTTGCCTGATTAGGGATTTCATGGCTTAGATTACTTTATTCCCTTGTTTCTTAAATCTTTTAGTTGCACAAATAATTTTAGAAACATGAAAAATAATGAGCTTCTCCTCTAAAAGCATCCTTATTCTCCATTGCTGTCTCAGATGGCAGGGCCACTGTGGCTTTGCTCTGACCCATGGACGGTCCAGCCTGTCAATATGGGGGGTAGTTATGAGGCAAGAAGACTGTGGTTTGGTGCATTTGTTCTCTGTGCTTCATATTAGTTATTAGACCAGATCACTCCGGGGCTTGACTAATGTGTCAATGGTATGGTTTCCATAGCAACAGGGATCAATTTTTTTTAAAATCAACATCTGTATAGCATAGGGAACTCTACTCAATATTCTGTAATGGCCTATATGGGAAAAGAATCAGAAAAAGAATGGATATATGTATATGTACAGCTGAATCACTTTGCTGTACACCTGAAACTAACACAACACTGTAAATCAACTATACTCCAATATAAGATAAAAATTAAGTTAAAAAATCAACAGCTTCCCTATAAAGCCAAACATTAAGAAATTAAGTTATCTCCCAAGCCAATTCAAAATAGATTTGATCAACTATAAATATGCTTTATTACCTGGTCAAGTTATTTACATTACTATATTAGTAAAAAGATTTTTCTGTGAATTTTCCAAATCTAAAACACATAAACAACAACAACAAATCTTAAACGCAGAGTATTTCCTCTGAAGAAAACTATCGAGTATTATAATAATTTGGTCTCTGCTGAAAACCTTTTTGGAAAAGTATCATTTTCTTTGTGGACTCAAGTTACTCATAAATAAAGGTTCTGACTTGTTGCTAATAAAGGATACCAGAAATGATCTGAGTCACTGCTAAAATTAACACCAAATTTTGATTGAACGAAAGAACTAATCACATTTGTTCATTTCATTTAAACCCGGACATGATGCTTTGGAGCTTCCTGCCTTAATTTGAAGATGTATTTATAAGATTTTTCCACTAAGTTCTTGATATTGTTAGGGGGTAGCCTTATATGATGAATGGGATATAGCTCCTTGCTTGATTCCTTGGGTGGATCTCCCAACAATAGAGAAGGTAGGCTGGAGGGTGGGACGGTTGGGCCGCCATGCTCCACTCCCCCCACTCCCTAAACCCACCATTTTTCCCATCATAACCACTACATTCCAATCTGTACACTTTGGGTTGGGTATAGACTAGTCCCCCCTCTGCTCCCCGCACTGCTGTTAGGGTTTCACAGAATTCTTTCTTTGCACTTCACACGTGGCTGTCTACACTGCCTGGCTATGTCTACAGCCTGGCTGTAAGCTCTGCAGATGAGTGGATCTAGTTGGTCTGGCATTGTTTTTTTTTTTGTTTTTTTTTTTTTTAAAACAGGAATAGCCAAGCATCAACGCCTACATTGGTCAAAGTATAGAAGGAAAAAATAACACATTCAGTAAGGAACAGTTAAAAGTGGCTCTAAGGAAAGATAGTTTCAAGGAAAAGGTTAGAAAAAGAAGCACTGACAGTCCTGGGGTCTGGAATCCTTAGGCATGGGACCATTTAGCATCATTTCCTGGCTCTGTGCTAGTCATCTGTCTGTCTGCCTTCAGGTTTATTCTTTGCCCTTCCTCTGCTCTGCATCACGGGGCTATTTGCAAACTCCATGCTAGCCTCCTGTACAACTGGCTTGAGTTAGGTTGAGTTGGTGGGAAGCTTGGTGGGAAAATGAAGGGAGAAGCCAGGGTATTTCTCCCTGTCTCTGCTGCAGTTACCTCAGTGGTTGTAGGAGTGATGCAGCTGTGGCATTGGGTCCTAGTTACACAGCTTTTCCCCTGTGTCTCCACCCCCCAGCTCCAGGGTGGTGTAGGTTTCCTGCTGCTACTCTGTTTTTCAGCTCTTGCCACCACCTTTGTAACCAGTTCCCTATATGAAATGACCTCTATTGAATCATGTGGCATGGGTTCTGTTTTCCTCACAGGACTGTGGCTATTATAGCTCCATTATCTTACTCTAGATAATTTTACTGGTCAGGACAACTTTTTCTTTATTAAACAACACTTTTTTTTCCTACATAGGACATCATCATCTCTGAGTTAATGTTGAATTGAGTTGCGTGTGTGTGGTTGACTCAATATAATATATAATTGATTGTATTGAATATCACATAGATAAAACATTTGGCATAAATACCAGTTTATTCTTTGTTCTCAAAAAGAAATCTATTTTCTATCTTTCTAAGAAGATCATTTTAAGATGGGTGAGGTGTTAGTAATTATTAGATTAAATAGTAGTATAAATCACATTGGAAGAAAATGTGTCTTACTGAAGACCACCTGTCTACACATTTTGTGGTCCACATGATGTTTCTTTAAGGAAAACAAATTCATTTACTTCACTCCTAAAACACAGATGGTACATGCTAGGAAAAGCATCAGAAGAGATGCAGATTTACAACAATATCAGAGAAGTGAATTTCACATTATACAAAGATTTTTCATGCCACCAATCAGATATCTCCATATTCAGGAAGAAGCTGACCAAGGTGCTTTGCCTATTAGACTTACCACTCAATGTACAATTGCTTGAGCATCCCTACAAGCCTTTCAGGACTAGTTAATAAACCTAACAGGACAGGAACTCTGAAAAAGAGGCACAAGCCAATATTTCATCATTTGTGGAAAGTCATGGCACGATTTAAATTTACATTCTGGAGATATAACTGCTCTTATCCTTCAAACCTGCGGTCAGTCGGCGCCTCCTCAGGGAATCAAATCCTCTCTGTTACAGTCACAGACCCTGCCTGCCCTCAGCTGCATATCGCACTTAAGTCCACACGTGTCTGCTGAATTATTAGAAGCATCTCTCTCTCCCACTGCATAGAAAGCCCCGTGAGGGCAGGAACCGTTTCTAATTGTTGTTTATTTTAATTTAATGCTTACTTAATGCAAGCCGAGTGAATGAGTAAAGAATAGACACAGAACTTCTCAAGCTGAGGAAGTAGCCATGGCATCGGAACTGGCCACACTTTCTGCTTGAAGTCATTCTCCTGACCTCCGCTTGCGTTTGTCCTAGTCTGAGGCAAATTCACTTGGCCAATTATTTCATCCCTACCAGCCCTCAAAAGGGACTGTTTGTTCACGGTGTTTTTCTAATTGTAGTATTATAAAACAGGATTTTGATAGGTCGACCTTTTAAAAGTATAGCTATATGAAGGTGAATGAATTACATGGGATGACAGTCATCCATGTTCAAGGAACAGAAAGACTGAAGGGGGAATCCAACGTGGGAGAAAAGGTGAGAAAGTTTTCCTTAAACCGCAGCACATGAAGCAAATTGTCATGCAAGTAAGAAGTTACTGTATCTGCCCTTTGTATTGAAAAAAACAAAAAACAAAAACGTTTTTGGGTCAGCAGACCCTAGACAGCAAATGAAGAAAGCTAATCTTATTTCTACGTGTGTAGCCTATGCTGTAGGAATAATGTCATTTGTCTAGAGCTTATTCAAGCATTAATACTCTAATTAGAATAAAATAAGTGAATTAGAATGTGATGGACAATAGTTTTCTCAAAGTGGTTTTTAATTTCAGCACTCAAAAACATCAAATACACACATAGACAAATACATAAAGATATTTCTGGGGGAGGAAATCACTGTAATAGAGTGGAAATGGACATCTAATACACTTAAGTTGGTATTTTAGAATTCTCAAATGGTTGATTTTTAAATTTTGGTGGAAAATGTGTCTTTTGATGAATGTATTAGAAAACTTTTGGAGAGTAGTTATCAAAATATCTTGAAATTGGTATACTGGTTCTTCATTTTCATTTTTCTTTTGTTTACTGATTTATTGTTTGGTCTAACTCTCTGACTTTAATTTTAAATGTATCCACTAAAATCTTTTGTAATTCCAAAACCTCTTCGTTTTACAAAGAAGAAAAGTTGACCGATTAGCTGAATGTTAATTTTCTTGAAGATTTAGGTTATTAGAATTATCGAGATATTTTATGGGAAATGCAAGACGGTAGAAAAACGTGGAAATTGCTATACTAGAGGGAAATAGTTCCCAATGGCATATTACATTCTTGTTAGTGATTAGTTGGTTTTTAAGAGATGCTCCATCTGTGGAGCATCTGACCAAAGTCAACTAACCTTGAACTCAGATCAGGCCTTCTTGGGAAGAAAAAAAAATTTCCCCTTTCAGAGATGATTTTTACTGCTTTTATTTTTTTAATTTCCTTTAAACTTCTTGGCTTTTTAATACGTTGTATCAAATCACGGTGCTCTGGCACAGTGACCAAGCCTATATACAGCCTTGGAGCAGGTTTTCCGGTTGGTGCAAAGGCTGTTCTGAGTTAACTTCACACCACTGACCAGTTTCCCTTGTGATACTCATTAACCAGTTACCTGAATGGAGATACCTGGGTGGCTTCTGACCATTGCAAGGGGTTGGTTTTCCTCGAGTGAACTGGCCAACTCTGATCCTCAACCTGCAGCCTTGACACCACTAGCCTTGTGTTTCAACGGACTGAGCCAGGCGAGAGGTGACACAAGAGGGTGTGCTGCGATTAGAAGCAAAACCACTGCAAATGTTCACAGAGAAGAGGATAAATTAATATTAATCCCTTAACATGTACTCATTTATCAAACTTCAGTGATATTGTCTTACATAAAGAAAGATGGTGATTGGGTGAATAATTTTATCTTTAAGTATATGAACAATTTTGGGGGATGCTGAGCAATTTATCTTTATTGCCACAGAACCATAAGCAACGGAATAAAATTACAGGTAAGAGAGTGTTTACAATAAGTAAATAAGCACTTGGAATCTCTTTAAACCATTCAAGACAGATTGTGATATGTTGCTCTCTTGATGTCTGGGGCCATTTGCCTACTTAACCATGGAAGGATTCGTCTACGTATACTACTGTGTTCCCACCAAAGGTTAGGTTCTATGTTCAGCCCTTAGGAGACTGAAGGTCCTCTCCAAGTCTATTAGTTGTAAACCAAATATACAGCATAGAAAATAAGCTAATTCTTTAAAAAATTAAAAGTCATAAGAAATTGCTTTAGCTCAGATTTTTGAGTAAACAGTCCTTTAAACTTTCTTAGCTCCTGCAATGGTATGTCCAAGAGTTCTACTCTAAATTTTCCAAGTGGAAATATTTAAACCATTGAAATACGGATCCTTAAATGATGATAGTAAGATGTCTGATATTTCAGTCACACACACTAAGCTTTTATGTGGCACAGAGCTTCCAAAACTCTTGGAATTTCCTAAGTGATGAGAGCAATAAAGGGGTCTTTTGTTATGTTAATAAGGTGCCTTTGGGACTGCACCTAAGGATGGGGGCTGGTTGGCAGGAAAACCAGGCAAGACGTGAGAGGGTTGGAACTTTCAGTCCCACTTCCTGACCTCTGGGGAGGGGAGAAGGTTGAGGTTGAGTTCAGTCACCAATGGCCAATGTTTTAATCAACTGTGCCTATGTAATGAAGCCCCCATAAGACCCCAAAAGGACAGGGTTTGGAGAGCTTCAGGGTTGGTGAGCACACGGAGATGTGGGGAGGCTTGCCTGGAGACGGCATGGAAGCTCTGTGCCCTTTCCTCATACCTTGCCCGTCTGTCACTTCATGTAGCCACTGGTTGGTATCCTTTTGTATCCTTTGTAAGAAATCAGCAATCTAGTGAGTAAACTGGCTTCCTGAGTTCTGTGAGCCTCTCTGACAAATTAACTGAACCCAAGGAGGGGTTGTGGGAACCTCTGATTTATAGTCTGGTCAGAAATGTAGGTGACAACCTGGATTTGAGATTGGCATCTGAAGTGGGGGAGGGAGGGTGGCAGTCTTGAAGGACTGAGCCCTTAACCTGTGTGGTCTGACTCTATCTCCAGGTAGACAGTGTCAGAATTAAGTTAAACTGTAGGACCCTGACTTGGGGATTGAGAATTGCTCGATGGTATAGGGAAACAGCCATCCCCCGACTGCTTGGAATTGGGTTCAGAACCCTTTTTAGTTATCTCTTTGGGATTCTCATAAACTAGGCTCTAGTAAGATGGAAAAAAAAAAATGGCTGAGGGGACTCCATGGCTTAGATGAAGTTATTTCATCCAAGACTTTTTGCTTGGGGCTTTTTATTTCCACCCCTGTCAGATTGTACTGAAGAAGGAAAACTATTTTCAACATTATTATTATGAGAAGACACTTCATCTCTTGCCCTTAACATTAGGTACATATTTATTTTGTTTTTCTCAATATACGAAGGCTACAGGCAGTGGTTTATCACTTGCGAATGCATAGGTACTTTATTTTAAGGAAGGAAATGGTCAAATGTCGAAAACATAAAAAGATCAAACATAGTTTAGAATAAAGCTATCTTCCTAAAAAGATACTATCTTAGAAACACTTCCTTTCTTATCATACATTAGAACCATGTTTATATGATGCCACTCAAGGGATGGGAATAAAAGGCCCTGTAGGGCACAGTCTCTGGTCAAAAGCCTCTAATAGCAAACTGTCAAAACATGATATTTGATGTTAAGCGGTGTGAACAGGTTTTATTTTAACTGACACATTGGAAGATGAGTAATAGGATGAATGAAAGATCAAACAGTGAAGGTACTTCAATGAAAGGTGAACAATATTCTAATAAGTAAAATAAGAAAACTATTTCACACTAGACAGTTGAGTCACACTTAATGATTTTAAAGCAAAAAGTTATTTGACTTATGTCCCTAGTGCCACAGCCTTGTGTTCAAATAAATGGAAAGTCTCAGAATTGTTTACGAGAAACACGTGAAAGAACTGTTGGAGATAATGATAAATACAAGATTAGGAAATTCTCAAAGGGTCTATAAATTGCTAAAGGGTTGAGGTACTTCTGCCCAAGGTAGAGTCACAAGGGACCAGATTTATCTCCTGCCTGAAACAACCAAAAACACTGGACACAAAATATATGAAACGACAGTTTTCAAAGCACTAGATATCAGGCAATGAAAATCAGTGATTCCTGAGAGATGGGAAAGAAATGAGGAGAACCTGTCGATTTCATTCACTTATTGCAAAGAGAGTTTCCAGGCTATGGCACAGGGAGGGGAAAATCCAGGCAGAGCCCAGCTGAGCTGACTGCATGAGTGCAGGAGACAAAGTCCAAGGAGACCAAGGCAGATGGAGTTTTCAGGACAGTACCCAAGAGGAGAGAGCTATACAGAGAGAATCCCAGAGAGGTGCAGAGGGTCTGACCAGCAAATGCATGTGAAGAAACTACCCAAGTCTGGGGGAAAACACATCTGAAAAGATTAGCAAACAACATGTGGTGCTCATTCAGAGCTGAGAATAGCACTTGTCCTTACCAGGCAGATTGGAACAGTTCAGAATTCATGGGACCCATCTAACAAACCACAAAAGCACGACTCAAAAAAAAAATCAAGCTGTTTCCAAGTGATTTATTTATATCACAGAACAAAGCTCAAGAATCTCTTTTAGAAATACAAAAATATCCAGCACTCAACAAAGTAAAATTCACAGTGTCTAGTAAACCAATCAAGAAGATCAGTAGAGACACTGAAGATATAAAAGGGCCCCAAATTGAATAGAAAATTAATATGTGTGCAATGAAAAATACACTGGATGGGGCTTCCCTGGTGGTGCAGTGGTTGAGAGTCCGCCTGCCGATGCAGGGGACACGGGTTCGTGCCCCGGTCCGGGAAGATCCCACATGCTGCGGAGCGACTGGGCCCGTGAGCCATGGCCGCTGAGCCTGCGCACCCGGAGCCTGTGCTCCACAGTGGGAGAGGCCACAACAGTGAGAGGCCTGCGTACCGCAAAAAAAAAAAAAAAAAACACTGGATGGGATGAATGGAAGACTAGACATTGCAGAAGGAAAGATTAGTGGATTTCAAGACACAGAAGTTGAAACTATCTGAAATGAAATAGCGAAAAAAGAATCCCTCAAAGACAAAAGAGCATTCGTGAGCTGGGACTATGTTAAGCAGCCTAATATTTGTGTGGCCGGAGCCCCTGAAGGGGTTACTGAAGAAATAATGGCTGAACTTTGGTGAAAACTATTAAATCTACTAATCTAAGAAGCACAATGATTTCCAAACATGAGAAATATGAGGAAAACTACACCAAGGCATAATCTACCTGTGTAGAGCTGGTAACAAAGGGGGAATCTTAAAAGCAGCCAAAGAAAGAGGATGTTGTTTACAGAGGAGGAAAGATAAGAATGGCAGATATCTCACAGAAGCAATGTAACCAAAAAGATCTATCTTTAAAGTACGTAAAGAAGAAAAAGTACTATCAACCTAGAAATCTATACCTGGGGAAAATATCTCTCAAAAGCGAAGATGAAATAAAGATGTTTCACTCTGAAGGAATTCCTCTAACATCTCATTTCTTTTCTTTTCCAGAAAGTGCCAATCGTTAGAGGTCTACTGAATAGGCAGGATAATGGCCCCCAAAGATGGCTATGTCCTAATCTCCAGAATCTGTGAATATGATACAGTCAGTTCAGGCTGCTATAACAAGTACCACAGACTGGGAGGCTTAAACAAGAAAAATTTATTTCTCAGTTTTAGAGAATGGAAGTCTGAGGTCAGGGTGCCAGGGTGGTCGGGTTCTGTGAGAGCAGACTGTCCGCTCACCCTTGTACCCTCCCATGGTGGAAGGGCAGCTGGAGAGCTCTGTGGGGTCTCCCGTATGAGGGCACTAATCCCACCCTGGAGGGCTCCACTCTCATGATTTAGGCACCTCCCAAAGTCCCTGCCTCCTAATACCATCACCTTGGGGGTTAGGATTTCAACATATGAATTCTGAAGGGAAAACAAACATTCAGTCCATAAGGTAGCTTATGTGGCAAAAGGGACTTTGCAGGAATGATTGAGATAAAAATCTTAAGATCAGAAGGTTATCCTAATTAGGTAGGTCAAATGTAATTACAGGGGTCCTTATAAGTGAGAGGAAAACGGGAATCAGAGCCAGAGACTGATTTGAAGATGAAGGAGGGGCCATGAGCGAAGAAATGTTTTTGGGGGGGGGGGGGGGGTCTCCAGAAGCTGGAAAAGGAAGGGAAACCTCTCCCCTACAGCCTCCAGAAGGAATACAGCCCTGCCAACACCTTGACTTTAGCCCAGTGACACCCATTGTGGACTTCTGGCTTCCAGAAATGTAGGCCAACACATGTGTGCTGTTTTAATTTAAGCCCCTACGTTGGTGGTAATTTGTTATAGCAGCAATAGGAATTTTTTTTTTTTTTTTTTGTGGTACGTGGGCCTCTCACTGTTGCGGCCTCTCCCGCTGCAGAGCACAGGCTCTGGACGCGCAGGCCCAGCGGCCATGGCTCACGGGCCCAGCCGCTCCGCGGCATGTGGGATCTTCCCGGGCCGCGTGCACGAACCCGCGTCCCCTGCATCGGCAGGCAGACTCGCAACCGCTGCGCCACCAGGGAAGCCCCATGCAATAGGAATTTAATATACTCACATTCAGGGTATGGCGTTTGTGTTTTCATTGACCAAGGAGGTCGATTTTACATGTGTCAGATATTTTCAAAACTTTACCTATTTGTTGATGACCACACTGATAATTCCTTTGTTTGGTTAACCTGGAAAATGTATTCAACATTTTTCTGCTTCAAAAGTATTTTAGACATTGGTTACTTGAAAATTTAAAAATTCTGATTGTAAGTCAACTATACTTCAATTAAAAAAAACAATGTGTTAATTTCTGCTGTACAGCAAAGTGATTGTTACACATGTGTGTTCTTTTTTATATTCCTTCCTATTATGGTTTATCACAGGATATTGAACACAGTTCCCTGTGGATACAGTAGGACCTTGTTTATCCAACTCTATATATAATAGTTTGCATCTTCTAACCCCAAATTCCCACTCCACCCCTTCCCCAAGCCCCCAGCTTGGCAACCACAAGTCTGTTCTCTATGTCTGTGAGTCTGTTTTGTAGATAAGTTCGTGTCATATTTTTAGATTCCATATATAAGAGATGGCAGATGGTATGTCTTTCTCTGACTTCATTTAGTATGATAATCTCTAGATCCACTCATGTTGCTGCAAGTGGCATTATTTCATTCTTCTTTATGGCTGAGAAGTACTCCATTGTATATATGTACCATATAAAGCCTCCGGTTGTTAAAACTTTCCCGTTGGAAGCAAAGCACTTAGATCTATAGTTCTCTCTCTGAAGAATGTCTTTCTTATGGTCCTAGCCATTCATCTCTCTTTTATAGTAAATCACGCAGAACCCAGTATGGGAATCTCAGAGTCTGTATTTGATGGGACTACATTCTTCAGTGGGGTCATTTTTACTTTTTTCCCCATTTCATATTTTTTTAAACAACAATAAGAAGGAGAGTGGGGAATGTCTGGTGTTGTAGCTGGGACTTCAGTGCTACTCTTAAGAGAAAATGCAATCTGAGGGAGGCCAAAAAAAAAAAACCTACAGAATGAACAAGAAGTAGTCTCCTAGCCAAGTCAAGTATTATAGCATCGGCCAAAAAAACACGTGAAGGTTGAGAAAAGGAAGTTGAGAGTTCACAATTTGAGAAACAGAAAGTCTAAGACAGTTTAATCCTGTTTTTTTTTCAAGTATAGTTAATTTACAATGTGGCACGTGTACAGCAAAGTGATTCAGTTACCTATCTATCTATACATATCTATATATAAATATATATTTTTCAGATTCTTTTCCATCATAGGCTATTACAAGATATTGAATATAGTTCCCTGTGCTATACAGTAGGTCCCGGTTGTTTACCTATTTTATATATAGTAGTATGTATTTGTTAATCCCAAATTCCTAATTTATCCCTTCTCCCCTCCCTTCCCCTTTGGTAACCGTAAGTTTGTTTTCTACGTCTGGCGAGTCTATTTCTGTTTTGTATATAAGTTCATTTGTATCTTTTTTGTAGGTTCCACATATAAGTGATATCTATGATATTTGTCTTTCTTTGTCTTAGTATGACAATCTCTAGGTCCATCCATGTTGCTGTAGTTGAAGCCTGTTGAGGAAAAAAGCCTTTGTAGGTTCTGTGGAATTTGAGGATATAGAGTTATAAATAAGGATATTTTCTATAGCATCTTTTCTCTCCCCTGTGTGGCCTCCAAGCATTGAGAGGAAGGTTTTGAGTGACAGCTTCTCAGGAGGCAACATGTTGCTTTTTAAAAGAGCCCCCAGTTAGCACTGTCCTCCTGTTTGCCGTAGTCGTTGGTACAAGGCTCTTCCTAAGCAAGTCCCGTGTTTCGATGTTTGAGGCACTTCTGAGATGGACTCACCTAGAACATCTCAAGGAACACTGTCAGACATCTTATTCTTATAGCTTGATCTTTCTGCTGGAGCATGAACCGAAAAAAAGCCAGGGATGACCTTTGGAATTTTTTCTTCTTTTGTCCACCAGTAGTTTAGTTCAACCTACTAGTTGGAGGTTTCTTTCAAACATGGAAGAAATTTCAGCACCAAATTATATCCTCACTCAACGAACTCAACTCCTCCTTGACAGCTTTAAATGAGTAGCCAGTCTTTTACAGGTGAACTTCTGTATCTTCATAATCTCCTCAGGTTTTTTTTTGCGGTACGTGGGCCTCTCACCGTTGTGGCCTCTCCCGTTGCGGAGCACAGGCTCCGGACGCGCAGGCTCAGCGGCCATGGCTCACGGGCCCAGCCGTTCCGCGGCGTGTGGGATCCTCCCAGACCGGGGCACGAACCTGCGTCCCCTGCATCGGCAGGCGGACTCTCAACCACTGCGCCACCAGGGAAGCCCCTCAGGCTTTTTTTTTTTTTTTCCCTTTCTTTTCAAGGGGCAGAAACATTTTTCTCTCTATATATTGTAAGACACAATTTAACATGAGAAGAATCTTGAAAAAACTGCATGTAGTGTTTTCCTTAGATCCTTAGGTTGACCTGAAACTTCTAAACTCTTCTCTAAACTTTTTCATTCAGTTTTTCTCCAAACACATTAGACTCCCTTTTGCTCTAGACCAGAGTTCTCCATCAGAAACAATATGTTAGCCACAAATGTAAGTGAAAATTCTAGTAGCCTCATTAATAAAGAAAGAGGTGCAATTAATTTTAGGAATATATTTAAAACAATCTATCAAAACGTATTATTCTTTTGACATGTAATCAGTATAAAATTAGTAAGGGGTTATCGTCCATTTTCTCTCTCTATACTGAGGCTTGAGATCCAGTGTGCACTTTATGTCACTGGCACATTTCAGTTCAGATAAGCCTCATTCCAAACGCTCAACAGCTGCTCTTGACAAGTGGTTCAGGTGTTAAAGCACATGGCGCTAATTTCTCTCCCTTCACAGCCCCCAGGAAAGTCCTCCCCTGAGAATTACTTCATTGCCAGTGTCTTGAGTTTTCCATTGGATTCTTTTTGTCTTCCTTTAAACTGCACAGGCCTTCCTGAAAGCCCTTCGCTTGCATGTAACTGCTTTGGGTGCAGTTGATCAATTTCCTGTTCCCTATAAGCTCTGTAAGTAAAACCTAGGTCTCTTCACTGCCTTAGACGTTGCTGACAACTCTGTCCTTCCCTCCTGGGGTGGTTTCACAGCTGCCTGCTCATTCCCTCTTTTCTTCGCCTTTGCAGATTCATCCCAATAGAGGGGGGTGGGTACAGGCAGTGGTTCTCAAACCTGAGCACCTCAGAGCCCCCAGAGGACATGTTATCATACTGCTGGGCCCACTTCCAGAGCTGCAGATTCCAGAGATCTGGGGTGAAGCTGGAGATCTGCATTTCTGATAAGTCCCCAGGTGGTGCTGTTGGTCTGGGAACTCTGCTTGGAGATACCCTGTCAGTCCTTGGCCCTCTGGCCTTTCCCCCAGAAGGTGCCTGCCCTGCAGCCACACCCGCTTTTCTGGCCCACAGAGCCCCAAGGTGGGCTGTGCTTCAGGGCCACCTGGCATCAGCCTGAGTCAGTCCTGGCCAAGGGTAAAGGCACTTTCTCTGGCCAGTGATGGGTTCTGGCAAATGAGATGCGGGGGATGGCGGAGCTTCTAGGAACTTTTCATGCTTTGTAAAAGGGACCCAAGACAGGCTGGTTATTTTCCTGCTTCTGGACATTGTTGCCTAGCTGCATCCCTTAGGGCTAGAGTCAGCATGCTGGGCCCCTGAGGTCAACGGCAGAAGAGGTCAAGCTTGCACTGACTACAGACACAGAGAGGAGAGATGGAAGGGAAGTAGGTTATGGAGGATCTCACACAGCCACCGGAAGAAACCGTCCTGGGGCCTCCCTCCTGTGCTGTGTGCAGTAGTAAGTATACATGTTGTTTAGGCCACTTTTAACTTCGTGCAGGAAACCTCCTGACACTCCATCTGAGAGCTTTCATCTCTCCCTTCTCTAATCGCTAAGTCTGGTTGGTGATTTCCTGAAGTCCGCTCTCAGCTCCACTTCTCCCTCGACTGAATTATCTCCCCCCTCCCTGCCTTTCTTCCTCTGCCAAAGATGAAGGGAGGCCAGTCCCTAACATTTTGGGGGCTTAGGACAGGAACACAAACGGAGGGTCCTCGCGCATCTCTCTTCCCACACCTGGATGCATCCCATGCCGGGAGTGGGATGCATATGGGCACCTGCGTGTGAGTCCAGGCTCTGCCCTAACTCCCCACCCCCTGGCCATCCCTGTCAGAGGATTGAGGACCCTGGTGCCTGGTCAGCCACAGGAGGGCGACCTCAGGAAGAGCTAGGCAGGGATTGGAAGTCGGCTCAGGGACGCTTGATTGGGAACTGCAGCTTCCCAGGTACGAGGAGCGTGGTCTACAGGTGGGGCGATGGGAAGCATGGACTTCAGGGATCCCACAGACTCCTAGTGCTGCTGTGGGGGGCATGGCCAGAGGAAGGCCACAGTGGGCCTTCTAATCCAGCGCGCCCGGGGCAGTGGCCCCAGCTGCTCAGGTGTCAGAACTGGATGAAGGATGCTGATGTGACTGAGCAGATTCTTGGACTCTGAGTCACATACAGTAAAGGCTCGCATGGCTGCATAGGAATGTGTCGCATCTAATGCTTTGATCCTGCTTTGGAACGTGACAGTACCCCAGCATACTGATTTTGTGAAAAGATCTGGGAATTTTTGTTTGAGGTTTTATATTTTATTGTACTACGTACAATCAGGCATTTAAACCTTAGTGGTAAGATTTTCCCTATAGTAGTATTTCTGATGCCCTTATTCCTTCTTTTTCCTTGGATTCATTTGCTGCAATAAATTCTCTAGTTATTTTTTCAGAAAGGACCTCATTTAGTAAACTTTATTCAGAACGCTCTGTTTTCCCACATTAAATTTGAGTATGAACTAGATACAAACGACTATTCATTTTCCCTCCGCACTTGGGAAGGTTGGCCCCAGGCTTGCTGGCACACAGCATTACTGATGACAAGTCTGGCCCACCTCGTCCTCACTCCCTTGTAATTAATCTGTGTCCACCCCTCCCTCTGCCTGGAAGATGTTATACATGCGTAAGTTTATTTACATCTGAATATTCTGGAGGTGAACCGTGCTGTGCCCTTCAGCTCAGGGAAATTTTCTTTAAAGTCGCTCAGTATTTTCTCTCCTCCAGTTTCTGCTCTTCTAAAACTCCTATTAGACAGATGTTTAAGATTTGGCTCTATTTTCTATTCTGACGTGTCCTGACTCATCCCATTCTATCCATCCCTGCATTTGTTTACGGGATATTTTAGAGGTTCCTTCCAGAGTATTCATTCTTTGAGCCGGTTTCATTCTGCTCTCCAGACTTTAGGCTGAGACTGTATATTTGTTTTTTGGTCATATGGTTAATTTGTTCTATTTTTATTAAATATTATTGAATATTTGAGGAGGAGGGTCATGTTATTTTCATATTTATTTTCGAGTTGCCTTAGTTTTCTATTGACACTCTTTCCTTGGAGTGAGTTCTTCGCTTTGTCGAATTTGATGTTTCGCTTTGAAGTGTTTTCTTTCAAAGTTTGATGATTCTTGGTTTTCTGTTCACACTTACGGTCAGGACAGGACTGAAGTCTGAATTGCCTCCGCTGAAGTAAGAAACCCTATTAATTTTTCTATTAATGTGAGTTCTGATCTCAGCAGTCTGTCTTCTATCATTGTGGGGGGGGCAGGATGGGTGAGAGGCATTTCTCCTTACCTGCAGCAAAGCCTAGGGGCCCCTCCTGTTAGAGTCCCCACCTCCACATACACCCTCAGTGCTCTACCCTGGGGGCCGACACCAGCCTCACCGGCCCCATTTCATTCCCCCAGGTTCTTGTCTGCTTCCCTTAAAGAAAAACCAGCAGAAGAGCTCTCACTTAGGTCAAACAGTAGTTCTTGAGCCGTTTAGTCTGGAGGAGAGAGTCACAGGTGCATGAGGGTGAGGTGCCCTACTTACCTTGCTTTTCCCAAGGCCATCTCTTAATTACCGACTCATCTGCCCCAGGGCCCTTTCTAGGGCCTGATACAGTGTGCCTCTAGCTCTCTAGTGGGATTTTCTTTTAGGAAACTTTATTCTTGAAGGTCCATCCTCTTCTGTGTATTTTAGGCTGTGATGTTTTGTTTTGACTTATTATTGACACGCAACACTGTGTAAGTTCAAGGTGTACAGTGTGTTGATTTGATCCACTTACACGTTGAAAGATGATTACCACCTTGGTAATCTCACATCAGACAATGATCACTTCTTTTTTGTGGTGAGAATATTTAAGGTCTGGTTCCTTAGCAATTCTGGCATATAATACCGTATGCTTGACTCTAATCAGGATTCTGTGCGTTAGACCTCCAGGACCTCTTTATCTTCTGGTTGCAAAGTTTTCCCTTTGACCCTCTCCCTAATTTGGGCTGTGGTTTTATCCTCAGTTTGATTCCATCTGCTTTATGTGTTCTCTCCTGATGGCTACCTTCATATTTTTCAGCGTAGTTATGGGTTATTTTTTTGTTTCTATCACCAGTATCTTATTTTATGGCCTGACTGCTCACTGGTGCTATAGGTATATCCTTCTCTATGAGTGTTAGCACCACTCCAGTTCACCACCTACAATGATATTATGGAATATGACAGCCACTGGCCCCACAAGGCCATTGAACACTTGACTTTGAACCAAGAAAAAGGACTGAAATATCTACTGAAAATTTTAATCTAAATTATAGTTTGAAATTGTAATATTTTGGATGTACTGGTTTAAATTGAATATAGTCTCAAAATTAATGTCACTGGTTTCTTTGTTCTCTTACAATATGGCTACTAGAAAATGTAAAATTTCATGTGTGGCTCATTGTATTTCCATCCGACAATGCTACTACTCACATTGCTGCAAGAGTCATTCCTTAGATAAAATTAGGAGGAGGAGATCAAGATATAACTGGAGATGTAGACTACCCATCCACCCCCAAACCTCATCAAAGACACAAAAGAGTGAGATAAATTATGCTCCTAAAATTGGCAGTGTGGGTGGAGAGAAGAGGTCGGGCCAGAGGCACCGTATTCTTCAGTAGAATCTATGTGATTTAGGGATCAATTTATCACGAGTACAAAGCTCAGGAAAAAGTTCAGTGTTTCAAGCTGGGGACCATGGTCAGTCACAGTCCTGTCGGTCATGTGAATCGGGATGTCATACAGGAAGAAAGGAGAGCAGACGTGTCAGTGAAGGTAGGAAAATAGTTTGGTTTCAGATTCATGGTGTGTGAGGTGTCCCTGGGCATCCACATGTCCCCATAGACGGATGACGGCATGAGCAATGCTAGGAGCATGCGGCTAGGGGTAAACATGGGGGTCATCAGTACAGTGGATGAAATCACGCGGGGCACACACCCCGGTGTTGGCGCTTTGGGAAACCTACCAGGTAAGCGTGGTCTGATGAGGAAAAGCCTCGAAGGAAAAGGGACTATTAGCCAAAGGAACCTTGACCAACTTACATATTCTGACACCTAGCATAGCAAAGGTACAAGACAGGCCTCAGGTGGACACTTGTGTAACTTACTCTCAAAGTGTTCACAGTCGCTTTCGATACACTTAGTGTTTCAGCAGTTACTAGAGCATGACGTACGTTTTAACCAGTGGAAGCTATTATCAGTCAAGGGATTTCAGGAGGTGGTACATAAATATAAGAAGAAAGTACAAACCTGTGGACAAAGGGAGTTCGGCGTGGAAATAAGGGAGTCTCACCTTGGTACAGTCTAATTGGGATGAATGACTCTTGCTTCTATTCCTGCAGGTTTATAACGATTCTATTAAGAGAATTAACTGGCTGTGGTAGGAAATGTAACCAAATTTAGGTTAACTCCTAATCTAAAGCAGAGCACAAAAGGTGGGTTCAAGTCCTAAGTACTTGGCCAAAGGGAGATTCCTGTTGTTTTTAATGCTAAAGGAATAGAATTGAAACATGGAGGGAAAAAACCCACAACTCTGTAAACACCCTGAGGCGCGGATTCTCTTTATTTCTTTCCTGTGGCCTAAATCCAGAACACAAAATGCTGAATGACACCAAAAACCAGATGATCGCTGTCAAATATGTTTGAGCTAGGGCATACAGTCAGTATGGGAACTTCAACTGATTCTCAAATTGAAGTCTATCTAGAATGTTCTGGAGGACTTGAGTGAAAAACCTGACCTTGTTTGTAGCATTTTGAAAAATACTAGCCAGAAGGGGTTTATGTGGAGTTCAAAACATAGTCTATGGTCTGGGTTAAAAGTAAACATTGAGGACTACATAAAGACCATGGCGTGAGATTTCTGTTACGTTGCCCAAGCATCTATCTTTGGAATAATGACTTCTGGGATTCAAGAAGAAGAGATTTGAGTATGTGGTTTTACCATTGATTGGAACAACCCATCTTCTGGCTATTGGAGTAGATTCTGATCAAATTATGAAATAATACATTAAGAGGCACCAGCATGGCATTGTAGAAGAACAACAGAGTTCATCAATTCAACATGCTTGTGTGGTGTGCAATGTTCTAAATAACGCTCTAAGTGATCTGGGATGAAAAAGAGAAAAGCCCTGCCTGCTTGGAGCTTATATTCCAGTTGCCAGATACAGGTAAATATTTAAACAAATAACTATTTAAATAATTTCAAGTAAGTGCTCAGAAGGAAATAAAAATGGGATAGAGAGTGATGGGGTGGCGGGGAACCACTGTGGCGAATGCGGTTAGGAAAGGGGTTGGAAAAGGACAGTTACAGGCAGAGGGAACAGCAGCTGTAAAGGGGGAAAGCCCAGAGGCAGGAGAGGCTTGTTATGTTCAAGAGGGAGAAGGAAGGCCAGGGTGGCTGGGATTCCATGGGGCTGGCTGGGTCGGGTAGTGGTGGAAGATAAGGATAGGGAAGCAGCATCCTATAGTCATGGTAAGAGACTTGGATTTATTCTACTTGTGGGGGGGAAGCCTTTGGCAGGTTACAATCAGAGAACTGTTATGGTCTGAGTCACCTTGAAACAGAATCACTCCAGTTGCTTGGTGGAGCATGGACCAGTGGAGGTGAGTGGGAAGTTACGAAGCTCTTGCCATGGATTAAAGGAAGAGAGAAGGTGGTTTCAACTGTGGTTGCAGCAGGGGAGATGGTACAAAGGAGTTGCTCCAGAAAGAGTGTGGGAGCAAAAGCTGATCAAAGGGGTTTGTGGAAAGTTAGCGCAGGAAAGAAATCCAAGATGGTGCCCAAGATTTTGGCCTGAGTAACTGATATATGGGGGTGACATCTCCTAAAACGAGGAAGACTGGGGAGAAGTAGGTTCGAGGCAGGTGAGGATTCTGTTTCGGACCTCTGACATTTGAGATGCTTATTAGGTATTCAAGTGGAGACGCCAGGCTGACAGTTGAATAAGTGAGTGTGAAGGCGAGAGGGAAGTCTGGGCTGGGGATGCAGACCCGGGTGACCTCAGTGTGTTGTCCACAGTCCTGGGGCTGGGTGAGATCATCGAGGGACAGAGGAGAATGCAGTCAGGACAAGAGCTCCCCGGGGCCTTCTGACATTCCAGGGTCCAGGAGAGGATGGGAGAGCAAAAGTTTCTGCAAGAAGCGGAAGGGAAACCAGGCAGCACGGGGCCTAGAGAAGACAGTGGTTTAGAAAAAGGACTAGTCGGCTGGTTCAAACTGCTGACCGACCAAGATGCAGAGAAGACTGACCACGGGACCTGGCAAGGCATAGGTCAGTGGTGACATAAGAATTAAGAGACTGTGGTCCTAGTTCTGTCGGTAGCTAGGCAGAAGTTTCTGCAGATTTTCCCTAAAGTGGGGATTATGGTACTAAATATAATGCTTTGCTTACAGGGTCAAAGAAGAAAAGGATATACTTCTTGAAATTTTCTAGTTTGCAAAGATCTACACTTGTGACCTTCTGTTTATACAGAACTAAGATCATAGCCTGAAATAAATGCTATTGGTTTAGGAGCTTAGGCTATGTCAGTAACTCGGCATTTTATTCCTTTGCCACAGAGATGTTATCAATGAGTTGATGTTTCTGTGTATGTGAAAGTGCCTCTCGGCGTCCACGGAGCAGTGTGCCAGCCACATTCGTGGAGGGCATTCAAGTAATGATGGTTTGCCTCCCTTCCTCAAAGCAGTTACTGGGTGTCACTTATGCGCCGGGCACCGCGGTAGGTACGCAGAGAACCAAAAGCGAATGAGAAATAGACCCTGAACATAGCAGCTCTGGTAACTTTAACCACTGTTGCAGGGTTTGATTCATCCCGTTGCAGGGTTTGATTTAGAGCAGGGGTGTCCGACCAGCAGTGTCAGCAGTACCCTGGAACTTAATAGATATGCAAATTGTAGGGCCCCAGCCTAGACCTACTGAGTCAGAAACTGAATCAGCAGTCCATGTTGGAACAAGCCCTGCGGGTGATCCTGATGCAGGCTCAAGTTTGAGAACCACCGGCAAGGACGGAGGCAGTCTGTCACCCTGGAAATGCCCCCATCATCTAGGCTCCATCTGAAAATGACAGCATCTAAGGAGAAGACATCACGTACAGTCAGCCCTCCACGTCTGGGGGTTCCGTGCTGACGGATTCAACCAACCGCAGGTCAAAAGTATTCTAAAAAAAAATTCCAGAAAGTTCCAGAAAGCGAAACTTGAATTTGCCACGTGCCAGCAACTATTTACATAGCATTCACGTTGTATTAGGTATTACAAGTAATCTAGAGATGATTTAAAGTACATGAGAGGATGTGTGTGGGTGCTATGCAAATACGGTGCCATTTTATATAAGGGACTTGAGCACGCATGGATTTTGGTATCCAATGGGGTCCTGGACCCAATCCCCCCCGGCTACTGAGGGACGACTATACAGAGGTTAATGGTGGTGTTTGTCACTCTCCCTTCCGTTTCTGAAAGCCGTCCTTGGTTATTTTGGCTTAAGGCATATTTGAGTCTACTTTTGGCTTCAGACTATGTGAAGCTATTTAAAAGTTGGGGGGGGGTTATTTATTTCCATTATGTAAGTAAGACTGTTGAGTGCTTCTGAGAAAATCACCCAACTGTACAGATCGGTCCCAGTATAAATGTATAGCTCTCAGCTGCATTGGGCACCAGATGCCAGGTGGAGGCCCACGTCCTCCTTGTCACTGTTTCCTCGTGTTCTACCGGTAGCTGTTTTGAACGTTCTTTCTGCCTACTTGTTAATCATTCCCAACAATCAATCTTACCTCTTACTCTTTATTTTCAGGTAAAATAACTTACTGGAAAATTTTCCTGACACTAGTCCCGAAAATGTACCTAACTCCATCACATCTTTCCTCCTTTGATCATGCTTAGAGGAAGGAGCTATAAGTTCACCAGGCTCCCATCTTCGCCTCCTCTTCTATTGTATCTTAAGCCCTTCACTCTCTATCAGTATCTTTCCATCGGCATTTAATCATGGTTAAGAGGCTCTCTCATCTTAAAAGGAAAAGCTGAATCTTGTCTCAATTTCATATCACTTTCAAGCTATTGATCTCAATCTTTTATTTTGTGCAAGATTTCTAGTACGTGTCTGTCTTGTTCTCTTTATAGTCCCATCAACCAGCATGCCATTTGTCTCAGGGCAGCCAGTTCACTAACATTGGATGAATAAAATGGCTGAATGTACACCTTAAAGAAAACTTGAAAATACAGAAAGTTAACAAAAAAATGTGTATCAAGCATCATCTCTTTACCTAGCGAAAACCATCATGGAAGTTTTAAATAGCAAGCATCTTTATATTCCTGGTCCTCAAAAGACGAATAATTGTCTTAGGAAGTTTTAGAAAGAGCACAGTAATGTGTGCAGGATGATTTAGAAACGGCAGTCAGTTACTTGTGCAAATGTTACCTAGAAAAAGCAGAGATAATTGAAATTCAAGGGAAGTACCTTTTCTTACTACTTTAAATCTTCATACTCTATCAAACCTCTGTTGGAACAGCTAATAAGTGATACCATGGAAAGCAGCTTTTTTTTTTTTTTTTTTGCGGTACGCGGGCCTCTCACCATTGTGGCCTCTCCCGTTGCGGAGCACAGGCTCCGGACGCGCAGGCCCAGCGGCCATGGCTCACGGGCCCAGCTGCTCTGCGGCACGTGGGATCCTCCCGGACCGGGGCACGAACCCGTGTCCCCTGCATCGGCAGGCGGACTCTCAACCACTGTGCCACCAGGGAAGCCCCGGAAAGGAGCTTTTAAATTTCTCCTTCTTCCTGCCCAACTTTATGGAGAGAATAATCATAATAACAAACAACTAGTGATAAAACAACTGATTTTGGGGGGGAAGAGCATTGTTCCTCCAACTTCCTTCTAAAAGACATCCACTGCAGGTGTTAACAGGCTGACGAGACAAAAAGGAGAAAGAGGTAACTAATGAATGAAAAGCATTCAGAACAGGACAGGAGTCTGTTCTGAAAGAGAAATACTACTTTTCCTAACAATATTCAAAGAAAATGATGATTATGGATTGTGTTGCTCTGCAAGTGTTTAGAGGAAAAATTATGAAGATTAAGGTGGCTTCTCTCTCCAGGTCGAAATACTTGAATTTACATGTACCAAACTTTACAGTACCCTAATTATGGAGCTCTATTAGAAATCTCTCTGATTATCAGTTGGCCAATCAACACATCCAATAATTCTTTAAATTAGTCTTTAGTCATTTCTTCTTGAAGATTAAATGGCAGAGAAGCACAAGGAGGTCTCCTATTGTGTAGTGCCCATTGGTTTTTGCAAACTGTCCTGCACATTCTGCTCTACATGTTACATCACTGACACACTCCAACTTTAGGAAAATAATATAAGGGTGCATGCTCTCCAAAAAATATGTATAGGAGGAAGAGAGTGGCCCAGGACCTAATTTATAAAAGATACCTGGAATCAAGTAAAGATACCCTATTCACAGAAAAGGAGGACCATGGCCCAAGTACAGACTTTTCAGAATTTGTCCTTAAAAAAAATTCTAACAAATCAGCACAGATGAAGCTCTTTGGGTTTTTACTTTAGCTGTGAATAGCCACAAAACTATGAAAAGATCAAAATCGCCCTTAATAAGAGTGCTAACTTCCTTCTGCCAACTCTTCCACGTCTGTCAGCTTGCCACTAAGGAGGCTCTATCCGAAGCTGGTGTTCATTTAATGTTTTAATGTGCCTCATCTAAAGGGCCTTTTACGTATAGATTATGTAAAGGAAGGCTCTAGGATTACATATCTTTGATAAAACTAAGATCCCATATGCCGTGCAGTGTGACCAAAAAACAAACAACAAAAAAAGAGGCCCTCTTGTCTGTCTTGTCTGCATTAAGATGGAAGGCACATGCAGAGAAGCTAGCAGGTTTGTTGTGTTAGGGTGTGGACGTTTAATCAGTGCTTAATAATAATGGTAAGTCTGATTAATGCTTGTCGTTGTAGGTAGAGCAACAGAACATAGTTTTTTCAGAGCAGGATAAAGCAAACATATCACAAAAGTGAAAATGCAGAATTTAAGATGAGTTGAATTCTATTGTTCTCAAGCCATTTATCCCTCCCTTATTTCATATAAAAATTAATTTCACTAACTTATCAGAGATTTCACTTTAAATCTCATAGAGAACATATGAGATGATTTGTTTGCATTTTTCAGACCCTGGGGCTCTAGGGAAATAGGGTAACTAAAAAAAAAGATTTCACCCTAGGTTTCTTATTGCTGCATAACTTGATCCTAATGGCTCCAATAACTATAAAAAGTCCTCCAAGGAAAGAATGCCTTGGTAATGAACATACTTTGTACGCAGGTATAACTGTTAAATGCTGTATTACAACATATGTCATTGCTACAAATCATAGCGAATATGTATTGCAAACATATGGGAGGTGAGGGAGAAATACTGGACTAATCAATAAAACAAGTTATGTACCTTTCAGGGAATTTGTTAAAAAGTGGAAACAAAGATGGAAATAAACATCTTGAGCTGTTATGAGGCTGCAAAGCAGCCATAGTTTTTACTCTCAGTTAACCCTCAGTTACAAAATCTAGAACCTACAGACTGGAAGAAAATATTTGCAAACGATGTGACTGACAAGGGATGGATTTCCAAAATATACAAACAGCTCATACAGCTCAATATCAAAAAAACAAATCAATCAAAAAATGGGCAGAAGATCTAAACAGACATTTCCCCAAAGAAGATATACAGATGGCCAGCAGGCACATGAAAAGATTCTCAACGTTGCTAATTATTAGAGAAACGCAAATCAAAACTACAAACGGAACCAATGATATTTTATTAAGTCATATTAGAGGTATCTTAGGATTACTATTAACATTAAAGATAAGCATAAGAAAATTTTTTCTCCCAATGTAACTAAAACCCACTTTATTTATTTTTAACATCTTTATTAGAGTATAATTGCTTTACAATGGTGTGTTAGTTTCTGCTTTAAAAACAAAGTGAATCAGTTATACATATACATATGTCCCCATATCTCTTCCCTCTTGCATCTCCCTCCCTCCCACCCTCTCTATCCCACCCTTCTAGGTGGGCACGAAGCACCGAGCTGATCTCCCTGTGCTACGCGGCTGCTTCCAACTAGCTATCTATTTTACGTTTGGTAGTGTATATATGTCCATGCCACTCTCTCACTTCATCCCAACTTACCCTTCCCCCTCCCCGTATCCTCAAGTCCATTCTCTAGTAGGTCTGCATCTTTATTCCCATCCTGCCCCTAGGTTCTTCTGACCATTTTTTTTCTTTTTTTAGATTCCATATATATGTGTTAGCATACAGTATTTGTTTTTCTCTTTCTGACTTACTTTACTCTGTATGACAGTCTTTAGGTCCATCCACCTCACTACAAATAACTCAGTTTCGTTCCTTTATATGGCTGAGTAATATTCCATTGTATATATGTGCCACATCTTCTTTATCCATTCGTCTGTTGATGGACACTTATGTTGCTTCCATATCCTGGCTATTGTAAATAGAGCTGCAGTGAACATTGTGGTACATGACTCTTTTTGAATTATGGTTTTCTCAGGGTATATGCCCAGTAGTGGGATTGCTGGGTCGTACGGTAGTTCTGTTTTTAGTTTTTTAAGGAACCTCCATACTGTTCTCCATAGTAGCTGTATCAATTTACATTCCCATCAACAGTGCAAGAGGGTTCCCTTTTCTCCACACCCTCTCCAGCATTTATTGTTTGTAGATTTTTTGATGATGGCCATTCTGACTGGTGTGAGATGATATCTCATTGTAGTTTTGATTTGCATTTCTCTAATGATTAATGATGTTGAGCATTCTTTAATGTGTTTGTTGGCAATCTGTATATCTTCTTTGGAGAAATGTCTGTTTAGGTCTTCTGCCCATTTTTGGATTGGGTTGTTTGTTTTTTTGATATAGAGCTGCATGAGTTGCTTGTATGTTTTGGAGATTAATCCTTTGTCAGTTGCTTCGTTTGCAAATATTTTCTCCCATTCTGAGGGTTGTCTGTTCGTCTTGTTTATCGTTTCCTTTGCTGTGCAAAAGCTTTTAAGTTTCATTAGGTCCCATTTGTTTATTTTTTTTTATTTTTATTTTTTTTGAGGTACGTGGGCCTCTCACTGTTGTGGCCTCTCCCATTTTGGAGCACAGGCTCTGGACGCGCAGGCTCAGTGGCCATGGCTCACGGGCCCAGCCGCTCCGCAGCATGTGGGATCTTCCCGGACCGGGGCACGAACCCATGTTCCCTGCATCGGCAGGCGGATTCTCAACCACTGCGCCACCAGGGAAGCCCCCATTTGTTTATTTTTGTTTTTATTTCCATTTCTCTAGGAGGTGGGTCAAAAAGGATCTTGCTGTGATGTATGTCATAGAGTGTTCTGTCTATGTTTTCCTCTAAGAATGTTTAAGAGTTTGATAGTTTCTGGCCTTACATTTAGGTCTTTAATCCATTTTGAGCTATTTTTGTGTATGGTGTTAGGGAGTGATCTAATCTCATATTTTACATGTAGCTGTCCAGTTTTCCCAGCACCACTTATTGCAGAGGCTGTCCTTTCTCCACTGTACATTCCTGCCTCCTTTATCAAAGATAAGGTGACCATATGTACGTGGGTTTATCTCTGGGCTTTCTATCCTGTTCCATTGATCTTTCTGTTTTTGTGCCAGTACCATACTGTCTTGATTACTGTAGCTTTGTCGTATAGTCTGAAGTCAGGGAGCCTGATTCCTCCAGCTCCATTTTTCGTTCCCAAGATTGCTTTGGCTATTCGGGGTCTTTTGCGTTTCCATACAAATTGTGAAATTTTTTGTTTCTAGTTCTGTGAAAAATGCCAGTGGTAGTTTGATAGGGATTGCATTGAATCTGTAGATTGCTTTGGGTAGTAGAGTCATTTTCACAATGTTGATTCTTCCCATCCAAGAACATGGTATATCTCTCCATCTATTTGTATCCTTTTTAATTTCTTTCATCAGTGTCTTATAATTTTCTGCATACAGGTCTTTTGTCTCCTTAGGTAGGTTTATTCCTAGATATTTTATTCTTTTTGTTGCAATGGTATATTTGAGTGTTTTCTTGATTTCACTTTCAGATTGTTCATCATTAGTGTATAGGAATACCAGAGATTTCTGTGCATGAATTTTGTATCCTGCTACTTTACCAAATTCACTGATTAGCTCTAGTAGTTTTCTGGTAGCATCTTTAGGATTCTCTATGTATAGTATCATGTCATCTGCAAACAGTGACAGCTTTACTTCTTCTTTTCCGATTTGGATTCCTTTTATTTCCTTTTCTCCTCTGATTGCTAAAACTTCCAATACTATGTTGAATAAGAGTGGTGAGAGTGGGCAACCTTGTCTTGTTCCTGATCTTAGTGGAAATGGTTTCAGTTTTTCACCATTGAGGATGATGCTGGCTGTGGGTTTGTAACCCCACTTTAATATTAAGTGGGATTCAGGAAGTGAACATAAGCCTGCTCCCTTGCTCTGAGGACCCCATAGAAGCCCTACACCCTGGGGCCTATGTGGCCTGCTTCTGGCCAGGGTTCCAGTCCAGCTGTGGTATGTTTACTTCCTGAAGCCAGGAATGCTGGAATACAGGCCTAAGGAACAATCAAGCGTTGAGACAGCTGTATTAACCTTTGATTCCACAACTGCCCCCCCCAGCACCCCACATGTGTCCCAAAGAACCAGCATCCCCACCTGCCTCTTTCAGTAGCTAGAGCATAACCTTGAGGTCACATTTCCCTACCTAGATTTCAATTGTTAGCATTGACCCAGAATAGGAACCAGACTCTGGGCCTCTACATTAATTAGGTTTGGTGCTCCAAAAGGATAACAAGAAAAAGGACAACTGATGGAAGCAAAGTCTTTTGCTGCAGGCTTGTCATGTCTAACAGTTAATTTAAAAAAATCTCAACAAGTCACTGCCCAGGAAGACTTCATTTTGACAGTATTATCATCTGGCTTTTTATTCAAATTAAGAAGTCAAATATTTATTGAATACCTACTATCTACAAAGCACTTTTCAAGATTTTGTAAGGGACACAGGGAATGTAATACTGGATGCAGCCTTTAAGCTGCCTGTATCTAATTAGAAAAAACAATGTTCAGTAAAAGAGACTACGCAAAGCAAATAGAGAATTACCTGGTTTTTCTTGCCTGCATTACTCAGGGTTCTCCAGGGAATGGAACCAATAAGGAGTGAATTGGCTCATGTGATTGTGGGGGATGACAAGTCCCAAATCTGCAGAAAAGGCCAGGAGGCTGGAGACCCAGGGAATGTTACAGCTCAGGTTTGAAAGCAGCCTGGAGGCAGAATTCCCTCTTCCTCTGGGGACCTCCAGCTTTTTTTTCTTAAAGACTTCAACTGATTAGATGAGGCCCACCCACACCATGGAGGGTAATCTGCTCTAATGTCAACTGACTTAAATGTTAATCTCATCTAAAGAATGGGTTCACAGCATCGTTTAGGCTGGGGTTTGACCAAATACCTAGACGCCATCACCTAGGCAAGTTGACATATCAAATTAACTATTACATTGCCCTTTGCAGGAAACAGTCAATAAATTTGTTTTTAATGAGGCTGTAAGATTTTTCTAGAGCCAATAACAAATAATAAGCTACCAGTGTTTTCACTCCTGGAAGCTGCAGTTCATCTCAGGAAGAGCTCTGTTACCTTGTGCCCCTTTTACTGGGGATCAAATAGCCTGGTTTGGGAATTGATCCTTCTTTTGGGAGAGGGAGTGATGGTGCAAGAGCTTATGTGGCCCTGGCTCAGGTGTCAGGAGCTATTGGCTTCCCTGGTTGGCCTGTGGCTTCCTGAGTGAGCATCCCATGGGGAACGTGCTTCTGGCTTATAGCATTTCCTTCTGCCAGAGCTGTTAGCTGACCAACTCTGAGCTTTGGCCAAATTGCCTGCCAATTTTTTTTCTCTCTATTTTAGGTATTTTTGTTCTTTCTGAAACCTGACAAAATGAATCTAGGCTGTAAAGTTTCAAGGAAGGCCCAGGAGTCCATAGGAGAAGACAGAAGATAATGTATTAGGATCTTTCAAGTCAGGACTTTAAAATATTTTCTGAAAAACTTTTCAGCTTCCTAAGAGGAGCTTCAGGTTTCAATATCCTTCAACCAAAAAGACCTCACTATAGGAGGAGAGAAAAAGGCCAGCCTCTCCTATAATACCTCAGGAGTTTGTCTCTCCCAGCACGGCCACTGAATGCTTTTCTTTTTTATGGGGCTAACTGTCCTAGGGCTTCTGCTTTCACTTAAAAGTGAGATATAAAGAACTTGCTGTGAAGCAGGTAAATGACAGCAGGACACTGAATAAATTCAACGTCAAAAGGCCTACTGTAGAAAAGGGGCTTTAGGTGGTTGAGCAGAGAAGAGGTCAATATGAGATTCATATGGTGGGGTAGGATTTTAAAATTTATAAGTGAGACATGTAAAAGCAATACAATACATACAATGGAATATGGCCTTAAAAAGAAAGGAAATCCTCTCACATTCTACAACATGGATGAACCTTGAGGACATTATGCTAAGTAAAATAAACTGGTCACAAAAAGACAAATACTGTCTGATCACACTTGTATGAGGTGACTCAAGTAGTCAAAGCCAGAGACAAAGTAGAATGGTCATTGCTGGGGAATGGGGAGTTAGTGTTTAATGGGTATGGAGTTTCAGTTTTGCAAAGTGAAAAAGTTCTGGAGATCCGTTACACAAGAATGTGAATGTACTCAAGATCTATGAACTGTACACTTAATGGTTAGAATGGTAAAGTTTATATTATGTATATTTTATCACAGTGAAAAAATACATTGTAGAAAATGTAGAGAATAGACAAAATGAAATAAGCATCACCCATAATTCTTACCACCCTCTCACATCACTGTTACGCTTCCCTTTTGGTGTTTTCTCCTCCATGCATGTTTTTATATATTATTTATTTTCTTCATGGTACTGTGAGGTCTTTAAATCTTTTAAAGCTAGACCTATAGTATCAGAAAATTGTTCATTTCATTTAATTGAAGGATAACTGACAACATGCCATTAGTTTCAGGTGTTCAACACAGTGATTCAACATTTGTATACATTGTGAAATGATCACCACAATAAGTTTAGTTACTATCTGTCACCAAGTTACAAAAAATTCTTTTTCTTGTAATGAGAGCAACTTTCAAATTTGCAGTAAAGTATTATCATTGACCCTAGTCATCATGCTGTATGTTACATCCACATGACTTACTTATTTTATAACTGGAAGGTTGCTCCTTTTATTTCCCTTCACCCATTTTGTCCATCGGCAAATTCCCTTCCCCTCTGGCAACCACCATTCTGTTCTCTGTAGCTGTGAGTTTTGTTTTGTTTGTTTTGTCTTTTAGATTCTACTACACACATAAGTGAAGCCATATGGTATTTGTCTTTCTCTGTCTGACTTACTTCACTTAGCATGATACCTCAGGGTCCATCTATGTTGTTGCAAAGGCAAGATTTCATTCCTTTTTTATTGCTGAGTAGTATTCTATTGGGTACATATACCATACCTTCTTTATCCATCCATCCGTGGACGCATAGGTTGTTTCTATACCTTGGCTACTGTAAATAATGCTGCAATGAATACAGGGTGTGTGTATCTTTTTGAATTAGTGTTTTTATTTTCTTTGGATAAATACCCAGAAATAGAATTGCTGGATCATAAGGTAGTTCCATTTTTAAATTTTTTTAGGACCTTCCGTATAATTTTCTATAGTGGCTGCACCAATTTACATTCCCACCAGCAGTGTCTAGGGTTCTCTTTACCCCATATCCCTGCCAACACTTGTTACTTCCAGTCCTTTTGATAGCCATTCTGACAGGTATAATGTAATATCTCACTGTGATTTGTATTTGTATTTGTATTTCCCTTATGATTAGTGATGTTGAATATCTTTTCATGTGCCTGTTGGCCATCTGTATGTCTCTGGAAAAATATTCAGATCCTCTGCCAATTTTTAAACCAAATTATTATTTTTTTGTTATTAGGCTATACAAATCCTTTATATATTATGGATATTAACCCCTTATTAGATATGTGATTTGCAAATTTCTTCACCCATTCAGTAGGTTGCCTTTTTATTTTTGTTGATATTTTCCTTTGCTGTGCAGAAGCCTTTTAGTTTGATGAAGTCTCATTAGTGTATTTTTGTTTTTGTTGCTTTTCTCACCTTTGAGGTCAGATAAAAAAATATTGCCAAGTGTGAGGTCAAGGAGTTTACTGCCTACATTTTCTTCTAGGAGTTTTAGAGTTTCTAGTCTTACAGTCAAGTCTTCAATGCATTTTGAGTTAACTTTTGTGTATTGGGTAAGAGAGTGGTCCAGTTTCATTCTTTTAAACGTAGCCGTCCAGTTTTGCCAGCATGGCTTATTGAAGAGACTGTTTTTTCCTATTGTATATCTTGCTTCCTGTGTCATAAATTAATTGGTCCTATATGTGTGGGCTTATTTCTGGGCTCTCTATTCTGTTCCACTGATTTATGTATCTGGTTTTATGCCAATACCATACTGTTTGGATTACTGTAGCTTTGTAATATAGTTTGAAAACTGGGAGCATGATGTGTCCAGCTTTGTTCTTGCATCTCAACACTGCTTTGGCTACTTGGGATCTTTGGTGGTTCCATACAAATTTTAGAATCATTTGTTCTATTTCTGTGAAAAATGCCATTGGAATTTTGATGGAAATTGCTTAGAATCTGTAGACTGCTTGAGGTAATATGGACATTTTTACAATATTAAGTCTTCCAATCCATGAGGATGGTCTATCTTTCCATTTATTTGTCTTCAGTTTCTTTCATCAGTGTCTTATAATTTTCAGAGTACAGGTCTTTCACCTCAGTTAAATTTATTCCTAGGTATCTCATTCTTTTTAATGCATTGTAAATGGAATGCTTTCTTAATTTCTCTTTATGATAGTTCATTGTTAGTGTATAAATGTTGCAAATGGCAGGATTTCCTTCTTTTGTATGGCTGAATGATACTCCATTTTGTGTGTGTCTGTGTGTGTGTGTGTATCACATTTTCTTTATCCGTTCATCTCTCAGTGTGCACTTAGGTTGCTTCCATGTCTTGGCTATTGTAAATAATGCTTCAGTGAACATAGGGATACAGATACAGTTTTGACATAGTGATTTTGTTTGCTTTGGATAAATACTCAGAAGTTGAATTGCTGGATTATATGGTATTTCTACTTATAATTGTTTGAGGAACCTCCATACTATTTTTAATAATGGCTACACCAATTTTCGTTCCCACCAAAAGTGCACAGGGGTTCCCTTTCTCCACATCCTCCCTAGCACTTACAATTTTTTGTCTTTTTGATAGTAGCTATTTTAACAGGTGTGAGGTGATGTCTCATTGTGGTTTTGATTTGTACTTTCCTGATGATTACCGCTGTTGAGCATCTTTTCATGTGCCTGTTGGCCATCTGTGTCTTTTTTGGAAAACTGTCTATCAGATCTTTTTCCCATTTTTTAATTGGATTGTTTGCTTTTTTTTGCTATTGAGTATTAAGAGTTATTTTTATATTTTTTATATTAACCTCTTACCAAATATATGCAAACATTTTCTCCCTTTCCATAGGTTGTCTTTTCATTTTGTTGAAGGTTTCTTTTGCTGCACAGAAGCTATTTTTTGCAGTTCCACTTGTTTATTTTTTGCTTTTGTTGCCTTTGCTTTTGGTGTCAAATCCAAAATATCATTGCCAAGACTGATGTCTAAGAGCTTACCCCTTATATATTTTTTCTAGGAGTTTTATCGTTTTGGGTTTCAGGTTTTATGGTTCAAGTCCTTAATCCATTTTGATGATTTTGAGTACTATGTAAGATAGTGGTCCAGTTTTGTTCTTTTGCATGTTGCTGTCCAGTTTTCTCAACACCATTTATTGAAGAAGCTATATTGTTTTCTTAGGATAATTTCTTTTAATGGAATCATTGAGTCAAAGGCATGAGTCTATTCTTAGCTTTTAATGTTTGATTAAAATTGCTTTTCCAGAGATCTGTATTAAATAATAATGCTATCAGCAACACATAAAAAGCGCTATTATCATCATGACCTAATCTCTGATGAAATATTAAAATATGTTAATTTAATAGAAAAAACCTTGCCTCTCAAACCTTGCCTCCTAGTTTGTTTTTATATAGATTCCTATTTTTAAACGATTCTCAAATAACAAATGCACTGGAAACAGCAGAACTTCAAAATACAAGAAAATTAAAAATTAGAAATGTCCGCCTACAAAAGGTCCATATTTCTGGACAGGCAGAATGCAGAGTATTTGTCCCTAAGGGGGAAAATGTACTTTATTTATTAAATCAGAACATCTTTTTAAAAGACTTGGACCGTAGTTATATTCGGAGAATTCTTGATTTTCCTCCCCACTTTCTCCTCTGTCACCTTTTGTGATATGACTCAAAGCCAGCAAGGAGGTAGACACGCTAGCATAACTCAGACATGGCTGAGACGACAGCCTACGGCAGAGTCATATACAACAAGAGGCAGGACTTTGGCCTGGGGGTGTTAAAAGGTAACGAAAGGATTTAGGGACCATAGGGGAAGGAAAGGAAGGAAGCGTTCCTGGGAACGTTGTTCTGTGCTCATTGCAAAGTGGTGGCTCGTCCTGCTCCAGAAGGTCCAGTAGCTAAGGGCAGGGGCCTCAAAAGAGCTTAGAGAAGAGCTGGCAAGGGAAGGGAAGGTCACCCCAAATCTCCAGTGCCCTTCAGTTCTGTATGGCTTGTAATAAAATGCTTGAAATTAAAATAGAGAGCTGGGGCTTCCCTGGTGGCGCAGTGGTTGAGAGTCCGCCTGCCGATGCAGGGGACGTGGGTTCGTGCCCCGGTCTGGGAGGATCCCGCGTGCCGCTGGGCCCGTGAGCCATGGCTGCTGAGCCTGCGCGTCCGGAGCCTGTGCTCCGCAACGGGAGGAGCCACAACAGTGACAGGCCTGTGTACCGCAAAGAAAAAAAAAAAAAAAAAAACGAGAGCTGATTGAATATTGTCTGGTTGTCCAATGATGGACTGACTGGACTGGGTTATAGAGAATTTGTGGGGTACTGAACCACTTAGATATGTAGGATATAGTGTCGGGTTATATTTTGTAGGACTTTCCTTGATCATTTTAATCCAACGATTCTTGCCTCTGATGTCTTAAAACACATACTTTTCATTGCCAGTACCATATGACAACTCTTTTGCAATTATCTTGACAGTCGTTTATTGTTAGTATGTTGTTGGCTACCGTTTAACTTTTCATGATGGGTATTATGATATAGGAACTACTTAGGCTTTTAGAGCAAGACAGACCTGTGACATAGGGCTGGCAACTTACCTCCTCTGAACGTCAATGGGTCAGGCACGTCTCGGGGATGTGATGAGGTTTCGATGAGATAGTCTAAAGTAGTTCTTACTCCCTATGTGCCTGACACACAGTCGGCCCTTCAGACATGTGTTGCATTTATATCCATCTTGTCCCTCATCATTATGCCTATTCTTCCCAGCTGGTTGGAAAGCAGCCGATTTTGTACTTTTCAGTATTTTCTACAGCAGTCTAGCACAGTGCCTTACAGAGTTTAGGTGATTAATAGTTACTTATTAATTCGGTTTGAGAATATGATGGAAAAGTAAAGGATAAAATAAGAAGCCTCAATTGCTTGTATTTTAAGAGATTTGTTAGAATTTTTTCCCTAAAGGTAGTTTTCTGCAATTCTTAAACTTTAATATGATAACTTTGAAGAGTAAAATAGAATCACTCATGTTTGTATCTAAAGAGTTACGATCACCCACCAGAAACAGGTTCCTATAAAATTTACTTACAAAAAACATTAGAGAAATCAAAGGAATACAGGTATATATTTGTCTTTTAAGAAGGAAACCCTGCTCTATGTGACACCATGGATGAACCTGGAGAACATGTTAAATAAAATAAACCAGTTACAGAAGAATAAATATGGCATGGTTCTACTTATATGAGGTCTCTAAAATAGTCAAACTCGCAGAAACAGAGGGTAGAATGGTGGTTGCCAGGGGCCGGGGTGCAGGGAAAATGGGGAGTTTCTGTTCAAGGGGTACAAAGTTTCAATTATGCTAGATGATTAAGTTCAAGAGATCAGTATAATATTAGATCTGTAGTTAACAGTATTGTGCGGTTAAAAATGTGTTAAATGTAGGTCTCATGTTAATTCTTACCCACAAAAAAAGAAAAGAATATTTGTTACTTAGATTTATTTTTGCCTTATTTGAGATCTCAGAGCAAAGTTATGAGCGGATCTGTCTCTTCCTCATTAATCTCATATGTGCAAGAGTTTAGGGGATATTCGGCAGGAAAAGGCAAAAGCTACCTTGAGTTAATAATCTCACTGGCTGCCATTTCTTGAATTAACTTTATACCAGGTACTCATTTAATCTCACAGCAGTCCTAGAAGGACAGGGATACTTGTATGTTCGAACAGGACCCTAAACTGAATATTTCCAAAATAAAACTCATTTTCCTGATGCACTCAGCACCGTATCAATCTCTGCTGTTAGATGAGGCAGCTCAGACCAACAAAGGAAGTGTCACTTGCCAAGTTCCCATTAGCTGGTTACGGGGGGTTGAAAATATACGTTCCACTAAGTCATGTGCAAAGTGAGCTGTCTCTGGAGTACTAGAGTTTACCTGAGACATATTTAGGTTTAAAAAAATGCTTTGGGTCCTCTACTGAAAGTAAATACCAGAATAAACCTGTAGAAGAACATAAACTGAGTAAAGAATGATTGACACCACAACGTGAGATTATGGTGTTTCTCACACCCCACCCTCCTGCCGAGAACAAAAATATAAATTTTATACAGTCTTCCATTGTGAGTGAAGCATTTGCAAAACTTAGCAGGATGGGGAAATAAATCATTAGCTTGCTCTAAAGTCTGTGTTATTTTCTGAAGAGATATCAGTATGTTCAGGAAGGTTACAGCTGGCCAGGTTTCCAGCAAACAGCCCCTAGAATGACAGCAGGTAACACTGAAATGCTACTACTGGAGCCCAGAACTTGGACTTGAGGGGGAGAGATGAAAGGACAGGTAATTTGGAATTCTAAATGGAAAGAAAGGCACAAACAGCCCTATTTGGTCAGAAATAATGGAAAGAAGAGAAGAGAAGTCTCCTGTGAACAGAAGAAACTAAGCACCCTCACCGAGTGGGAAAGCTTGGAAAACTTCTCCAGTCGGTAGTCTTTTGAAAGAACAAAAATCAGAAAATCATAAGACAAAACGGTGCAGTGTGTCAACCATCTTCCTTGTGATTTTCACCTTGCTTTTGTGATGCATTTATTGATATAAAAAAATCAACGCCACCTAGACGTCATTTATGCTTCTTAACTAACTGGGTTTATTTAGGTCATTTTTATGACTCTCTAGGCACCATGCCCTCAGGTGTGCAGAACTGAAAAGATGCGGCGTTGAAAATTCATTTTGCAATATTACTGTGTAATGGGAGATGTTTGGGCAAGATCTCAGAGAATGCCAGTTCTGGTACCACCTAACATACAAACAAAAAGAGGAGTCTGTAATTCCCGGGCCCTTTGTGTCTGTGGGAGCTTTAATGCTCATCCTCTTCCCCATTTACGAGTTTCCTTATCTTCTGTTATGGGCTGAATTGTGTCCCTTCAAATTTCATATGTGGAAGTCCTAAGCCCCCAGGTATTGCAGACTATGACTGTATTTGGAAACAGGGCCTTTGAATACATTATGAAGTTTAAAATAAGGTCCTATGGGTGAGACCTAATCCAATATGACTGGGGCCCTTATAAGAAGAGGAGATTAGGACATAGACATGTACAGAGGGGTGAGGACACCCCATGTGAGGACACAGGGAGAAGACAGCCATCTGCAGGCCAAGGAGAGAGGCCCCAGGAGAAACTGACACCTCGATCTTGACTTCCAGCCTCCAAAACTGGGGGAAAAATTTATGTCATTTAAACCAAACTAATATGCCTTCTAAGTGCAGGTAACTATCACCCCCCTGCAATCAGGATGCTTTTTTCTCAACGTTCCCTGAGATCTCATCAGTCAGTCACCCGAGTGTCACCTGGACCTGACTGTTCAAATAGGTCTCCACTTAGCTCCTGGCTGCAGTTCCCTGTATTTTAGATGCGGGCGAGATTTGCTTCTCGTGTCCATCGCTAGCGTGAGCTCGGCCAGCACTCTAAGCTCAGTGCTGTGTCTAAAAGAACTTCTTGTCCGACGAGACAGGTCTACTCTCACCACTTTCATCCGGTCACCCTGGCTTCAGACTCCAGAGCCATCTTTAGTTTTTTTCTCTGGTTGCTTCTCACAGTTGAGTAGTCGTCACCTTTCTCTGCTGTGGCTTCCTTTTCCTTCCTTTGGCATTCTCTCTGTGTGGTAGGTCCTGTCTCAGTTTCCCTAGGCCAGTCTACAGCAAACTCCTACCCAATTCCCGCTGCCAGCCTTGCGCACGCTGCACTTGGCCCAGAGTAATCTTCCTGCTACTAATCCACTTTGGCCTTTGGCCTTTCTCCAGCCCGGTAGCCCCGGATTCCTGCCCACGTTTCCTGCCCATTCTTCCCGTGTGTCCTTCATTCTAATCAAATGGGTTTATGTACTGATCGGAGTGTGGCTGTTCAGGTAGTGAGTTGTGACTGTCCGGTGTCTGCCTCACTGTTTTTGTTCAAGCCATTTGCCTGCTGGGAAATTCCTTCCATTGACTGAATCTTACCCATTCTTCAGAGGCAATTTCAGATCTAATTCCTGCGTGAACCCTCATTCAAAGACACCAGCTGGATGAACCACCTCCTTGAGTTTCTGTAACATATCCAGTTTCCCTGTCTTGATTAGCAAGTACCTCTGAGCCAAAAGTGATGAGCATCCCGACAGCAACCTCTTAGGCCGCTGTCACACTCCCCTCTGTCTCCTCTCAATGGGGTTTATGCTATTTCTTTTAGTCTAATTTTGAACTCTCTTTGGAATACATGCTTTTCTGACAGGAGGCCTCAAATGCACAAGGCCTGGATCATAGTAAGGTTTCAATAGATAGCAACTATTAATTATAAGCTATTAATAATTATATAGTAATTATAATATAACAATAATAGATTGTAATAGATTCCATATTAATAGACGATAATATAATTGATATATAACACAATATAATTATATAATATACAATTATATATAACTAGTATGTAATATATACTTATTATAAGCAGATGAGAAGTTATGCCAATTATAGCCCATGACACTCATGTTGTCATTAAAAAGATCACTTTTCATTATTAGTTATGTTTTTGGGGTATATAACTTTCTTATCATACTTTACTCCTTAAAGGCTGGGGCTTTTATGCTTTTTTTTTTTTTTGCACAGAACAATGCTTGCCATAAAATAAGTAATCGGTAGATGTTCTCTGTTCACTGGAAATAAATCTAGCACCTCTTAAGAAGACTCGCATGTTTTCACAGATCAACTGATGAATCTGGAGGAAGAGCTTACAGTTCTTACCGTATGAACAGTATACTTTGTTCATAATTGCAGAAACATCTGCTTTTGGGGTCTTAGGGAGCTTTTTTTTTTTCCTTTACATTTTCACAAGCTTGAAAAATAGTTGTGCTCCATAAATATCCCAGGATGAGTCATTAGCTTAACCAAACAGCTGCTGACTCATTAGCCAAATGCTCTTCCCTTGAAGTCATACACGTAAATGAACTTGCTCTCGTGCCTCCCTCCGTCCCCCAGGAGCCAGAAAAGTGATGCTGAGATATTCTTCTGGAATATGAGAGAGGGCCAGACCTGTTTTTGACATAGGGGGGTCTAGTCTAAACTTCATGAAGTCGCAGGAATCCATCCGAGTTCAAGTTAAGAAGCTGTTTGTACCCACTTTGCTGGTTTCTCACGCACACAGTCTCCCATTCCCATCTCTCCCCGCATCCGCCTTCCGTTCAATGCAGCATACCAGTCCTCCCATCTGGGGCACCAGGCTGGTCTTTGTTCTTTTTTTCCTGCTGTCACTATCACCTGCCTATTATGCAGGTAACGTTTTGTGTCAAGAACCACTGGCAACAGTCATTTATTTCAATAAGTACAAGGGAACGACAAGTATCTTTGTAAATTCTTCTGTTAAGATGGATCCACTTCTGCAGTTAGTAGTTCTCAGCTATTTGGACTGTTCAACTTATTCTGAATGATAAATACAAAGCAATCATGTGCAATTTCTATGCCAGACAACTACTGTCAACTTTCTGCAATGACCTGGGTTTAAGAATTTTAACTTCACAATAGTTCTTTATCACAGACAAATTCATGTATGGCCATGGATATTTGGTTCACATTACTCTCTCCCATGTAAGAGAGGTGATTTATACTGTTACTTTCTTTAAGAATGGTGAACATCGGCAGTAGTTCCTTCTTTTGGAAGACAATATGCCTAAATGTTTTGGAAAAGGCCAGGGGAGAGCAAAACTTTAATGTCTAGAGAGACCAAATGAGAGGAAATAGATACCGTTCTCTGGAGTTTCCATCTGTAGAATAGCTATTCGCAACAGGATTCCAATCTGACGTGGATTTTTTTCCAGCAGAGGACATCTCAAACACCCAGAGCTGACATTTAGCTAGTGTGCATTCAGTATGACTATACATTGTTGAAATCACCAGTTCTGTTTTTTAAATATAGATTTTTAAAAAAATTATTGAAGTATGGTTGATTTACAATGTTGTGTTACTTGCTACTGTAAAGCAAAGGACTCAGTTATACATATATATTCCTTTCCATTATGATTTGTCACAGAATGTTGAATATAGTTCCCTGTGCTATACAGTAGGACCTTGTTGTTTATCCATCCTATATACAATAGTGTGCCTCTGCTAATCCCAAACTCCCACTCCTTCTCTCTCCTACCCCGTTGGCAACCACAAACAAGTCTGTTCTCTGTATCTATGAGTCTGTTTTTGTTTCAAAGATATGTTGATTTGTGTCGTATTTTAGATTCCACATATAAGTGATATAATACGGTATTTGTCTTTCTCTTTTTGATTTAGTATGATAATCTTTAGGTCCATCCATGTTGCTGCAAATGGCATTATTTTGTTCTTTTTTATGGCTGATATTCCATTGTGTGTGTGTGTGTCTGTACACACAATACGTCTTCTTTATCCATTCATCTGTCGATGGACATTTAGGTTGTTTCTATGTCTTGGCTATTGTAAATAGTGCTGCTATGAGCATAGGGGTGCATGTATCTTTTCAAATTATAGTTTTGTCTGTGTATATGCCCAGGAGTGGGATTGCTGGATCATATGGCAACTCTATTATTAGTTTTTTGAGGAACCTCCATACTGTTTTCTGTAGTGGCTCCACCAATTTACATTTCCATCAACAGGAAATCACCAGTTGTTAACATCACTTTGATACTAAAGGCCTGGCTCCCCAGTCCCTCCACTGTGACATCCTGCCTCCCACAAAGATGCCTTATAATTTAGTAACTAACGAGTTAATACTGATTATGAGAGGCTCCAGCTAGGCAGAGATATTCTGGTTGGTTACTGGTTAACTATTTTGAGTATCTCCTGCAAAAAGCATTTGTTTTCAGGTAGACCAGGTTATTAGTTATTTTCTGGGAAGCAATCTGAATATGCTGGCTTTGGGAATGAGGGCATCTCCCTCCCTAGGGTTTATTTTCCTCACCTGTGAAATGGTGGGGTGCCTTGGCTTAGCTTTCAGACTGGGTTCCGGAGTTGCCTCGGGGGATTCAGCTGATGCTGGGAGTCTGGGCCCCACTTCAAGCAGAGACTCCTTTTTATCTGGCCTACTAATTGGGGTGCACTCGACCTTTTGTGTTTGTAGAAAGAATTTTTTTTTTTTTTTTTGCGTAACGCGGGCCTCTCACTGTTGTGGCCTCTCCCGTTGCGGGGCACAGGCTCCGGACGCGCAGGCTCAGCGGCCATGGCTCACGGGCCCAGCCGCTCCACGGCATGTGGGATCTTCCCGGACCGGGGCACGAACCCGTGTCCCCTGCATCGGCAGGCGGACTCTCAACCACTGCGCCACCAGGGAGGCCCGCAGAAAGAATTTTTGAAAAATTAGATTTTGCTGCTTAAAAATAAGGTTGAAAACCACTGACTTGAACGCTCTTCTTTTTCATCGTATTTTAAAATTCTAAAATTCAATTATAACCATAATATTTTAAAAACTATAATAATAGCTAGTTCTTACAGTGACCTCTGCCAGGTCTTGTTCCAAGTGCTTTGCGTATTTAAACTCAATCTATAGAACAACACTAGGTGCTAGTGTTTTAATTATCCTTGTAAGTATCAAAGTTTAAAAAGTGTGTTCAGATATTTATTTTCACTTTTATAATTTCCTTAGATACATTTGAGGTCATAATTTATTCAAAGGTAATAACCCTACAATGACTATTTAATGGAATATAAATCATAATATTTGTCCTGCCTTGACATACTTTGTATATGGAAGACTATGGAAAAATGCACTTCTGGGCTTCCCTCGTGGCGCAGTGGTTGAGAGTCCGCCTGCCGATGCAGGGGATGCGGGTTCGTGCCCCGGTCCGGGAAGATCCCACGTGCCGCGGAGCGGCTGGGCCCGTGAGCCATGGGCGCTAAGCCTGCGCACCCGGAGCCTGTGCTCCGCAACGGGAGAGGCCACAACAGTGAGAGGCCTGCGTACCGCAAAAAAAAAAAAAAAAAAAAAAAAATGCACTTCTTTGTGATTCTTTCTAAAAATGACAAATTGAAGAGAAACTAGATGTTTCTCTAGATCATAGAATACTCCTCTCCCCGGATGGCACATGTGGTTCCACAATAAACAGGATAAATCAAGCCTAATGAGACAGTGCCTGCGGAAAAATCCTTACTCTTTGCAGTTTCTATATGCCTAAAAAAATGTTCATTGAAAAGTTCCTACTTAATTGGTTTACCTTCTTAGATTTGTTTGCTCTATTTTTAATGATTTAAAACGTTAAAAAAAAAAAAAAAAGATGTCTTGTTTGGAACACCCTTAGCCAAGCAGCTCTTTTGTGAAGTGGGGAAGTCTGGTAGCCCAGCTGGCTCCTTTGAACTGAAATGATAAGATCTATATTTTAAAGGTGTAGATCTGTTAGCTTTTCTCCTTCCCCCCCCCCCCAAATTGACATAAAAGCTACCTATTTTAATTAGGTCTCATTGTTAGTAAGTGGTACAACCTGTACAAATAAACTGAACTATAAATACTGGCATCGATAAATGCACAAACATTTAAAAAACAAACTTTCTTTGTAATAACTCTCAAGATTATTTAGCTAACACAGGTTCCTTGAAGACTTGTAAGACCTATTTGGAAAAGGTGTGAGAGAGTGTATGTACCCTGTAATCACAAGAGAACCCAGCAATATTAAATCTGCCCCAATGTAGGTGGCGGGATCCAATTTTTAATTTTGCTCAGAACTGTTAGAAGAAAATCAAGTCAGTTTTGTGATTGGGTTGCTATAGGAAGGCCTTGCCCCTGACAGAAATGTACAAGCCCAATCAGTTTGTTTGCATTTCTGCCAAGGATTTATCTTCAGAAGCAAGTAGATGAAGAAATAAAGCTTGCTGGTACAAAGCCCACACACCTGGGACCCACTCAGTATAGCAGTGATGTAAGTGGGAATAAGATGGGAACCAACAGTGCAGGGGAAAGAGAAAGAAAAGGGGGTTGGAAACAAAATAAGATGAGGCTTCCTTTGCATAATGCAGAGGACTCTGAGGAAAGAAGGGGGGAAAAAAAGCATAAATTTTTATTCACTGATTAAATTTCAGAATATGCTTTTTGAAAGAAAGTCATCAGCTTTGATCAGCTGCTTTCTTACAGAACTTTGCCCATGCTTGTGTGACAAAATCATCAGTCATTTAATGAGAGTGTAATTAGAATAAAACCATAGAGATTTCCTTTTCTTTCGTCCTTTCAGGAAAGATCAGAAGGAGAGGTAGGCGGACTTCCCTGGTGGCACAGTGGTTAAAGAATCCACCTGCCAATGCAGGGGACACGGGTTCGAGCCCTGGTCTGGGAAGATCCCACATGCTGCAGAGCAACTAAGCTCGTGAGCTGCAACTACTGAGCCTGCACTCTAGAGCCCGCAAGCCATAACTACTGAAGCCCATGTGCCTAGAGCCCGTGCTCTGCAGCAAGAGAAGCCACCACGATGAGAAGCCTGTGCACTGCAACCACTTGCCACAACGCAGCCATAAATAAATAAATAAATAAATAAATAAATTTTTTAAAAAAGAAGGGGAGGTAGGGTAAGGAAGGGGTAGGATACAATGAGAGCCATATTTTATGAAAGTGACATGTTTTGCATTTGAATTTTTTTTCCTGCTGGAGTTTCAAATAGATTATAAGAAGGAAAGGGAACGCTGAAAGTCAGCCAAACAAGGTGAGATTCCAATGGTCCAGTCAGGGGTGCTGAGTTGAGCTGGGGCTTTCATGGCAACTCCTTAGAGATACAGGAGGGAATGAATCCAGTCTCCCTTCTCTGGGGATCGCTGACTGAGCTCCCCAAACTCAAGGGGCACTGACTTCACTGAATCTACTCAAAAGCTTGTCACAGTGAGATGTTGAGAAGAAACAGTTCTAGGCTTTTCTAGTACAAACAGTGCTTCCTCTTGAATTGCACAAAAGATGGGAGGCATGCAGTAGGGAACAAAACGTTTGTCTAAAAGCCTGGCATGTGTAAGGAAGCGTTTCCCTAAAATACTGTTTCTGCTTTGGTTTGGCAAGAATGTGGGGAGTGAAGTAGAAAGCTCAGGGGGGAGCCATACAGACAAGTTTCAGTAGTGAGACTGTCTTTATTGAGTCGGTCCCTTCAGTGGTCCTGTTTCTTCCCCATCTGCTGTGGCCACCCCTCTCCCTGTGGTCCACCCCTCCCTGCCGAGCTCTGGGTGGTCAAGTGAGGCACTGGTGGAGAGTAGAGGGTGGGAGGGCGGACAGAGGGTGGGTCTGTCTGGCGTGCTTCCTCCCAGCATCCGTGTGTCAGCTGTGGTTCCTCTAGGATGGCAGCTCCAGTGCTCTCAGCCTCCAGAAACACTCTTTCTTCCTTGTTTCCATCCCTTCACGCCTAGGGTGGGGACCACTTCCCACTGTGCTGATTTCTGGGTAATTCAGCCTGTTTGCTTTCCGTTAACCTGCCCCCTGCTCTGTAAACAGCCGCAGCTTTAAGTTCTCTCTTCAACCCTCTGAAGCCACGTCTCTGTGCAATGGGATGCTGACAGGTATGGTAAGACTAAAATTTTCTCCAACCTGCCAGAAACCCTGGCGAGCTGCAATTTCTAGTTGCCAGAAGCCAGATGATGTCCATCACAGGGAGAGGCGCAAAGCATTTACTGTTTATAAAAACCTCAAGACAAACAGGTTATAGAAATTCTAGGCACAGTTTCAAAGTCAATCTGAAGAAATGAATCAAAGTCAACTAGGATTAACTAATGATGTACTTTTATAACCACCTGAACTACCTGCTGTGAAATTATATATTCCAAAGAGACTTCAAGAATTGTTCAAAACGAAATAATGTGAACTCTCTAGAATAGTTTATTAAAATGTAAGTAAGTCAAACCCATGATTCAAAGTATAGCTTCTATAATACTTAGATTCTAATATTCTAAATGAAAAAAGAAAGTGATTTGTTGCTTGATTAGAAAGTTCACATCATAGTAAAAGGTACTGGAACTTAGTCTGCTTATTCTGCATCTGACATATAAATGATTATTTCATTATCACAGATTAAGGATTTATAGACTATGTCCAATACTCTTTGCGAAATGTACCGTCAAGTAACTGCTCACAAGAGCTTTATGCCCTTAAAAAAGACAAAAATATAATCTTAGAAACTGTAAAAAGATTTTCATAGCTTCGGATTTTTAAGTTTTGACCCTATTCTTTTTTGTAGGTAGTGGGCGGCTTTATGGGTTAATTAGTACTTTCAATCTTAGCCAAAAAACGGAGAAACGATAGGGTTAGTTACTTACTATGCTTTTGTTGCTTGGAATTCAGCTGATTTTAATTGAATTGAAGATGTCACCAAAAGACTGTCACTAAGCTAAAGGGCTCAGGCTTTCAGTAAAACGTCTCTTCCAAGAGGTTGTGATGAATTTGCGTATTGTCCGTATAACTTCAGAAAAGGAAGGGGAAACAAACACATGCTTTTGTTGCTATTTATCTCATTAGCCTTTGGTAGTTTGATCTAAGCTGTCCTTTCCAATCCCCAAGAGATCGTCGCCTTAACAGCACTGCCCCCTAGTGGTTGCTTGCTTTGGTGCAGCGTGAGTAAAGAAAAAAATTGCAAGATTTTCAATATATATACGGTATTTGTATACCGTATACAGTGCATTGCTGTATGAGTGTGTAAGATATCTTTCTGTGAGTTGGCTAGACATTTCTGTCCTGGTGAAAGATTAAAGCATGCTAAATTTTCATACATTTTTTCATAAATGAGTAAAAATAGAAGTTAAGATACCATTTAATTATTTCTGATTTAATAAACAGACACAAATTACCTAATATTTTTGGTTGCCTATTATGTCAAGTATGTAAAAAAGTCATTAAAATTGAAGTATGAGCAAACGTTAAGTCAGTACCTATTCTGACATTTTATAGTACATTTATTCATTTAATGTCTAACTTTGGGGACAACAGTAAAGATGGAAGAGAGGATGGAAAGGATTTAAAATTTTCACATGTCTAATTTGGTTTTGTGTTATATTTCAATCAAGGAAATTATTTTAAATTAAGTTCTCATGAGCTATAGGAATGCTATTTGGAGGTTTAAGGACATAGTAAATTTTAAACCAAGGCTTTCTACTAGTATAGAGATAATAATTATGTATGTATATAGCTGACAAAACTGAGATAATAAGTTTTCAGTTTATTTAAAAATTAAAAATTTCAGGAGGAACAAATTATATATCAGTGTTTTGCATAGGGCAGTGTTTCACATAGCACTGGTAATAAATTACTTTAGGCAATGCAAAGTTTTATAAGTTTTTAATTGTTATACATTTTTATGAGCAACAGTGAGAATATAACTGAGAAACCAAATCTATGATTTCATAGATATTAATATTCATGACTACCTCTACATGAATTATAATGCTCAGGCACATACATTTGTGTTAAATTTGACTCTCGTTAAAATGGATTAGAAATATGAATTACAGTGATTCCAAAAGCCTGGATTTTGCTATTTCTGTTCTTCTGGTGCCATGTAACATGTTCCTTTGTCCAAGGTATTTCCTGTAAGCTGTAGTTACAACTAGAGCAAGGCTGTCCAAATAGAAATATAATATTAGCCATAAACATAATTTTATCTTTTATACACTTATTTTAACCATCTATGTACTTTTTTTTTTTTTTTTTTTTTTTTTGCGGTACGCGGGCCTCTCACTGTTGTGGCCTCTCCCGTTGCAGAGCACAGGCTCCGGACGCGCAGGCTCAGCGGCCATGGCTCACGGGCTCAGCCGCTCCGTGGCATGTGGGATCTTCCCGGACCGGGGCACGAACCCGTGTCCCCTGCATCGGCAGGCGGACTCTCAACCACTGCGCCACCAGGGAAGCCCCATTGATGTACTTTTAAATTTTATAATGGCATTTAAAAAAGAATTAGCTGAAATTCATTTTAATGATATAATTTTAAAAAATCTAACATATACAAATATTATTTTAGCTTGTAGTCAATATTAAATATTATTGAAGTAGTTTACATTCTTTTTTTCATACTAAGTTTTTGCCATCTGGTGTCTATTTTACATTGAAAGCACATCTCCATTTGGCTTCGGCACATTTCAAATGCTCGACAGCGCCACAGAACTAGTACTGAATAGTGATGTCATCAGATTAAGGTTCACTTTTTGGTAAAAATATCCCGTAGGTGGTGGGGTATACCTCCATCCAGAAGCACATGCCTGATGGCTTTTTGGTGATATCGGCAGTCAGTGATTACTATTGTCTGAATCTGATATTCATTAAAGGTTGTAAAATGGTGGCACTGAAATTTTAAAATTCCTTCTTCACTTATTAGATGAAATACTTCTATGAAAAGAAACATCTCATCTACTACTTGGTTACTTGGAAGAGTTTGTACAGAGAAAGCAGGCTAAATATTTGATCTCTCCCCTTTATTTTCTATTTGTAATTTTTAAAATCGAAGTATAGTTGATTTACAATGTTGTGTTAATTTCTGTACAGCAAAGTGATTCAGTTATACATATATATATTCTTTTTCATATTCTTTTCCGTTATGGTTTATCACAGGAAATTGAATACAGTCCCCTGTGCTATATACAGTAGGACCTTGTTTACCCATCCTATATACTAGTTTGCATCTGCTAGCCCCAAACTCCCATTCCATCCCTCCTCCATCCTCCCTGATCTCTCTCCTTTATTTGCTAGTTTGTAAAGTAATGATTTTGGTTTCCCTGCATTTTCAAGGATGGTCAGTAGTATTTTATTTTCATAGTAGCATTAGGAATACACGAAGTTTAGCACACTTGATGTGTTTCAACTTACTGCAGTTACTGTGTTTATTAAAGTTTTCTCACCTTTGGCTGCTGGGAGCTTCTTTAACTTAATATCAGCATTGTGATATCATCAAGGCTGCCTCTGATATTCTGATATCATCTTATATATCTCCTGCCACAGATCTGCAATCAGCTGTTTCTTCAAGGAGCACTTGATTCCTTTTAGTAGAAAATGGTACGTGGAGACCATGATCTCAGTGTGTGAGATCGAGCACTTGTTTCTAAGTCTTTTCAGAGGACAAAGCTAGGAATTATTTAGTTTAGTAAAATAATGTGTATCATAAAATACTCCTTATTCAAATTTAGTAGTAGAGGATTTTAGTTTTTGCTGTGTACTTTCCTTACGTCAAATATTCATGTTTTCAATGATATAATTACCCATTTGCTTTTATCCATAATACACACACACGGTCTCAGAATAAATATTAAGATACCACCAAGAAAATGATGAAAATATCAGTTTAAGCTTCTCTGTAGTTGTTTTTGTCCTTATGGTAACATTCCACTCAGGACAACAGTCAAATTTCTGTTTCAAAGACACTTGGAAGCGTCCTCCTGGTGTTGTTGTGCCACCTGCTGGACATAAGGCTCAGCTGTCGCATTTTGATGTTTAGAGATTGCTTTATGTTAAATTTAATTTTATAATTATGTAAATTTTTATATGACTCTAAAGTCAAATTTAGAAAACAAATCTAGTTTTTATTCTTATCCCCTCTTCCCCTCTGTCCTGTTTCCTACCTCTACCTTTTGGTTACTATTTTATTTTTAAATGCTCTGATTTATCCTTTCATTAAGGTTAATGTTTACTTATAACTGTATTAATTTTACATATGCACCTATATCATATATATTTTTATCCCCTTCCTCTTTATTAGACAAGTGTTAGCGTAATTTTCAGACTTTCCTTCATCTGAAAAAATTACATGTATTATTCCAAGTGGAGAAAAGTATACATATATAAAATATACATAAATAATATATCAATATATTAACCTGGAGTGTTGGATTTTGCTTTGTTAAGTAATCTGAAAATCCTTGCTAAGAAATTGGTGAATTAAGCCCTTTTACATTTATTAATAGGATCTAGATGTTTGACATGTTAAAAGATCTTAAAAAATTTAAGATCTGAGCAAAAATTGATTCAAAAGGGCAGTGCCAAACTGGAACTTTCTAATAGCTCCACTGACGCAAGCCTGGGGAGAAAGTTACAGAGAAAAGGTGGAAGCAAAGTGAGGAAATTCCTGATCAGCTGAAGCTTAAAGCCCAGTTGGCCCTTTGTGATGGGTTGCCCTTAGGTCTCAATTTTGTAACCTGGAAGCATTTAAGGCTTAGGTTTTGGTTTGTTTACACAGGGTTCTGTGGCATCAGGGCATGAGTCTAACGGCCTCCTTGTTTAATTAATTTAACAGGCATCAGTTTTGTCACATTAATGTTATGTATATTTCCATATATATAATATATACACGCACCCCTAATCTTATTGCTTTACATTCCTATTCTTTCACCGGATGGTCTTTACCAGTCTGATCCATGAACTGTTTGTTACTAAGCCATGGTATATGTACAGAAAGCAAAAGAAAACATTTAGAAATGTTTAGGCAATCTGCCGTAAAGTCCAAGCATGTGACTGTGTATTTTACAAAAAAAGCGGTTTGCCATTGTTTGGGGGCAAAGCAAAAAACAAAAAGCAAATGAACAAAGAAAACTACTGGTCCTTCCTGACCAATAGTTTGAGAAGTACTGGTCTACAGTGTTTGCTTGCTCTCTCCCTTTTGCATATCTTTTTGTATTTAGAAAGGTTTGTGTTTCTTTGTTCTGATGCCTTTTTATTAATATTTTGACATGAGCTAATATGATGTATGAACTTACTAATATCTGTGTATGATACCTTTAATCCTCCTTTTACTACTTCCTCCTAACATCTTACTATGAAGGAAATTGACATTAGCTAGTGACCCCTTCTTCTCCCTGTTTCCCATTCCCCAGAATCTTTCAACGAATACCTTTTTCCTCCCCATTGATACCTGTGAGACAATCAGAGGGCTTCCTCTACGTCTCACATCCTCTTTCTCATCTACCCTCCATCCTTTGGCCATTTCCTCTTACACCCTCTCCCTTAGAACCTACAGGGACTCTAACTTATACAAACAAATATACTGTATTTAGTGCTCACTACGACTACTACTGTTGATGTCTCTTCCATCATTTTGGCTGTCTGAAGCTTGTCCTCCAGGAAATTTCCCAGGAGAGACTCATAGGAACTATACTCTGGGTTCTTAAGTGGGCGTAAGCAATTGTGACCATTACATTTAAAGATCAGTGTAGCTGGATATAAACTCCTCAGCTCAGGTTTCCTTTCCTTGTGTTTCTTAAACATTACCCTGTTGTCCTCTGGCATAAAGCACTGCTATTGCCAAGTCTGATGACCGTCTCATTTTCTTTCTTTATAAGGGATATGAACCTTTAAATTTGGCACCAGAAAGAATTTTTTCTTTTTATTTAAAGATCAATAGTTTTTCTAGACTATGTTTAGGTGCAGGGCCATTCTGGGTCAATTTTGCCAGGTATGTCCTTTCAATATGTAGTGCAAGTCTTTTTTAAATTTCAGAAAAATATTCTTGAATTATAATTGACAATATATGTTCTCTTTCATTACACAGATTCTCTTTTGTAGGTACTTCTATGATACTAGATCTCCTTTCCTGTTGTCTATATAAGTATATATATATAAGTATGTATATATATTTTATCTTTTTATTTAAAATAGTTATTCTTTCTCATTCTGTTTTTCTTAAAGCAGTTTCTGTGGTGTTCATTCACTGCTTTGGTTGTTCTTATTTAGTCTTGAGATTTTAAAGTGAATTTTTCTTTCCTCTCTAACATTTTCCCAAATTTTATCCACTTGCTTTTCAAGTCTGTGTTTTCTCTAATTAGCATCTTTTTAAAAAATTCTGGGTTATGCTGTTCTTTCAAGGCTCCTATCATTTATTTCCCTTTTATTTAGCTTGATGTGGATTATTAGATTGTCATTTTTTGGTCGGCCTGTCTTGCCAGCATGCGTTTCATGTCCGTAGGGACATCATTGTGTTCCACAGTCCATTTTCCCTTGTGGCTTTGACTGCAATTGTTTTCTGTACTAATGTTTAAGTGGCATGAGTTTCCTTTACTCTTAGGAGGAAAGGTGGGATCAGGAGAGCTTCCTGGCTTCGCAGCTGTAGCATCCCGCATCTGTTTTGGGAAGCGTTCACAATGACAGCCTTACAGTGTCTGGTATCTACTCTTTCCCCCTCCCCAACTTTTATCTGGATCTTCTCTTTCTCGTGTCTCCTTTGCCCCTATTGTCTCTTTCCTGCTCAATACGGATTCCATCCCCAGCATTCTCTCCTCATTGTAGGGCTTTGTCTCAGAGGGGGCGTTGGTTATGTCTGTTACGGGTCTCTGTTGAGGGTCCATGGGGCCCAGGCTGCTCCAACACCACCCACAGTGGTGCTCTGTTCACCCACAGACTGGAGCCAACAAGACTCTACAGGCTCCTGGGGCCACAGGAGGCCCTTTTGCCTCCTCCTTTCTGTTTCCTGTAACACGCATATCTTAACGTCACCAATCATTGATTCCAGCCCACACATATACTGGGGCTACACAGGGATATGTTTTCCCACCACTTGACTGTAGATGTGGCCTGTGAGGTTTCGCTTTTGCTCTCCTAGTTGCTCTGTTTGTATGGGGTGACTTGGGGAGTTCAAAAATGACGCCATCTTGCTGCCATTTTCCAGATAACTGTTAAAAAGACTGAAAGTTCGGAGGCTTCTGTTTTACGTGGTTAGTGAGCATCTCTAGGCCTATGTCTACAGTAACGGTTGTTCTGAAGCGCTACGCTGTTTCAACATCCTGGTCGCGTCACCAGCCACGCGTGTTAACGCTCGAATCTTCAGCAGTGAAACCTCCGCAGTTCGGGGATCTGTTGATGTCTTTTCACACTGCCAGGACCCTACCTAATGCCCCCCTCTCCAGTCTGGGAAGAATCCCACTGCGGTCCCGAGTGTCCTGGATGCTGACACAGGACAGTAGAACACGGTTGCTCTTCAGAAGTGTCCCTTCATGATCACCGGGCCTTGAGACAGTAGGAAACACCACTTCTTCCTTTCCTTCCCCAACAGGGTATTAGCAATGATTCCTTTTTTTTTTTTTAAAATTGAAGTATAGTTGATTTATAATGTTGTGTTAATTTCTGCTGTACAGCAAAGTGACTCATTTATATATATATACATACATTCTTTTTCATATTCTTTTCCATTATGGTTTATCTCAGGATACTGAATCTAGTTCCCTGTGCTGTACAGTAGGACTTTGTTGTTTATCTATTTTACATATAATAGTTGGCATCTGCTAATCCCAAACTCCCAATCCTTCCCTCTCCCACCTGCCTCCCCCTTGGCAACCAGAAGTCTATTCTCTATTGTCTGTGAGTCTGTTTCTGTTTCATAGATAGGTTCATTTGTGTCATATTTTAGATTCCACAAATAAGTGATATCATATATTTGTCTTTGTCTTTCTGACTGACTTCACTTAGTATAATAATCTCTAGTTGCATCCATGTTGCTGCAAATGGCATTATTTCATTTTTTATGGCTGAGTAATATTCCTTTGTGTATATATTGCCACATCTTCTTTATCCATTCATCTGTCAATGGACATTTAGGTTGTTTCCCTGTCTTGGCTATCGTGAATAGTGCTGCTATGAACACAGAGGTGCATATATCTTTTAGAATTATAGTTTTGTCTGGATATATGCCGAGGAGTGGACTGCTGGATCATGTGGCAACTCCGTTTTTAGTTTTCTGAGGAACCTCCATACTGTTTTCCACGGTGGCTGCACCAACTTACATTCTCACCAACAGTATATGAGGGTTCCCTTTTCTCCACATTTGTTATTTGTAGACTTTTTTTTGGTGACATGATTTTAATAAAAAATACAGCTGAACATTTATCACAGATTCTGTGAAACTATACACAATGACATTCTCTCTGCATAGTAACCAACACTGATGTGTGTAACTTGAATTTTTAGGTGGATTATTTATAATCCTTTAAAGTGCAATTTATTTAAGGGTTTAAGCCAATCACAGGATAAAGGATCTTTCTAATAAATGAGTAACATTAAAAAGATGATATATTGGGATAAATCTTTCAAAAATCAGAACTCATTTTGCCAAATGTACTTGTAATAATAACACCCTCCCCTGGCAAACCCCAAACTCGACTTAATTGCTGAGGATTAAAAAGATCCTCTAAAGAGCTTTTTCTGATGTTAACATTTATCTGTTCGATACATACTAACTAAAGTGAACTAAGAGTCTAGAGTAGTTCCTTTAGCCCTGAGTTCTATAACCACAACGGAGTTCCTGTTTGAACTTAAAGAGACTGTTATGAACTTTCCCCGTTCTATTTGAGGGGAAAATGAAGAACTCAGTTGCTTCTCTGACTCTCAGCGTGGCATAACTGTGCTTTGGGCTACAGTGTTAATGTCTAGGATGAAATTAAGGTAGCAAGAATGGGTGTCATCTAAGAAATAACCAGAAAATGCTTTAGAATAGAGAAATGAACTCTGAGAGGAACATTTCTAGGAGCTGTCTGACAGGACAGGAGGGACTGCAACACGAAGGCCATTCACTGCTGTGACTGTATGTTGTCATTGTTTTTGTTTTTTGTCCATTTCCTTCTGTTGGTGGAAATAATTGATTCCAATATGCTGCTGCCACCAAAAGATGACGAACAAGATTCCTTTTCAACAGTAACAAAGGAGCAAAATATTTCTTAAGGCAGCAATGCCAGCCTGGCTTTACTCTACTTGAAGACCATTTCCCTCTTGAAAAGCCTCTTACGTGAGCATCTGCAAAGTCGTATGTTGCTGTACTGGCTCAGCAATTATTCATCCAGAAAGAGGGTACTTTAGGGGTTGGAGGTGGAAGGAAAAAAAAAAAGGACTTTTCCCTCCAGGTGTACACACAAAGCTTTAGCCGATCCTAGGAGTGCTCTGATCACAGGTTTCGGTTTTCCTCAAAGTTCCTCTTCGGAAATTCTGGATGGAGCTGATTAAGGCCCCTTGGCTCACACCATTCACAGCCTGGGGCAGAAGCTGTGTGGGTGCCTCTGTGCTCTCAGGAGGCAAGGGAGCTGCTGGTGGGAGAGGAGGAGGTAATGCGGGCATCCCTGCCGTGGAGGGTGGAGTCGGTGATGATGGGGATGTGAGAGGCGAGCTGGCCCCAGATCCTGCTGAATTATTGGAGTTGCTGTATTTTGCTGAAGGCTCTTCACTGTTTTCAACAGCAGATCGTTTTGACTTCTTTCAAGCTATAATCTCCCTCTGTTTTCTTTCTTCTTCAGATCCACGGTGAGGCTGAGCTCTCATCAGTCTTTGATGCTGGTGGACCTGTTTCTATTCGTCAATTAGCCTCTTTTCCATACATTCTTCGGCAAAGCTCAATGCCTCTTTTAACTTTGTGGGGATCTTAAACCGTGGCTTTTCCGAGGTAGTTAGCAGAACACCACTGAATAATGGCATCTGTAAGAGCCAGGAAACAGGTGGACCTGTCATCTTTACAGGCTTCACAAGACAGCGTAGACTCCAACATGGCCACCACAGCCATAGACAGTGCAGGAGAGGAGGAGTCTACAGGCACTGAGTCTGGTGGTCGTCATCTCATCCAGTAAGTGGCCAAAGCAGTGGACGTCCACACTCTCCAATGTACGGATTTTCCTGAATTGTGAGAAATAAGATTGAAGGAAGAAAGAAGGAAGGCCCAACAAGGAATTCTCAAGGTCCAGCAGCCAGCAAGTGTCCCCTTCCACCATCACGTTGGAAGCATGAAGATGCCCATAAGGGAATCCCTTGTCATGGAGAAACTTTAGTACCTCTAATATTTGTCGCCTGTATGTTTTTATTTGCTGGAGTTCAAGGCCTTGAATCTTCTTAGGGTTGCAGTAGTCCCTTAGGAATGGGTCTTTTGGTTGATCAAGTCCTTCAAAGTTCCTTTTTCATTAAACATTCTAATTAGCAATGCTGAGGATTTGTCAGGACCAAGGTCAGCCCAGCTTAACACTAGCCGCTCCTTTGGCTGATTTTTGCTCTTCATCAAGAAATACTTCTTCCTTTTCCTCCAACCTGTGTATTTCAGTGGTTCCACCACCTCCCACTTTGGTTCTGATTGGACGAACGTGGAAACCTGTTGTAAGGCAATCTCAGTAGAGTTTGCAGAATAGTTGTTTGGATCTAAAAACATCTTAACCAGCTGACAATTAGACAAGATATGATTTGTGGTGATAATGTTGAGATAGTTCTGAAGGCCTTTCTGCCTCTCAGCTATGAATTCACGATCCATGTTGCCAATCAGTTTTTTGGGAGGAAGAGGTAGACTTAGGCCTGCAATCTGTTGCTCAGCAAATCAAAGTCACTGTGTCTCCTAACAATCTGTCAGCTATTTTCTACAGAAATTCCTCTTTGTACCCAAATGATATATTCCACGTGGGACGGCAGGCTCTGGCTCACCTCGATGGCTGCTGTCAGCGGCACCGTGTTGTCCAGCAGGACCTTGCTGGCCGGTGGCTTCCCCATGAAGGCCATCCCGGAATGCCCATCCACCAATGCCTCGGGACCAGGGCCAGGTCCAGAGGCACTGACTCCCATCACTTGCTGGGATCTGCTGCCACTGCCCAGACTTTTTAATGATGGCCATTCTAGCTGGTCTGAGGTGATATCTCGTTCTAATTTTGATTTGCATTTCTCTAATAATTAGCAGTGTTGAGCATCTTTTCATGTGCCTATTGGCCATCTGTATTTCCTCTTTGGAGAAGTGTCCATTTAGGTCTTCTGCCCATTTTTCTATTGGATTGTTCGCTTTTTTTGTTGTTGAATCGTATGAGCTGTTTGTGTATTTTGGAGATTAAGCCCTTGTTGGTTGCATCATTTACAAATATTTTCTCCCATTCTGTAGGTTGTGTTTTCATTTAGTTTATGGTTTCCTTTGGTGTGAGCACTGATTCTTAATGAGGGTGGTAGAGGATGAGGCTTAGAGAAGTTTGACCCCAGTGGGAAGATAGAAAGATGAAGAAATACACTGGAAGCATTCAGTAGTTGGACAGAAAACTTCCCAAGGGATTCTATTAGGCATCTGTTAGGGTTGTGTTTGGAGTCTCTACCCTGGGTGGTGGAGAGAGAGAGAGGATGCCCTAAGAATTAGCCCTGGGTCCAGACGCCTTGGGCAGAGAAATGGGAAGACAACAACTCTTTTTTTTAACTTACATCTTTATTGGAGTATAATTGCTTTACAATGGTGTGTTAGTTTCTGCTTTATAACAAAGTGAATCAGTTATACATGTACATATGTTCTCATATCTCTTCCCTCTTACGTCTCCCTCCCTCCCACCCTCCCTATCCCACCCCTCCAGGCGGTCACAAAGCACCGAGCTGATCTCCCTGTGCTATGCGGCTGCTTCCCACTAGCTATCTACCTTACGTTTGGTAGTGTATATATGTCCATGCCTCTCTCTCGCTTTGTCACAGGTTACCCTTCCCCCTCCCCATATCCTCAAGTCCATTCTCTAGTTAGGTCTGTGTCTTTACTCCTGTCTTACCCCTAGGTTCTTCATGACATTTTTTTTTTCTTAAATTCCATATATATGTGTTAGCATACGGTATTTGTCTTTCTCTTTCTGACTTACTTCACTCTGTATGACAGTCTCTAGATCTACCCACCTCATTACAAATAGCTCAATTTCGTTTCTTTTTATGGCTGAGTAATATTCCGTTGTATATATGTGCCCAATCTTCTTTATCCATTCATCCGATGATGGACACTTAGGTTGTTTCCATCTCTGGGCTATTGTAAACAGAGCTGTAATGAACATTTTGCTACATGACTCTTTTTGAATTATGGTTTTCTCAGGTGATATGCCCAGTAGTGGGATTGCTGGGTCATATGGTAGTTCTATTTTTAGTGTTTTAAGGAACCTCCATACTGTTCTCCATAGTGGCTGTACCACTTCACATTCCCACCAGCAGTGCAAGGGTGTTCCCTTTTCTCCACACCCTCTCCAGCATTTATTGTTTCTAGATTTTTTTGATGATGGCCATTCTGACTGGTGTGAGATGATATCTCATTGTAGTTTTGATTTGCATTTCTCTAATGATTAATGATGTTGAGCATTCTTTCATGTGTTTGTTGGCAGTCTGTATATCTTCTTTGGAGAAATGTCTGTTTAGGTCTTCTGCCCATTTTTGGATTGGGTTGTTTGTTTCTTTGTTATTGAGCTGCATGAGCTGCTTGTAAATTTTGGAAATTAATCCTTTGTCAGTTGCTTCATTTGCAAATATTTTCTCCGATTCTGAGGGTTGTCTTTTGGTCTTGTTTATGGTTTCCCTTGCTGTGCAAAAGCTTTGAAGTTTCATTAGGTCCCATTTGTTTATTTTTGTTTTTATTTCCATTTCTCTAGGAGGTGGGTCAAAAAGGACCTTGCTGTGATTTATGTCATAGAGTGTCCTGCCTATGTTTTCCTCTAAGAGTTTGATAGTGTCTGGCCTTACATTTAGGTCTTTAATCCATTTTGAGCTATTTTTGTGTATGGTGTTAGGGAGTGATCTAATCTCATACTTTTACATGTAGCTGTCCAGTTTTCCCAGCATCACTTATTGAAGAGGCTGTCCTTTCTCCACTGCACATTCCTGCCTCCTTTATCAAAGATAAGGTGACCATATGTGTGTGGGTTTACCTCTGGACTTTCTATCCTGTTCCATTGATCTGTTTTTGTGCCAGTACCATACTCTCTTGATTACTGTACCTTTGTAGTATAGTCTGAAGTCAGGGAGCCTGAGTCCTCCAGCTCCGTTTTTCTTTCTCAAGATTGCTTTGGCTATTCGGGGTCTTTTGTGTTTCCATACAAATTGTGAATTTTTTTGTTCTAGTTCTGTGAAAAATGCCAGTGGTAGTTTGATAGGGATTGCATTGAATCTGTAGATTGCTTTGGGTAGTAGAGTCATTTTCAAAATGTTGATTCTTCCAATCCAAGAACATGGTATATCTCTCCATCTATTTGTATCCTTTTTAATTTCTTTCATCAGTGTCTTATAATTTTCTGCATACAGGTCTTTTGTCTTCTTAGGTAGGTTTATTCCTAGATGTTTTATTCTTTTTGTTGCAATGGTATATTTGAGTGTTTTCTTGATTTCACTTTCAGATTGTTCATCATTAGTGTATAGGAATGCCAGAGATTTCTGTGCATTAATTTTATATCCTGCTACTTTACGAAATTCACTGATTAGCTCTAGTAGTTTTCTGGTAGCATCTTTAGGATTCTCTATGTATAGTATCATGTCATCTGCAAACAGTGACAGCTTTACTTCTTCTTTTCCGATTTGGATTCCTTTTATTTCCTTTTCTCCTCTGATTGCTGTGGCTAAAACTTCCAAAACCATGTTGAGTAAGAGTGGTGAGAGTGGGCAACCTTGTCTTGTTCCTGATCTTAGTGGAAATGCTTTCAGTTTTTCACCATTGAGGATGGGGTTGGCTGTGGGTTTGTCATATATGGCCTTTATTATGTTGAGGAAAGTCCCCTCTATGCCTACTTTCTGCAGGGTTTTTATCATAAATGGGTGTGGAATGTTGTCAAAAGCTTTCTCTGCATCTATTGAGATGATCATATGTTTTTTCTCCGTCTATTTGTTAATATGGTGTATCATGTTGATTGATTTGCATATATTGAAGCATCCTTACCTTCCTGGCATAAACCCCACTTGATCATGGTGTATGATCCTGTTAATGTGCTGTTGGATTCTGTTTGCTAGTATTTTGTTGAGGAATTTTGCATCTATGATCATCAGTGATATTGGCCTGTAGTTTTCTTTCCTTGTAACATCCTTGTCTGGTTTTGGTATCAAGGTGATGGTGGCCTTGTAGAATGAGTTTGGGAGTGTTCCTCCCTCTGCTATATTTTGGAAGAGTTTGAGAAAGATAGGTGTTAGCTCTTTTCTAAATGTTGGATAGAATTTGCCTGTGAAGCCATCTGGTCCTGGGCTTTTGTTTGTTGGAAGATTTTAAATCACAGTTTCAATTTCAGTGCTTGTGATTGGTCTGTTCATATTTTCTATTTGTCCATTTCTTCCAGGTTGTCCATTTTATTGGCATAGAGTTGCTTGTAATAATCTCTCATGATCTTTTGTATTTCTGCAGTGTCAGTTGTTACTTCTCCAGTTGTTACTTCTCCTTTTTAGTTTCTAATTCTATTGATTTCAGTCTTCTCCCTTTTTTTCTTGATGAGTCTGGCTAACGGTTTATCAATTTTGTTTATCTTCTCAAAGAACCAGCTTTTAGTTTTATTGATCTTTGCTATCGTTTCCTTCATTTCTTTTTCATTTATTTCTGATCTGATTTTTATGATTTCTTCTTTTTCATTTATTTCTGATCTGATTTTTATGATTTCTCCTTCTGCTAACTGTGGGGTTTTTTGTTCTTCTTTCTCCAATTGCTTTAGGTGCAAGGTTAGGTTGTTTATTCGAGATGTTTCCTGTTTCTTAAGGTAGGATTGTATTGCTATAAACTTCCCTCTTAGAACTGCTTTTGCTGCATCCTATAGGTTTTGGGTCGTCGTGTCTACATTGTCATTTGTTTCTAGGTATTTTTTTATTTCCTCTTTGATTTCTTCAGTGATCACTTTGTTATTAAGTAGTGTATTGTTTAGCCTACATGTGTTTGTATTTTTTACAGATCTTTTCCTGTAATTGATATCTAGTCTCATAGTGTTGTGGTCGGAAAAGATACTTGATACAATTTCAATTTTCTTAAATTTACCAAGGCTTGATTTGTGACCCAAGATATGATCTGTCCTGAAGAATGTTCCATGAGCACTTGAGAAAAATGTGTATTCTGTTGTTTTTGGATGGAATGTCCTATAAATATCAATTAAGTCCATCTTGTTTAATGTATCATTTAAAGCTTGTGTTTCCTTATTGCTTTTCGTTTTGGATGATCTGTCTTTTGGTAAAAGTGGGGTGTTAAAGTCCCCTACTATGAATGTGTTACTGTCGATTTCCCCTTTTATGGCTGTTAGTATTTGTCTTATGTATTGAGGTGCTCCTATGTTGGGTGCATAAATATTTACAATTGTTTTATCTTCTTGGATTGACCCCTTGATCATTATGTAGTGTCCTTCTTTGTCTCTTCTAATAGTCTTTATTTTAAAGTCTATTTTGTCGGATATGAGAATTGCTACTCCAGCTTTCTTTTGGTTTCCATTTGCATGGAATATCTTTTTCCATCCCCTTACTTTCAGTCTGTATGTGTCTCTAGGTCTGAAGTGGGTCTCTTGTAGACAGCATATATATGGGTCTTGACAATGACTCTTAAGAGATAGAAAAAAAAAAAGAAAGTAGCCAAAGGATCTAATTTCTTAGGGGGTACATTTTCTTCTTGTTCAGGCAGGTTAAGATTGGAAGCAGATTTATCTTCGGGGCATTTAAGTTATCCCTGCTTAATGTTCAGCTTAGAAACTCTTTCAACTTGAAAAAAAAAATTTCACTTTACAGATATTGACACAAACAGGCATCCAATGTGAACGTTTGAAAGACATGACGTTTTGTGTGAATGTGTTTCTATCAAAGACAAACTGATGGTATCAAATCTGTTGCTGTTTTAATAGAGGAGAGAAGAAGAGAGACAAAGAGGTTGGAGAGAGGGGTGTCAGAGATACAGACAAAATTCCCAACAGGAGGTCAGGGACCAGCCAGCAGACACTGGAATGGGTCATTAGCTCTTCCAGTTTCATCAATGCTCTCATCTTCATTTGTTCACAGTTAAAGGGTGTGTGGGTGTGTCCGTGTTCCGCGTGGGTGCGTCTGTGTTCGGTGTGGGTGCTGGTGCTGGCACAGCCTCAGGCTCTGGGGAGGAAGTCCAGCAAGGACTGGGTAACAGGGTCTAAAGGTGGAGAAGTTCAAAGAACTGACAGCCTGATTGGGGTCCTGGCGAATGATTTAAGAGCTTAAGAGCATTGAATATTCCGGATGAATTTTGAGGAATCCACAGAAATTCCAGGGTATTTAACTTAAGGTCATATCATAATTAAAGAATTCTTATATATGGCTCAAGCGGTATGGTTCAAATAAGTAGACTTGTCTGCCTTAAGCAAGATTTGTCACATTGACTTCGGAGAGAGAGGCAGCTTTCTATTTCTGAGCCACTTATGTGTTCTCTGTTTCAGATGCTGTTTCTTTCATCATTAAAGAAGGATCAATGGACTTGAGGTAATTGAAACTCTATTTTCCTCTCTATGGTATTGATATTTTTTGAATCTTTTTGTCTTGTTTCCTGGGTATCATGGATGGAGCAGGTAGGTTAATAGTGAAAAGCTAGGAGGACTTCCCTCCTCCTCAGTAACCCCCTTTTTTTTTCCCTTCTAGCCTTGTTAGCCTGTTCTTCACAGAAGGTAACGTGAATATTCTCCAAGTCCTGCCCTCAGCCAATGTTAATGTTCTGTTGTTAGCCCTGAAATACACATCAATTAGATTACCAGAATACTCACTGATCCCTACTGTGAAAAAAACAAAAAAAGGTAAACCATATGAGTCAGAAAAGGAAAAAGTGAGTCACTAAAAGGAAGGTGCTTCTGGTCGATTAATTTTGGCTACACAGTATAGGACAACCAGCATGGGAAAGATTTTCAGCTTTCATCAAAATAACCTACATAAAATCACTAAGAGATCAAGCTGGAAATAATGGGGCATATTTTTAAAGTTAAAACGTTAGCGTTGAGCTTGCATAAATGGAAGGTGGCCGTGATTTCTGATGGTGCATTAACCTTTTGCCTCAGGCATTTCTTTCTGTATTATGGTTCCAAAAAAGTCAAGAGTCTGCTCAACAGACTCTTTGGGTCTCTAACTGCTCAAGCAATTGGGTGTGTGTGCGTGTGCGCACGTGGTTGTTGTTGGGTGGGGTGTGGTGGATTGCGGAGGCATAGTGGGAAGCTGGCAGGTGGCTTTGAAATATAGACAGACATTCCCTACAACCTTAATCCTTCCCTACTTTGGAATATCTGCGGTTCATGGGCTCCATTCTTCCCACCTTGCTCCTCCATCGTGACTTACTGTTCTTAGTGTCTTTGTCATTCAATCAGGATTTCTCTAGGGCAGATACCAGACCCTCTAGTGGCACTCAGTGGATCCCAGGGTAGATTTTGCCTGTTAGAAACATTATGCATATTTTAGTTCCCTACTCAAATACAAACGAAACAGGAGGGAGTGATGGAAACTTACAGAAACTTAGGAGCCCGACGGCTTCCTTTTGTACACTGGCTTGTCAAACATTTGAACCTGTATCATCATGTCTGTTTACTTAAACCTACTAAGTCTAAAATTGGATTCAGATTTTTCCTCTAAACGTTCATTCTTCTGAGTTATGTTTTGGTGATACCATATTCCACAACCCCTCAGTTTTTCTGGGTTTTTTTCCCCATGTATTTACTTGATTCTGTCATTTATTCAACAAATACCTACTCCATTCTCATGCTGTGAGTCAAGATACTGGGTACTCTGGGTGGGGCAGTGAACATCAGCATGTTCTCAAGACTTTACGATGCAGCAGACTTCTGTTTGCCTACTCTCTCCCTTCTGTCCACACCTCTATGACTATCAGTGTATCTTTGTGTCTCGTTTCTTCCTTGTCATCCCTGCTTAGCCACTCGGACAGGGATCCCCCTCCATCATGCCTGGTCCACAGCAATCCACTGCTCACTGTCTTCTCTAAAACTCAGAGCATCCATAATCCAGTTCCTAATATCTGATCTGTTCCAATAGTTCTCAAACCTAGTTGTGCATCAAGTTCTATTGGTGATTTTACTTGGTCATTTGTTTTCAACACAGATGTCCAGGAAGCACCTGGAAAGTAGGTGAGTCAGTAAAGTTCCCCTTGGAGCTGATGTGGAGCCAGGTTGGAAAAGACGTACTCTCTTGTCACTTACCTAAACCTTCACCTTGTGCAGGCTAAACAGATCTAAAATCACCATTCTTCAAAAATGTCACACACACTCCTGCCTCTGGCTCTTCACTCTACTCTGAAGCTAATGTTTCTCCTCTTATCAGAGCCCTAAATTCTTGCTCCAAGTCCTAATGGCAAATGCCATGCCATATTCATCTTTGACTTTCCCAACAATTAAGAATTGTTTATTGAATGTGAAGGGTGGCAGAATATGCCACCCTAAAATATGCCTCATTGGTGTAAGGCTAACTTCGAGCTAAAAATGCAAATGCAGGGAAAGGTTTTCTCTGAATTCCCCGACATACAGATCCTCCCAAAGGAACTCAACTCTCATCCATCCCTTCCTGGGAGTTTCATCACCCAGGGAAGACTGACTCTTAACGTAGAAGAGGACCCTAGAAGTCCCCATCACAGCCAGACAAGCTCTGTCACAACCATCACGTCTCCCATCTACCCTTCCAAGGCCCCATCCATCTTTCCTAAAAATCATTCACTCTCCTTGAAGTGGCCTACATCCCCCTTCCACTTCCCCTATTAAAACAGTATGGTATATAAATGCCCAAATCTCACATCTCTTTTGAGTATTCACTTTTTTTCCCCCTGTGATGCCCCCCATGGATATAACATTAAAAGTTAGTATATTTGTGCTCTATTTACAATAGCCAGGACATGGAAGCAACCTAAGTGTCCATCAACAGATGAATGGATAAAGAAGATGTGGCACATGTATACAATGGAATATTACTCCGCCATAAAGAGAAATGAAATTGAGTTATTTGTAGTGAGGTGGATGGACCTAGAGTCTGTCAATGAAGTAAGTCAGAAAGAGAAAAATACTGTATGCTAACACATATATATGGAATCTAAAAAAAAAAAAAAAGAAGGTCATGAAGAGCCTAGGGGCAAGACAGGAATAAAGACACAGATGTACTAGACAATGGACCTGAGGATACGGGGAGGGGGAAGGGTACGCTGGGAAAAAGTGAGAGAGTGGCATGGACATATATACACTACCAAACGTAAAATAGACAGCTAGTGGGAAGCAGCCACATAACACAGGGAGATCAGCTCGGTGTTTTGTGACCACCTAGAGAGGTGGGATAGGGAGGGTGGGAGGTAGGGAGATGCAAGGGGGAAGAGATATGGGGACATATGTATATGTATAACTGATTCACTTTGTTATAAAGCAGAAACTAACACACCATTGTAAAGCAATTATACTCCCATAAAGATGTTTTTTAAAAAAAAAAGTTAGTGCATTTGTATACTTTTTCTCTTGTTAGTCTGTGTTGTTAGTTTATTTCGTAGACCCAGCTATTGAACCTGGGAGAGTAGAGGGAAAGTCTTTCTTGCCTACACATGCATGACTCAGCTTTGATCCCCACCCCCCCATATTTAAGTCTTCTTACTTCAGGTTTTAAGTCTTCAGCAGCCTCTTTTTAAAAAAAAAAAAAATTATTTTTTAATAAATTTATTTATTTATGGCTGAATTGGGTCTTCGTTGCTGTGCGCGGGCTTTCTCTAGTTGCGTTGAGCAGGGGCTACTCTTTGTTGGGGTGCACGGGCTTCTCATTGCAGTGTCTTCTCTTGTTGCGGAGCACGGGCTCTAGGTGCATGGGCTTCAGTAGTGGCTCGCAGGCTCTAGAGCGCAGGCTCAGTAGTTGTGGCTTAGCTGCTCCACGGCATGTGGAATCTTCTTGGACCAGGCCTCGAACCCATGTCCTCTGCACTGGCAGACGGATTCTTAACCACTGTGCCACCAGGGAAGTCCAAAATTCTTTTTTTTTTTTTCACGATACGCGGGCCTCTCACTGTTGTGGCCTCTCCCGTTGCAGAGCAACAGGCTCCGGACGCGCAGGCTCAGCGGCCATGGCTCACAGGCCCAGCCGCTCCGCGGCATGTGGGATCCTCCTGGACCGGGGCACGAACCCGTGTCCCCTGCATCGGCAGGCGGACTCTCAACCACTGAGCCACCAGGGAAGCCCTCGTTTTGATATTGAGCTGCATGAGCTGTTTGTAGATTTTGAAGATTAATCCCATCGGTAGGATCATTTGCAAATATTTTTCTCCCATTCTGTGGGTTGTGTTTTAGTTTTGTTTATGGTTTCCTTTGCTGTTCAAAAGCTTTTCAGTTTAATTACGTCCCACTTGTTCATTTGTATTTCCATTACTCTCGGAGATGGATCAAAAGGGACATTGCTGTGATTTATGTCAAAGAATGGTCTTCCTATGTTTTCATCTAAGACTTTTATAGATTTGCTGTAGAGTCTGTTATGTGGCAGCTGCATGGCCTGGAGGGGAGGATGGCAGCCTGCAGCCCCTGCAGTGTGGTCCTGCCCCTCTGCCCCCACTATTTCACCACATTCTTCTCTTCTCAGTCTCTCTTCCTTCTCCTGCCAGAGTTAATTTTTCTAAAACAATTGTATCATGACAGGACTCACCCCCACCCCAGAAGAAGCCTGTGATGGTGCCCAGTGATTACAGATAAAGAACAATTCCAAGGTGATGCCCAAGGCCTCTTAAAATCTGGATCCCATCTTTTGTTTCAGTATCATCTCTGTCATTTCTTCACAAGCAAAAGATGCTCCCATTATTTAGGTACTGCTCTCAGAATGCACCTTGCGTCTGTCACATCCATATGCCCTTATGGTACTGCTCCTTTTAGAACGCCTTGGCCCCTATCTTCATCTGGAGAAACCTCACTCACCTTAGGGCTGGTTCACAGGGCTGGTTCACATGTAATCTCCGAACAATGCCTTCCCTGAGCTTCTAGACAGAAGACAATTATTCACTCCTCTCTGCATCTGTAGTCCTTTGTACTTACCTCTTATTGACTGTGCTGGCATTTCTGTGTGCCTTGGTCTTTTCTGCTAGACCGCGGGAGCCTAGAGGCCAAGAAATGCATTGATTCCACAGATCGTTTTGAATAGTATGAACATTTTAACAACATTAATTCTTTCAATCCATGAGCACATATTTATTTTTGTCTTCAAGTTCTTGCATCAAGATCTTATAATTTTCAGTGTACAGGTCTTTTACCTCCTTGGTTAAATTTATTCTTAGGTAAATGTAAATGGCATTGTATCCTTACTTTCTTACTAGTGTACAGAAATGCAACACGTTCTTGTACACTGATTTTGTATCCTGCAACTTTACTGAATTTATTAGTTCTAACAGACTTTTGATAGAGTCTTTAGGGTTTTTTATATGTATTTATTTTTTCTATTGAAATTCATTCTATTTAATTCTTAAATATAGCGTTTTACTACATTAATTTCCCTAGACTATTTATTCTAGAGATTGCATTCCAACCCTATATGTATTGGGTATTTTTTGCCTAATTGTTCTGGCTAGGACTTAAAAACTATGTTAAATGTAAGTGATGAGAGTGGGCATCCTTGTCTTTTCCTGATCTTAGAGAAAAATCTTTCAGCTTTTTTCACTGTTATATTAGCTGTGTGCTTATCGTATGTGGCCTTTATTATGTTCATGTATGTTCCCTCTATACCCACTGTGTTGAGACATTTTATCATAAATGGATATTGGATTGTGTCAAACGCTTCTTCTGTCTCTGTTGAAATGATCATGTGATTTTTATCTTTCACTCTGTTAATGTGGCGTATCACGTTGATTAATTTGCAGATGTTGACCCATCCTTGCATTCCAGGAATAAATACCACTTGATCAGTGTATGACCCTTTTAATGTATCTTTTTGTTTTTACTAGTAAATACACCTTTTGTTATTTATTTATTTATTTTTAAACATCTTTATTGGAGTATAATTGCTTTCCATTGTTGTGTTAGTTTCTGCTGTATAACAAAGTGAATCAGCTATACATAAACATCTATCCCTATATCCCCTCCCTCCCTCTTGCGTCTCCCTCCCATGGCTGTAGGTGGTCACAAACCACTGAGCTGATCTCCCTGTGCTATGCAGCTGCTTCCCACTAGCTATCTGTTTTACATTTGGTAGTGTATATATGTCCATGCTACTCTCTCACTTCGTCCCAGCTTAACTTTCCCCCTCCCTGGGTCCTCAAGTCCATTCTCTACGTCTGCATCTTTATTCCTGTCAGGCCCTGAGGTTCTTCAGAACCACTTTTTTTTTAAGATTCCATATATATGCATTAGCATACGGTATTTCTTTTTCCCTTTCTGGCTTACTTCACTCTGTATGACAGTCTCTAGATCCACCTACCTCATGACAAATAACTCCATTTTGTAATATTCCATTGTATATATGTGCCACATCTTCTTTATCCATTCATCTGTCGATGGACACTTAGGTTGCTTCCATATCCTGGCTCTTGTAAATAGTGCTGCAATGAACATGGTGGGACATGACTCTTTTTGAATTATGGTTCTCTCAGGGTATATGCCCAGTAGTGGGATTGCTAGGTCGTATGGTAGTTCTATTTTTAGTTTTTTAAGGAACCTCCATACTGTTCTCCATAGTGGCTGTATCAATTTACATTCCCACCAACAGTGCAAGAGTGTTCCCTTTTTTCCACACCCTCTCCAGCATTTACTGTTTGTAGATTTTTGGTTGATGGACATTCTGACTGGTGTGAGGTGATACCTCATTGTAGTTTTGATTTGCATTTCTCTAATGATTAGTGACGTTCATCCTTTCATGTGTTTGTTGGCAATCTGTATATCTTCTTTGGAGAAACGTCTATTTAGGTCTTCCGCCCATTGTTGGATTGGGTTGTTTGTTTTTTTGATATTGAGCTGCATGAGCTGCTTGTATATTTTGGAGATTAATCCTTTGTCATTGCTTCATTTGCAAATATTTTCTCCGATTCTGAGGGTTGTCTTTTAATCTTGTTTATCATTTCCTTTGCTGTACAGTAGTTTTTAAGTTTCATTAGGTCCCATTTGTTTATTTTTATTTTTATCTTCATTTCTCTAGGCATTGGGTCAAAAAGGATCTTGCTGTGACTTACGTCATAGGGTGTTCTGCCTATGCTTCCCTCTAAGCGTTTTATAGTGTCTGGCCTTATATTTAGGTCTTTAATCCATTTTGAGTTGATTTTTGTGTATGGTGTTAGGAAGTGTTCTAATTTCATTCTCTTAAATGTAGCTGTCCAGTTTTCCCAGCACCACTTATTGAAGAGGTTGTCTTTTCTCCATTGTGTATTCTTGCCTCCTTAATCAAAATAAGGTGACCATATGTGCATGGGTTTATCTCTGGGCTCGCTTTTTTTTTTTTTTGGCGGTATGCAGGCCTCTCTGTTGTGGCCTCTCCTGTTGTGGAGCACAGGCTGCAGACGTGCAGGCCCAGCGGCCATGGCTCACGGGCCTAGCCGCCCCGCAGCATGTGGGATCTTCCTGGACTGGGGCACGAACCCGCGTCCCCTGCATCGGCAGGCGGACTCTCAACCACTGTGCCACCAGGAAAGCCCTATCTCTGGGTTTTCTATCCTGTGCCATTGATCTATATTTCTGTTTTTGTGCCAGTACCATACTGTCTTGATTACTGTAGCTTTGTAGTATAGTCTGAAGTCAGGGAGCCTGAGTCCTCCACCTCCGTTTTTTTCTCGAGATTGCCTTGGCTATTCAGGGTCTTTTGTGTTTCCATATAAATTGTGAAATGTTTTGTTGTAGGTCTGTGAAAAATGCCATTGGTAGTTTGATAGGGATTGCATTGAATCTGTAGATGCTTTGGGTAGTAGAGTCATTTTCACAATGTTGATTCTTCGAATCCAAGAACATGGTATATGTCTCCATCTGACATATCATCTTTGATTTCTTTCATCAGTGTCTTATAGCTTTCTGCATACAGGTCTTTTGTCTCCTTAGGTAGGTTTATTCCTAGGTATTTTATTCTTTTTGTTGCAGTGGTAAATGGGAGTGTTTCCTTGATTTCTCTTTCAGATTTTTCATCGTTAGTGTATAGGAATGCAAGAGATTTCTGTGCATTAATTTTGTTTCCTGCTACTTTACCAAAGTCATTGATTAGCTCTAGTAGTTTTCTGGTAGCATCTTTAGGAAGCTCTATGTATAGTATAATGTTGTCTGCAAACAGTGACAGCTTTACTTCTTCATTCTGATTTTGATACCCCTTATTTCTTTTTCTTCGCTGATTGCTGTGGCTAAAACATCCAAAACTATGTTGAATAATAGTGATGAGAGTGGGCAACCTTGTCTTATTCCTGATCTTAGTGCAAATGGTTTCAGTTTTTCACCATTGAGAACAATGTTGGCTGTGGGTTTGTCATATGTGGCCTGTATTATGTTGAGGTAAGTTCCCTCTTTGCCTATTTTCTGGAGAGTTTTTAAAATCATAAATGGGTGTTGAATTTTGTCAAAAGCTTTTTCTGTGAGATTATCATATTGGTTTTATCCTTCAGTTTGTTAATATGGTGCATCACATTGATTGATTTGTGTATATTGAAGAATCCTTGCATTCCTGGGATAAACCCCACTTGATCATGGTGTATGATCCATTTAATGTGCTGTTGGATTTTGTTTGCTAGTATTTTGTTGAGGATTTTTGCATCTATGTTCATCAGTGATATTTTTGTGTGGGACATCTTTGTCTGGTTTTGCTATCAGGGTGATGCTGGCCTTGTAGAATGAGTTTGGGAGTGTTCCTCCCTCTGCTATATTTTGGAAGAGTTTGAGAAGAATAGGTGTTAGCTCTTCTCTTAATGTTTGATAGAATTTGCCTGTGAAGCCATCTGGTCCTGGGTTTTTGTTTGTTGGAAGATTTTTACTCACAGTTTCAATTTCAGTGCTTGTGATTGCTCTGTTTTTCTCTTTCTTCCTGGTTCAGTCTTGGAAGGTTGTGCTTGTCTAAGAATTTGTCCATTTCTTCCAGGTTGTCCATTTCATTGGCATATAGCTGCTTGTGGTAATCTCTCATGATCCTTTCTTTTCCTGCAGTATCAGTTGTTACTTCATTTTCATTTCTAATTCTGTTGGTTTGAGTCTTCTCCCTTTTTTTCTTGATGAGTTTGGCTAATGTTTTATCAATTTTGTTTATTTTCTCAAAAAAACAGCTCTTAGTTTTATTGATCTTTGCTATCATTGCCTTCATTTCTTTTTCCTTTATTTCTGATTTGATCTTTATGATTTCTTTACTTCTGCTAACTTTGGGGTTTTTTGTTTTTCTTTCTCTAATTGCTTTAGGTGTAAGGTTAGGTTGTTTATTTGTTTCTTGTTTCTTGAGGTAGGATTTTATTGCTATAAACTTCCCTCTTAGACCTGCTTTTGCTGGATCCCATGGGTTTTGTGCCGTCGTGTTTTCATTGTCATTTGTTTCTAGGTATTGTTTGATTTCCTCTTTGATTTCTTCAGTTATCTCCTAGTTATTTAGTAGTGTATTGTTTAGCCTCCATGTGTTTGTATTTTTAACAGATTTTTCCCTATAGTTGATATCTAGTCTCATAGTGTTGTGGTCGGAAAAAATACTTGATGTGTTTTCAATTTTCTTAAATTTACCAAGGCTTGAGTTGTGACTCAAGATATGATCTATCCTGGAGAATGTTCCACGAGCACTTGAGAAAAATGTGTATTCTGTTGTTTTTGGATGGAATGTCCTATAAATATCAATTAAGTCCATCTTGTTTAATGTGTCATTTAAAGCTTGTGTTACCTTATTTATTTTCATTATGGTTGATCTGTCCACTGGTGAAAGTGGGGTGTTAAAGTTCCCTACTATTATTGTGTTACTGTCAGTTTCCCCTTTTATGGCTGTCAGCATTTGCCTTATGTATTGAGGTGCTCCTCTGTTGGGTGCATAAATATTTACAATTGTTGTATCTTCTTCTTGGATTGATCCCTTGATCATTATGTAGTGTCCTTCTTTGTCTCTTGTAATAGTCTTTAAAGTGTGTTTTGTCTGATATGAGAATTGCTACTCCAGCTTTCTTTTGATTTCCATTTGCATGGAATATCTTTTTCCATCCCTTCACTTCCAGTCAGTATGTGCCCCTAGGTCTGAAGTGGGTCTCTTGGAGACAGCATATATACGGGCCTTGTTTTTGTATCCATTCAGCCAATCTATGTTTTTGGTTGGAGCATTTAGTCCATTTACATTTAAGGTACTTATCGATATGTATGTTCCTATTCCCATTTTCTTAATTGTTTTGGGTTTGTTATTGTAGGTCTTTTCCTTCTCTTGTGAAGTTCCTTTAGCATTTGTTTAAAGCTGGTTTGCTGGTGCTGAATTCTCTTAGCTTTTGGTTGTCTGTTAAGGTTTTAATTTCTCCGTTGAATCTGAATGAGATCCTTGCTGGGTACTCTTGGTTGTAGGTTTTTCCCTTTCATCACTTTAAATATGTCCTGCCACTCCCTTCTGGCTTGCAGAGTTTCTGCTGAAAGATCAGCTGTTAACCTTATGGGGATTCCCTTGTATGTTATTTGTTGCTTTTCCCTAGCTGCTTTTAATATTTTTTCTTTGTATTTAATTTTTGCTAGTTTGATTGATAATGTGTCTTGGCATGTTTCTCCTTGGATTTATCCTGTATGAGACTCCCTGTGCTTCCTGGACTTGATTTCCTTTCCCACATTAGAGGAGTTTTCAACTATAATCTCTTCAAATATTTCCTCAGTCCCATTTTTTTCCTCTTCTTCTTCTGGGACCCCTATAATTCGAATGTTTGTGTGTTTAATGTTGTCCCCGAGGTCTCTGAGACTGTCCTCAATTCTTTTCATTATTTTTTCTTTATTCTGCTCTGCAGTAGTTATTTCCACTATTTTATCTTCCAGGTCACTTATCTGTTCTTCTGCTATTGATTCCTCCTAGAGAATTGTTCATTTCATTTATTGTGTTGTTAATTATCGTTTGTTGGCTCTTTAGTTCTTCTAGGTCCCTGTTAAATGTTTCTTGTATTTTCTCCATTCTGTTTCCTAAGATTTTGGATCATCTTTACTATCATTACTCTGAATTCTTTTCCAGGTAGACTGCCTATTTCTTCTTCATTTGTTTGGTCTGGTGGGTTTTTACCTTGCTCCTTCATCTGCTGTGTATTTATCTGTCATTTTGCTTAACTTCCTGTGTTTGGGGTCTCCTTTTCACAGGCTGCAGGTTTGTAGTTCCTGTTCTTTTTGTGTCTGCCCCCAATGGGTATGATTGGTTCAGTGGGTTGTGTAGGTTTCCTGGTGGAGAGGACTAGTGCCTGTGTCCTGGTGGATGAGGCTGGATCTTGTCTTTCTGGTGGGCAGGACCGTGTCTGGTGGTGTGTTTTTGGGTGTCTGTGGACTTATGATTTTAGGCAGCCTCTCTGTTAATGGGTGGGGTTGTGTTCCTTTGTTGCTAGTTGTGTGGCATGGGGTGTCCAGCACTGTAGCTTGCTGCTTGTTGAGTGGAGGTGGGTCTTAGCGTTGAGACGGAGATCTCTGGGAGACCTCTTGCTGACTAATATTAATGTGGGGCTGGGAGGTCTCCTGTGGTCCAATGTCCTGAACTCAGCTCTCCCACCTCAGAGGCTCAGGCCTGACACCTGGCTGGAGCACCAAGACCCTGTCAGCCACATGGCTCAGAAGAAAAATAAATAAAACAAACAAACAAAAAAGTTATTAAAATAAAAAATTTAAAAAATATTTTTAAAATAAAAATGGAATTAAAAAAGAAGAGAGCAACCAAACCAATAAACAAACCCACCAATGATAACAAGCATTAAAAACTAAACTAAGGTAAACATAAAGATCAGAAACTAGTCTGTTGCATACAGCAAACCCCCCAAATCTATAGCTGCTCCCAAAGTCCACTGCCTCAATTTTGGGATGATTCGTTGTCTATTCAGGAATTCCACAGATGCAGGTACATCAGGTTGATTGTGGAGATTTATTCCTCTGCTCCTGAGGCTGCTGGGAGAGATTTCCCTTTCTCTTCTTTATTCTCACAGCTCCCAGGGGTTCAGCTTTGGATTTGGCCCCGCCTCTACATGTAGGTCACCTGAGGGCGTCTGTTCCGGCCCAGACAGGACGGGGTTAAAGGAGCGCCTGATTAGGGGGCTCTGGCTCACTCAGCCGGGGGAAGGGAGGGGTACAGAGTGAGGGGCGAGCCTGCAGTGGCAGAGGCCCACGTGATGTTGCAACAGCCTGGGGCGTGCTGTGTGTTCTCCTGGGGAAGTTGTCCCTGGATCACAGGACCCTGGCAGTGGTGGGCTGCACTGGCTCCTGGGAGGGGAGGTGTGGAGAGTGACCTGTGCATGCCCACAGGATTCTTGGTGGCTACAGCAACAGCATTAGTGTTTCATGCCCATCTCTGGTGTCTGTGCTGATAGCTGTGGCTTGCGCCAGTCTTTGAAGCTCATTTAGGCGGTGCTCTGAATCTCCTCTCCTCATGCACCCCAAAACAATGGTCTCTTGCCTCTTTGGCAGGTCGAGACTTTTTCCCAGACTCCCTCCTGGCTAGCTGTGGTGCACTAGCCCCCTTCAGGCTGTGTTCACGCAGCCAACCCCAGTCCTCTCCCTGGGATCTTACCTCCAAAGCCTGAGCCTCTGCTCCCAGTCCCCGCCTGCCCTGGTGGGTGAGCAGACAAGCCTCTTGGGGTGGTGAGTGCTGGTCGGCCCCGATCCTCTGCGCGGGAATCTCCCCGCTTTGCCCTCCGCACCCCTGTTGCTGCGCTCTCCTCCGTGGCGCTGAAGCTTCCCCCTGCTGCCCACTCCCTGTCTCCACCAGTGAAGGGGTTTCCTAGTGTGTGGAAACATTTCCTCCTTCACAGCTCCCTCCCAGAGGTGCAGGTCCCGTCCCTATTCTTTTGTCTCTGTTTTTCCTTTTTCCTTTTGCTCTACCCAGGTATGTGGGGAGTTTCTTGCCTTTTGGGAGGTCTGAGGTCTTCTGCCAGCATTCTGTAGGTGTTCTGTAGGAGTTGTTCCACGTGTAGATTTATTTCTGATATATTTGTGGGGAAGAAGGTGATGTCCACGTCTTACTCCTCTGCCATCTTGAAGGTCCTCTTAATGTATTGTTGAATTCAGTTTGCTAGTATTTTGTTGAGGATTTCTGCATCTATATGCATCAGGGATATTGGCCTATAATTTGTGTGTGTGTGTGTGTGTGTGGGAGAGTATGTGTGTGGCATCCTTGTTTGATTTTGGTATCAGGGTTAATTCTGACCTTGTAAAATGAGGGCAAGTCATTTTTAAAAAGTCATTTTAAAACCTTGTTTGGAAGTGTTCCCTCTTCGGTTTTTGGGGGAAGAGGTTGTGAAGAATTGATACTAATTCTTTAAATATTCAGTAGAATTTACCTGTGTGGCTGCCTGGTCTTGGATTTTTGTTTGTTGGGAGGTTTTTGATTATTGATTCAGTCTCCTTACTGGTAATTGGTGTGTTCAGATTTTCTATTTCTTTGTAGAAGTTGAAAATGTATTTAATACAGCTAACCTACTGAACATTGTAGCTTGGCCTAGCCTACCTTAAACATGCTCACACCACTTACATTAGCCTACAGTTGGGCAAAATCATCTAACCCACAGTCTATTTTAAAATGAAGTGTAGTTTATTGAGATTCTACTGAAAGTGAAAAACAGAATGGTTGTTAAGTGCACTGGTTGTTTACCCTGTGTTTACATGGCTGACTGGGAGCTGTGGCTTGCTGCTGCTGTCCAGCACCACAAGAGAGAATCATACAGAAGAGTTACATGCAGAAGTACAGTTTCTACTAAATGCATGTCACTTTTGCACCGTCATAATTCAGGGACTATCTGTATATCTAGAAATTTATTGATTTCTTCTAAGTTGTTGGTGTATACTTGTTTATAGTAAAATTGTTCAGTCTCCTTGATCTTTTGTATTTCTGTGGTAATCAGCTGTAATGTCTCCTCTTTGATCTCTGATTTTGAGTCCTCTCTTTTTTCCCTTGGTGATACTAGCTAAAGGTTTGTCAATTTTGTTTCTTTTCTGAAAAAACAAGTGACTGAGTTTCATTGATCATTTTTAGTCTCTATTTCATTTAACTGCACTCTGAACTTGGTCATTTGCTCTCTGTGTACTAACCCCGGACATTATTTCTTCCTCTCTTTTGAGTTCTTGAGGTGTAAAGTGAGGTGGTTTATTTGAGATGTTTCTTGCTTCTCGATGTAGGCATTTATCATTATGAAATTCCCTCTTCCAACGACTTTTGCTTCCCTCTTTGAACTTTTCCCGTAAGTTTTGTCATGTTGTATTTTTACTTGCCTCGAGGTATATTTTGATCTGCTTTTTGACCCATTGATTGGTCAGTAACATGTTGTGTAATCTCCACATATCTGCGACTTTTCAGTCGTATTCTCCTAATTGATTTCTAGTTTCATACTGTTATGGATGGAAAATATGCTTGACATGACTTCCCCCTTCTTAAATTTCGTAAGACTCGCTTTAACATATGACCTATTGTGAAGAATGTCCCATGTACGCTTGAGAAGATTGTGTATTCTGTTGCTTTTTTAGATGGTATGTTCTGTACACGTCTGTTAAGGTCACTGATGTACTTAACACCAGACTTAACTAATGTCATTTAAGGCTGCTATTTCCTTACTGATTCTCTGGGATGATCTATCCACTGATGAACATCCCTACTCTGATTGTATTGCTGTCTCTTTCTCCCCTTAGGTCTGTTAATATTTGCTTTATATAATTAGGTGCTCCTCTTTCGGGTGCATAAATATTTACGAATGTTAAATTCTCTTGTTGGATTGACCCCTTTTTATCATTATATAATGACCTTCTCGATTCCTTATTACCCTCATTGTCTAGAAGTCTATTTTGTTTGATCTAAGTACAACTACTCCAGCTTCCTTTTGGTTTCCATTTGCATGGATAATCTTTTTCCGTCCCTTCACTTACATTCTGCATGTGCCCTTATATCGGAAGTGGGTCTCTTTTAGACAGGATAGGATAGACATGTGTCTTGTTTTTTATAATCCATTCAGCCACTCTGTCTTTGGAATGGAGCATTTAATCCATTTACATTTGAGTAAAGCTTTACATTTTTGCACCACACCCCACGTTTCGTGTTTTTGATGTCACCATTTATCTATCTTGTGTATCCATTAACAAATTACTGTAATTACAGTTTTTACCTTTTCTGCCTTTTAACCTTCATACTAGATGTATAAATCGTTAACCAATCACCTTTATACATCATTAGAGTATTCTGAATTTTATTATATATTTACCAGTGAAATTTATACTGTCATATGTTTTAGAGCCCTTTACTATCAGTAAAGAAGTCCTTTTACCATTTCTAGTAAGGCTGCTGTAGTGGTGATGAACTCCTTCAGCTTTTGCTTGTTAGGAAAACTCTTTATCTGTCCTTCAAATCTGAAGGAAAACTTTTGTGGGTAGAGTATTCTTGACTGGCAGTGTTTTTTTCCTTTCAGCACTTTGAATATATCATACTACTCCCTGCTGGCCTGCAGTGTTTCACCTGAGAAAACCGCTAATAGTCTTGTAGGGGTTCCCTTGTACAAAACGAGTTGTTTTTCTCTTCAAGATTCTCTAATTATAAAGTGTCTTGATATGACTGTCTTTGGTTTATCTTATTGAAACTCCCAGGGCTTCCTGGATCTGAATGACCGTTTCCTTTCCCAGGTTAGGGTCGTTGTCAGCCATTATTTCTTCAGATAAATTTTCTGCCCCTTTCTCTTCTTCTGGACTCCTATAATGCCAGTGTTGTCTGCTCGATATTATCCTATAAGTCCATTAAGCTATCTTTCCTCTTTTTCATTCATTCTTTTTTCTTTTTGCTGCTCAGATAGGGTGAGTTCCACTGCCCCGTCTCTGAGTTCACAGATCCTATCCTCTATATCTAGTCTGTTGTTGAACTCTAGAGCACTTTTCAGTAGTTGCTATATTCTTCAGCTCTGTGACTTCTATTTGTGCTTTCTCATATTTTTCATTTCTTTGTTGAAAATTCTCACTTTGTTCATCCATTCTTCGCGTGAGCTCTGTGAGCATCTTTATTATATTGACTCTTTATTAAGTAAATCACTTATCTCCATTTCATGAAGGATTTTTCCCTGAGGTTTTATCTTGTTCTTCCATTTGGAACATATTCCTCTGTTTCTTTATTTTGCTTGACTCTTGCTGGTTTCTATGCATTAGCTAAAACTGCCACCTCTCCCAGTTTTGAAGGAGTGACCTCATGTAGGGGATGAAACTTAACCCTGCCCCAGCTCTTGGTCTTCTCTCAAACCTTCGTGATTGTTCAAGTAGCCTACTTGATTTTTAAAGGTTCCCTACTTTAGGGCATGCCACGATCAACCAACATTCCAAAGGTGAGGATCTCAATAAACAGATTTAGGCTGACTGGAAGCCATACCCTTAGGCAAAAGTGTGCAAATATACCTTTTTCAGGGGCAGACGGGTATTTCTATCTGCTCTCTCTACACTGAGCCCTGGGGTGATGGTTAAGCACTGTTTTTTTTTTTCTTTGCTACCATCACATTGAACTTGTGAACACAAGCCCTGCTGGTCACTGAGCCCGGATAACAAGAACTATGGCCTCTGGCTGGCGGACCCAAGAGCCAGTGTGCTTGACATGTACACAAGGCTCCTTTCTTGGACACACTGATGACCTGAGGTCAGGGAGGGCGTAAAGATGGCCTATGCCTTTCTTTCTCCTCGGGCTAGGATTGAAATTGGCCCCTTCCTGTGTGTTTAATTACAAGCCTGCCCCTTGGGCCACAGCTGTGAAAATAAGCCAATAAGCCTCTTTCACAGAAAGACTGGGGTGTGTTTCAGTCTGGTCTCTCTGTGCTGTGCCTTGGGTGGGGTAGCCAATTAAGAACTTGTTCTCCATTTGTGACAGTCCTGCAGGGCCTGTGAGTGAAAGCCTCCCTGGCCACCAGAACCTGGCACTATAGTGCTGTCCCCTGGTGCCAGTGAAATATCCAACCTTCTTTCTGAGAGGTGCTGACAAGCTGGGGCAAGGAAGGGTGCACAATGGTACCTGCTGGCCTCCTCTGTGAAGAGTATTTCACAGGCCCCTGGATGAGTGTTAAATTACACGCCTGCCCCTCAGGCTGAAGCTTTAGGATAAGGAAATAAGCCTCTTTCACAGAAAGACTGGTCACTTGGCTGCCTCTGCTCTGGGGCCTGGAGAGGAGAACCTGTACCAGCCCTTGAAGAGCTATTTCTCACTTCACTGTAGACTTGTGGGTCAAGCCTCGGTGGCTTTCAAAGTTCGATGTCTTGGGGCTCATCTCTCAGGTGCAGATCTTAAATGCTGGCGCAACCAACGTGGGGTTCAAACCCTTCCCTCTTTAGGGAAAAGCTCAAGGTTATGACTTCCCTCTTGATTAGGAGTTGCCGTGCTGTGCGTGGGGTTTAGGGCCTCTCCTACGTGCTTCGACATTTTTTTCCCTCCAGTGTGTAGATTCAGGCTTCTGTGAGAGCAGGTGAGTTTAGGATCCTCCTATGACCATCTCGAACTGGAATTTCCCCTCTGTTCCCTCCTCTGTGAAATGCAGGTATGGCAATGTTTAACTCAATAAAAAGAAAAACAAGGTGATTGTATTGAAATAGGGCTGTGCTGAGGAATAAATGGGAGACAGCACTCAGTAGAACAAACCATTATATTACCACCTGTTTTCATCATTGTGAGTTAGATACTCTGTGTTTCTGTATTGGTTTGCTCTCCTGTCATTATGTGGTGACGTCTCTCAAGGATTTACATGCTTACTGCATAAACCACATGGACACTAGTCAACATTCACTTAGGCTGATTTTTTTGAGGTTATTCCCTATCTTTAGTTTTAGATTGTCTTAAGTTTGTTATTCTGTTTTTCCTTTTCTATTTCCTTACCTATCACATAAACCATTTTAAAAAATGGAGTTAGTTACTAATGAATCCTGGTGGGTGTTTGCTCTATCTGGGCAGCCCACCCATGAGGATTTTTTAGTAGAATTTTATTACATAGAAACAACGTTACTTTGTCCAGCTACTCTGGCAAATGAAAATATCAGGTTGTCATCCCTTTACAAAACCACACACCTAAGTTTTCAAGTACAGTTACATAAACAAAAACACCTATGGTTACAAGGTGTTTGTATGTTCTTAGTTTTTATCTTTAGACCCAAGCAACAAAGACTCCATGCAGAAAGCTGAAGAGGTTTTTTCAGAGTCAAGGTTTTCAAAAAGACAGGTAAGCTGTTGGCTAGAAATAGCTTCTGGAGATACATCACATCTGTCCAAAAATGAAAATCACTTTTCATGCCCAGCATTTTCTAACTTTCACAGAACAATGCAGAAAGTGTTTTATTCTCATGCTGTGAAAGACAAACCAAAACCAATGATGTGGAAAAATAATGATCTCCATTTCTCTACACTTACCATAGCTTTTTATTCAAGTAGCACAAGTGCTGAACACGCTGCTTTTAGGGGGTTATATTTTTCTGACTTTTGAACCAATGTGCAAAAGGAGCAGAAGAACAAATACTGATGAAGCCTTGATACAGGAACTAGGAAGGGAGTGATATCTGCCAGTTTTCTGTTGACTTACGCCTCTTTCCCTGAACGAGTGGGTGCAGGGGGCCAGGTTTTTGCTTTACTGTCTGGCATTATCAATCCTTTGTGGACAGTATTAACCGAACGTTCCTTGAGATTCCATTATTATTTCTGTATTTCAGCTGATGTTGGGACAACCACCATGGCCGCACCAAACGTTTGCTTAGTCATTACATGTTCGCTCATTCAACAAATTAAGGACACAACTGTTGAAATAAGGAGAGTACCAGGTGTAAGACTGGGGATAGAGTGGAGGAGACCATCACGTGCCCATGGCAGGATGGCGTTTTCTCTTCCCTTTGTTACTTGTTTCCCTTCCTCTCCTTATTCTATTGGGAATGGAAAATGTTAGCATAATAACCCATGGCAGTTATGGTATGAGTGCGATTAAAGAATGACAGTGTCTCTTGGCAGGAATGTAAATTGTTTCAGCCATTATGGAAAACAGTAAGGTGGTCCCTCAAATAATTAAAAATAGAATGATCTAGCAATCCCCCTCCTGGGTATATATCTGAAGGAAGTGGAATCACTGTCTTGAAGCAGTTATCTGCACCCCCATGTGTACTGCAGCATTATTTACAGTAGCCAAGACATAGAAACAAGTGTCCCGGACCAGATGAAGGGATAAATATACATAATGGAATACTACACTATTCAGCCAGCAAAAGGAGGGGAGAATCCTACCTTTTGCAACACCATGGAAGGACCTCGAGACCATTTTACTAAATGAAATGAGAGAGATTATACAACATTTTTCGTTCTCTAACTTCCGTGTAGAATCTAAGAAGTCGAACTCATAGAAATAGAGAGTAAAACGGTGGTTGCCAGGGGCTGGGAAATGGGGAGATGCTGGTCAGAGGGTGCAGGCTGTCAGTTCTACCCTGGGGATGTAATGTACAGCATGGTGACTATAGTTAAGAATACTGTATTGTATACTTGAAAGCTACCCCAAGAATAAATGTTCTAACCACACACACATGCACATGGTAACTAACTAAGTGATGGATATGTTAACTATCCCTTATCATTTTGCAATATATATGTGTATCAAATCATCATGCTGTACACTTTAAACCTACACAATGTTAATTCACAGCTCCATCCAGCTGAGGGAAAAAGAGAATGACGGTGTCCATCCTCACCCTCCCAGGAACAAGAACCACTGGGTGAATGAGTCCCTTCGCCAGGCCACGAGGAGCAGCAGTGGGGTGGCGGGGGAGAACGGGGCAGTGGAAAAGAAGAGTAGCATGCCAAGGGACAAAAGGACCAGCATATCTCACTGACTCGTTAAACAGTGATTTGCCGCACACCCTAGAATTTGTGTATGTTTGTAAGCAGCATGGAGCTGTGAGCATACCCAAAACAATGTGGAAATCGTAAGAATCATTAGGGCACTTCTATTAATTACCAAACCTTGAAGCCATGCTAGAGAGTATTAGGTTTCTACAATAGGAGACAACCCCTCCTATGCTTGCATTTGGTAGTCCAGATTCAGATGCTTAATGCTCTTCCACTCTACAGCTATTCAAGGTCACCTCTTGTTCCAAGACAGCTGCTAGGGTGCCAGCCGTCAGGGTCAGAAGTAGGAGGTTAAAGGGACAAATCTCCAAGGCATGTCAGCTCTTTTTGAAGAGCCATGTAAACTTCCCTACCACCTTTTCACTACCATCTCATTAGCCAGGACTGATTTAAATGGCCACATCTTTTTTTTTTAACCTTTATAATTGCTTTACAATGGTGTGTTAGTTTCTGCTTTATAACAAAGTGAATCAGCTATATGTATACATCAATGCCCATATCTCTTCCCTCTCCCTCCCTTCTAGGTGGTCACAAAGCACCGAGCTGATCTCCCTGTGCGATGCGGCTGCTTCCCGCTAGCTAGCTATTTTACATTTGGTAGTGTACACATGTCCATGCCACTCTCTGGCTTCGTCTCAGCTTACGCTTCCCCCTCCCTTGAGGGTGTCCTCAAGTCCATTCTCTACCTCTGCGTCTTTATTCCTGTCCTGCCCCGAGGTTCTTCAAACCATTTTTTCTTCTTTTTTTAGATTGCATATATATGTGTTAGCATACGGTATCTGTTTTTCTCTTTCTGACTGACTTCACTCTGTATGACAGTCTCTAGGTCCATCCACCTCACTACAAACAACAAACTCAATTTCACTTCTTTTTATGTAAATGGCCACATCTTGGTGTACTGCTGGCTGGGAAATGTGGTTTTTCAGTCGCTCACATTGCTACTCCAACTAAAACTGGAGTTCTGATACTAAGGGAAGAATATATATTGGGTAAACAACTCACGAAAAACTACGTATGTCCTAAGAGTTAAAGTTACCATTAACCATCTCACTAGGTGAATGATACATTCACTTGAGTATGCTGTAATGTACAATTGTGGAAAACTCTGGCTGTTAGAAAGGCAGGAGTGGGCTTCCCTGGTGGCACAGTGGTTAGAAATCCACTTGCCGATGCAGGGGACCACGGGTTCGAGCCCGGGAAGATCCCACATGCCACAGAGCAACGCAGACCCAGTGCAGCCAAAAATAAAAATAAATAAAAGGCAGGCAGGGCTAATTTTCTTTCTCTTCCTCCAGTGCAAGTGTGTTCACATGCTCCTAAGAAGAGTTTCCTTATAAGAAAATTGCTAATTTTGAAGCAACTAAAAGAACAGGAATCATACAATTGGGCAGACTGTATGAGAAGGCAAGCGAGCGCGGTCCCAGTTCGAGGTTCATACCTTTTCCTGTCCCCTTATTCTATTATTTAGCTCAAACGTCTACTGAGCACCTATTATGTCATAGGTCCTCTGCTAGTCATAAAGACGATGAAAAATCTCTACCATCCCAAAGCTCTCCATCTAGTGGGAAAAATGCCCGGTGCGCATGATGACCTCCTTTCCCTAGGTCATGAAGGGAGAGAAGGGGCAAAGGATGAGCAGTCAGGCTTGTCTGGAGGAGAGAGAAGCCCTTCACGGAAGAGGTGACGTGGGGGAAAAGGCAGTTCAGGAACCTTCCGGACTGTCCAGGTGGGGGCGGTTGTATATTCCAGATCGAAAACAGCCCGAAAATTGTTTGAGACAGACAGACTGCAGGAGGTGATGGGGGAAAAGGACCGAGGCCGTGAGGCACCAGCACCCCCAGAGCTATGACATGTGTGACCACCTCTGTTTCCTACCCCGGCATCTCAACCCCATGCTGCTGCTACCTGCCCAAATTTCACTTGTCATCCGTCCTCCAACACTGCCTCTATCAGACTTAAGTCTCAGCCTTTACTCGCTGCTGTCCATCCCACCCACCCCCTTCGATCTCCTCCACCAGCCCAAGGAGTGGAAAACCGGCACTTCAGTAGCTACCCCCAAAGTTCAGACTCCTAGCGCAGCACTGAATTTCACTGTTCCCTCTGCCGTGGCCACAGACAAGCAAGACCCTGGCTCCTGTGCGATCCCGGCCACCGTCTCACAGCACAGAGGGCTGCGCTTGGGAGTGACACACATCACTTCCCAGGTTCCACTGGCCAGAAACCGTGCTTTTGGCCACACCAAACTGCAAGGGAGGCTGGAACTGCTCTTGTTTGTTTTATAGCTTTGTCCTTTTACTTGTCATGCTCTAAATTTTCTTTGAGGACTACCTTATTAACAGATCACTTCCATTTCATGGTTGCAGTAGCTTCTCAATGTTCCGTGTGAGCAGTTTTAAATTCTAATCTCTGAAAGTTTTTTAATTGGAAAAAATGCTGTTTTAAAAATTCTTTTTCCATCGGGGTCCTTTCTTTGGAATGTTCATTTTAGCTTGTCTCTGGTGCTGAATGTTCATTTTAGCTTGTCTCTGGTGCTGTTGGTTTTCCTTAAATAATGACTGCCAACCCTTGCTTACTGTGTGTCAGAGGTACGCATTTCCCTACGGCAATCACATCGAGTATTTACGACACTTCTCTCAGGTAGGTCCTGTTACTTCCCCGTTATGCAAATGAGGAAACAGGCAAAGAGTGTTACTTGCCCAGCATCACACTCCAGATAATCCTAGCGTATTGTATAAATGAGTAGTGCATTTTGGATATCTGTGCATGGTTAAAAATGAAGTTGACAAATATTTTCTTTGCTTGGAGCAAAACAAACTCCTCAAACCTCTGACATTTCTCTAATTCATGGAGAAACTGAAGCCGTCAGATGAGTGCAAACTTCCATCCCCTTTCTACAGGATCCTTCTAATAATCGTAACACGAAATTCCTTAAAACATGATCAATTGGTGGCTTCACTTGGTGGTGAGCATTAAATATTTCAATGTAAATTTAACAAATCTACTCGGTACTGCCTGAGTGACCTAGTCTCTGAATTTAACGCACCAAGAAACTATTTTAATGGCCAGAATTAAAAACAGGACATTTCTATAGTCCTAAACCAGCAAGATGACGATTCAGATCTGTTTGTTTGTTACAAACATATTCCTAAACTGCCATGATGCTTTTAGACCTTTAAAAGACTCTGAAAAGAAATACGTGGTGAAAATTTTGGAGATACTCAGCTCGTTTTACGGACAATTCCAGCCCTTCTGTCCTTCACAACAAATAACACAAAGAGTAATTAATTATAGTGTGATCATGAGAATAAGCCCGATCTAACAGTGTGTCCTCATTTTCTGGCACAGAGAAGACCCTCAAGAAGCATATCTGACCGGTTCTGCCTCACCCTTTCCCTGCCCAGGTGGGTGTCCGAGGCAGCTTGGATGAGGCTCTCAGTTCTCCCAAGACGGGGCCGGCTGAGGGTGGCTTTGATCATTCGAGTATACGGCCCTGCTTTAATCAGCGACACTGCAGAACACTGGCCCTAGGCCCTTGCCAGAGAAGTGAGCCTTTGAACTATGTGCTGCTCACCTTTTATTGAAGCCCTCGACAGAAATAGTGAAGGGGGTTTGAAGGACCCAAGATCAATGCATTCCTGACTGTGACCCTTTCATGGATCAAAAGCTCTCAAGTCTCTCCCTAGAGGAACACACATCAAATGGTGTGTTTCGCCATTTCAGCCTTTCAGGGGCCTGAGTACTCTCTTAAGCACGTACTAGAGAAGCCAGTCCACGATGACAAAAAGAGGCTTCCATTTCTGCCAGCTGTAATCCATGGGTAGTGCCGGCCAAGAGCACTGTTTTAAACGAACCTGAACCCCGTCTGGCCTTTGCACAAAAGAGCTCTGTGACCTCACTCATACTGTGCGCGGGTGAGGAAAGGGCCAGGTGCTGGGCTGTGTTTTTGGCATCCTTGTCCTGGCAATTAAGGTAGACAGACGACCAACAAACTAATACACAATTTTCCTTTTTGCTTTAGCTTTTAAGAATATCAGCTTAATGTAAGTATTCAGGGCCTTAAGTTCCACCTACACTGATACAATTTTTATTTATATCCCTACTGATCCACTGACAACTACCCTTCCAGGCCACTCCGCGTCCTTTGCAAAACAAAGCAGAATATATAGAAACAAACAACTAATATTTTCTGTGTCAGTATTTTAAATCCTCCACGAAACGCAAACTCTCCTTCTTTGGCTTCAGACAATTCATGAAGTTTACAACTTTAGGACTGAAGAGTAATAAACACATACTCTTAATAGATTTCTGTATAACGTGGCGGCCATCATGCGGGACGCCTCCAACGTCACACCCATCTTTGTAACACGTCCTCTTCTTCTGAATGTCTTATGCCCACGAGGCTCTATTGCTCAAACTCACTTTAAAGCACGTTTGTTTCAAAATCTGAAAACACGCTTACTGTATTGGGGAATGGTTTCTCTAGCTCTGGATATAATGATAAGGCCAGTAGACCAGAGTGCGATGTTTCTACCTGCACAATCAACACAGGAGGGAGAGGCAGGTGGACCTGGGATCGGTCCCCCACCATCTGTGTCCTCTCCACCACCATCTGTGTCCTCTCCAGAAAGTTACGGAGTCCATCGCTAAGGCTCAGCTGTCTTATACAGAACATAGGGATAAAGAGAGTATCCAACTCTCAGATTGCGGGTTACATACCACATCTTATGTAAAGTCCATGGAGTATCCTAAACACTAAATAAATATACCCTCCCTGCACCTTCCCAGCCCCTCATCACACCAGCAATATTTACAGGTGATGTAGAGGAGGGTGAGAGCTTTCAGTCTTATTCACACCAAAAATTGCATTCCAGTAGTCAAAAGTGACCATATAACCTACATATATACACAGCCATAAAAAAGAAATGAAATAATGCCATCTGCTGCAACACGGATGGACCTAGAGATTGTCATACTGAGTGAAGTAAGTCAGACAGAAAGACAAATACCATACGATAGCACTTATATGTGGAATCTAAAACAGGACACAATTAGACTTATCTACAAAACAGAAACAGACTCACAGACATAGAGAGCAGACTTGTAGTTGACAAGGGGTTGGGGAGGGATGGATTGGGAGTTTAGGGTTAGCAGATGCAAATTATTATATATAGGATGGATAAACAACAAGGTCCTAGTGTACAGCACAGGGAACTAGATTCACTCTCCTGAGATAAACCGTAGTGGAAAAGAATATGAAAAAGAATGTGTATATAACTGGCTCACTTTGCTGTACAGCAGAAATTAATACAACACTGTAAATCAACTATATTTCAACAAAATAAATCTAAGCAAATAACTGAGCCACATGATCTGAGAATAAAACAGAAAAGAATAACTGAAAGCCCTGTGTGAAAATCTGGAAGTATGTTCCATAAAATCACTGCTTCCTTTCCTAGCTCCTCCCTCCCCTGGGAAGTGGGATAAAGAAAGTGGACAAAGGTAGGAACTTAGGGTGGGGACAGTGCCTGTTTTGTTCCCTGATGTGTCCCCAGTGTGAAGGTCAGCATCTTCTCATATGGATTTGGTGCTTCATAAATATTTGATATAGAGAACTGAACAGTGAGGAAGAAAATAGAATATCCAGTCCTAGAATGTTTCTATTTTCCTTGGAGTTCAGGGATGAAAGTAACGATTTCTAACAGAAAGAAGTCTTTAAGTTTCCACCACAGAAAAGGGTGCTTGATCTTATTCATTTTCCTCAAGTACATGCAAAAAGCATCAGTGAACTGCCTCAGGAACCCCAGTGTAACAGGTTATAAATCCAGCATACAGAGCCCTGCTAAAGCTGATGCCTCTTCCATTAGGAGGCCCCGTCCTCTGCCGACCCAGCCCGAATTTAACTAAAAGGTGCAAAGGCTGAGGCCTGAGACAAAGTAGTTCACCTGCATGATACCGGAACAGATTAGTTGATCTACAGTTTCATGTAAGTTTCGCAAAAGACCCTGAACAGCCAAAGCAATCTTGAGAAAGAAAAACAGAGCTGGAGGAATCAGGCACCCTGACTTCAGGCTGTACTACAAAGCTACAGTAGTCAGGACAGTATGGTACTGGCACAAAAACAGAAATATAGATCAGTGGGACAGGACAGAAAGCCCAGAGATAAACCCACGCACCTATGGTCAATTAATCCGTGACAAAGGAGGCAAGAATATACAATGGAGAAAAGACAGTCTCTTCAATAAGTGGTGCTGGAAAATTGGACAGCTACATGTAAAAGAATGAAATTAGAACATTCTCTAACCCTGTACACAAAAATAAAATGGATTAAAGACCTAAATGCAAGACTGGATACTCTAAAACCCCTAGAGGAAAACATAGGCAAGACACTCTTTGACATAAATCATAGCAATATCTTTTGGATTTGTCTCCTAGAGTAATGGAAACAAAAACAAAAACAAACAAATGGGATCTAATTTTTTTTTTTTTTGGCAGTACGCGGGCCTCTCACTGTCGCGGCCCCTCCCGTTGCGGAGCACAGGCTCCGGACGCGCAGGCTCAGCGGCCACGGCTCACGGGCCCAGCCGCTCCGCGGCATGTGGGATCTTCCCAGACCGGGGCACGAACCCCTGTCCCCTGCATCGGCAGGCGGACTCTCAACCCCTGCGCCACCAGGGAAGCCCATGGGACCTAATTTTGCTAGTTCCTACTGTTTGCTCTCCTGATGGGTGAAACAATATACGATGAAATCTACTTAAAGCATAATGTGCTACACAAGAAAGTTAGGTTAATGGGAGTCAATTGAAAATACTCTGCCAGATGAGCTAATGATTCAGTTTGCTTTTCAAAATAGACTAGCACCGAGCATCAATCTTATCACTCTCTTTAAGCACAGTCTGGACACCCAGCATCACTCACCTGCCACTGGTGAGACTGCAAAGTTTTGGGAGAAAATATCAGGGCATTTTGTTTTGATGGCTAGAATCTGATAAGCAATGGCTATTGTGGTAACCCAAAATACAGTGCTGCTCTGAATATGAAGAGGGATGATGGAAACAACAGAGGGAACGGTGAAGAATGGCTTGGACAGGTGATGCTCTATGGTTTATCGTGTCTTACGTTGGGTTCCATGGAGACAGACTCGGGGATGGAGATTTGAGAGCAGGATGCAGTGGCGGGTACACTGGGGAGAACCGTCACTAAAGTAGCCATGGAAGAAGGATGGGGTGGAGGAAAATGCTGAGCTCTGGAGCTCAGATAGCCCTTCAGAATCGTCCCAGATTGAGGCAAGGGGGTTGAGCCTTTGTAGCGCCATCACTGACTAGTCCTTGGATGTGGGCTGCCCTGGGGAAGAAGCTTAACCTTGAGTGAGGCAGCTCCTTTTAACCAAATGCCCCAGAAGGGATGCAGCTGAGAGCCACCAGCTGCCAACACGCCCAGCAGCGGGTGCAATAAATACTTTGGTCCTAAATGGGTATCTGGATGGCCAATTACAGCAGCCACTGAAACTGGCAGGTTTAAATAACAATATATTGGGCTGGTCAAAAACTTTGTTTGGGTTTTTCCGTATGATCTTACGGAAAAACCCGAACGGACTTTTTGGCCAACCCTATATTTAAGTGAGCGTAACTGACTCATGATTTGCACAGAAAGGACATTTAGTAAATATTTGTTGAATGGGTGAATGAGTAGTTATTAATGAGGGAAGAATGATAAGCACTGGATTTAAACTTCATCAGAAGGGATGTAAAATGAGGCTACAGGGAAATACAGAATCCACTCAGAAACCAGGAAAAGCTCCAGCTCAGATATCTGTAATGTACTTTGCCATTTGACTGAATTATTCAAATTATTCAGATTCTGCGTTTAGTAAGCCTTGGGGAGAAGGTAGAGAGAAAAGTTCCGAAAGGGAACTTGGGGAATCAAGTTACCACAAGTGAGGGTACCCCTCCCCCCTTTCACTGTAAAATAGCTATTACTCCACTACATAAGAGTTTGACAGAAAATTTCACATCTTTAAAAAACAAATAATTAGTCTTGTGTGAAGCAGCAGAGAGAAATGAAAAGCATCACTGATCAACTCCTTCCAAAATTAATGACTTCCTGCTTGGAGCCCTTTCAACTAACGTAATCATTATCTAAAGCTCTTTGTGAAGGTCATTTCTGAGCACAGCCTATGCTGCTGTCTAATGGTCCAAGCACCCTTTTCTCTTGAGTGTTCAGACCTGCTCACCTTGCAGCCAGCAATTTAATCACAAAGACACTTTCCCAACATTATGCATTCCTACATTACATGATGTCCTTTACTCAACATCCACATTAAAAAAAAAGAGATATATATTGGGCTTCCCTGGTGGCGCAGTGGTTGAGAGTCCGCCTACCGATGCAGGGGACACGGGTTCGTGCCCCGGTCCGGGCAGATCCCACGTGCCGCGGAGCGGCTGGGCCCGTCAGCCGTGGCCGTTGAGCCTGCGCGTCCGGAGCCTGTGCTCCGCAAAGGGAGAGGCCGCAACAGTGAGAGGCCCGCATACCGCAAAAAAAAAAAAAAAAAAAAAAAAGAGATATATAAATTAGATGTTGCAATGAATCCGTTTTATCCCGTGACTTCTACGGTGATTTCAAAAACGCTTCACCTTTTTTTTGCAGTTGCTTTCAAACTAGGTTTTCTTAGCCCATAAGCATTTCTGCCCCCCCCCAAGATTTATCTGATTACAGACTTAAAGATACTTATCAAATATCTTTAAACTATCATGATACTGTAACAAAAATGCATAAATCCATTGTGCTAACTATAAATTTTTACTATGGCTCACTGATCTGTTCCTGTTAAGATGAAATCATTTTTGTACGGATCCCAAATGATCCTGCCATCTCTACCTACTTTATTTTTTTTTAAAGTTCAGAGATATATTTTTTTAAACATCTTTATTGGAGTATAATTGCTTTACAATGGTGTGTTAGTTTCTGCTTTATAACAAAGTGAGTCAGTTATACATACACATATGTCCCCATATCTCTTCCCTCTTGCGTCTCTCTCCCTCCCACCCTCCCTATCCCACCCCTCTAGGTGGTCACAAAGCACCGAGCTGATCTCCCTGTGCTATGCGGCTGCTTCCCACTAGCTATCTATTTTACATTTGGTAGTGTATATATGTCCATGCCACTCTCTCACTTTGTCCCAGCTTAACACCTACTTTAAAAGAACCCTGATAGAGCAAGTAAACTGACAAATTTTTTTTAAAAAACATACTTAAAAATAAATATTTAAATATATTTCGGACAACTGATTTTTTATGCCAAAGAACAAGTCTTCTCTTGAACTGGTTTTAATTTTTATTAGGTAAGTGTGCATTTACCTCATCAAACAGAGCCTGTTTGACTCTTCAGTTCAATGTATTTGGGGAAGAATATTCTGTCTAGGGACTTCCCTGGCAGCACAGCGGATAGGACCCTGTGCTCCCAGTGCAGGGGGCCTGGGTTTGATCCCAGGTCAGGGAGCTAGATCCCACATGCATGTCACAACTAAGAGTTCCCATGCCACAACTAAGGAGCCCACGTGCTGCAACTGGGGAGATGGCAAGCCACAACTAAGGGGCCCGGGAGCCACAACTAAGGAGACTGCTTGCCACACCAAATAAATAAATAAATAAATATTTTTTTTTAAAAGGAGACATATCCTGACAAAGTAATTGAATTTCAAGGACGAAAGAAGTTAAAAAATAAAAATAAAAGAATACTCTGTCTACATAATACGAATGTAACTTTTTGGTCATCCTATGAATTAGTTTATATTAGCTTAGTTAAGGGATTATCAGGTCTTTTCCAGGAGTTTTTGCTCTAACGGTAAGAATTATTAAACAAGATACCTCTATCTGGCAGAACTGACCAGTCAGCTGGGATCACGCCTATGCCTGTGCAGGGAATCTGGGTCAGGAGACACACAGGCGACACACGTGCACACCTGCCACGTGTGCACGTGGGTCTCCCCTGAAGTTTGAAATTCCACCAATGGCAAATTATATGCCCTTCCTGTAAAGATTAGCGCTTCTCACGGCCTCCTGTTAAAATATTCCTAAACGGGGTTATCAGTAAGATGATGGGGGGAAACAGAGGTGGAGGAATATGTCTTTTGTTGTGTTAGAGGGAAGAATTGCTAAATTTTGCCCAGATGTATGTGTGATGCATGAATCAGCACTGAAAAAAAAAATTCAGAATAATTCCAAAATAATAATGGAAAATTTAACATTTTATTTACTGACAGGCACTACCTAAGGCATAAATACTTTTTTTTTTTTTTTTTTTTAAAGCCAGGGATAAAAGATAAGAGTCAACACAGCACTGTGTCTTCATTAATGATTCTGCGGATGTTTTCCCTTTTCTACTATCGTCAGTAACCTTCACTTTACTTTCAAGTGTGAGAGTGATAGTCTTAAAATAGAACCATTGCTTTCTTGAAGCCATAAATGAAGTCACTGCTTGGCTAAACCTTGCTTTTAATCCAGCTTCCGTCTCAAGGAAGAAAAATAATCTGGATCCCTATTTTGAAAATCTGACCCATAATATAAAGCAGGGCACAAACAGCAGCACTAGTCTCTATTTGCGGTGAATGTCACGATGAGTCTGAATCATATTTTCAGGACTGAGTCCAATTGATAACAGCTGTTCCTGCTGACTTAAACGGAAGAACCTTTCTCCTGTTTTCAGATTTGCCCCAAGGCTTAGCTACAAGAATAATAATACTTGTTTTTGTGTTTTTTTTTTTTTTTCTGCAGCATGCGGGACCCTCACCGCCGCGGCCCCTCCCGCCGCAGAGCACAGGCTCCGGACGCGCAGGCTCAGCGGCCACGGCTCACGGGCCCAGCCGCTCCGCGGCACGCGGGACCCTCCCGGACCGGGACACGTACCCGCGTCCCCCACATCGGCAGGCGGACTCCCAACCACTGCGCCACCAGAGAAGCCCAATACTTGTTTTTAAAATGCGAATTCATTCACTCTATAGAGTACTCTTGGGTACTTGTTACATGCCGGGTCCCATGCTGGGGTGGGGGACCCTCAGATGAATGAGATGCAGTTCCTGTCCTCACCTGCTGTGACCGCCACATGTTTTTAGCTCTACTCAATGTTTTGTAATAACCTATAATGGAAAAGAATCTGAAAAAGAATATATATATATGTATAACTGAATCATTTTGCTGTACACTTGAAACGAACACAACATTGTAAATTAACTATACTTCAATAAAAAAACACACACAAAAGAATACGGACCTCAGATAAGCAAGTTTTTTGAAAAAAAAAATAAACTCTTTGACTCCTTCAAAACATATTTTAGTTAGGTGATGATAAGCGATGTTTTTAAAAAGTTAATACCAACATTGGAATAAAAATGGGGTTCAAAGAAAATACAAGAATGCAAATGTACTCACTGAAAGGGGAAAAGTAACAGCGACTACATGTCAAATCTGGCTACAAGTTTCCTGAAAGCCATGGCAAAACTGTTCCCCATGACAGTCGTATAGCTTTCAGGAAAGCCTAAAACTTTCTCTGGATTAAGTATCAGCATCAGAGTCTCTCTCAGGTGAGGTGGGGGAGGGATGGATTGGGAGTTGGGGATTAGCAGAAGCAAACTATTATACACAGGATGGATAAATGACGAAGTCCTACTGTAGAGCACAGGGAACTGTATTCAATATCCTGTGATAAGCTGTAATGGAAAAGAATATGAAAAGTGTATACGTGTAACTGAATCACTTTGCTGTACAGCAGAAACTAACACACCATTGTAAATCAGCTAACCTTCAATTAAAAAAAAAAATAAGAGAAGTCTGTCTCAGCTTTAGGGCTGGAAGGAAAAGTTGCAGTTGAGGCTGGAGCTTCAGATGACGGAGCCCTGACCTCATGTCCTTGTGGAATCCCAGCTTCCCCGATGAGGCCTGGCCGACAGGGAGCAACGCCGCTGGGCAGGATTCCAGTCTTTCTGAGTTGGGTCAAGTGACTGTTACCCCCAGCAATGCCAATACTAAGGCTTTTCACTGGACACTGGCTTCCATTTTCACTAAGGCAAGAAAAGGGACGTGTCAGATTCTCCTCTGTCTCCGGGCGCTTGTGCTCAGAAGCGGCAAAAACATTCGCGCTCACATGTCCTTGGCCAAAGCAACTCACGTGGCCACAGCTAACTAGAGGGGTCGGGGGAGTACGGTTCTTTATGAACCAAAAATGGGGAGACTAGACGTATCTGGTGAAGAGCATCCTTGACGGCCACACTCTGAAAGCCTTCCTTTGGGTGGGCGTCCTGATCACAGCCTCTTTTTCTCTGCAGAGTATCGCTATGTCTCATGAAAAGGCACCCAGGGCAGATCTGGAGGTGGGGACAAGTTCTGTGGAGCATGGACTTGACCTGGGGGAGTGACGGGGCCTGATCTCGGGCTGTTGTCTCCAAGACTCAGATGGCTGACCCAGGAGACAGTAATCCAGGAGTGAAAAAGAAACCAGGCGGCATGAAGGGACCAGACGGAGAGAGAAAGACCTGGATGCTGGGCAACTCGGATAAGAGCAGGAACTTACCCGTCTACCTGCCTGCCTGCCAGCCACAACTGCCTCTTGTGCACTGACCAGGCTACTAGCACAATTCTGCGTTCCGGGGATTTAGAAGGAAATGAGACGGCTGGAGGATGCACAGTAATTATAAAGGACACTGAGTCTGGAGTGTGTGCAGGGACACAGCGCCGACCCGGTCCAAGGCCAGGTGCATGCACCCTTCATTTCCCCGAGCATTTCTTGCACACGTTGCATTTGATACCTGTGACAACTCAATGAGGTATCATTGTCATAACCATTCCACCAACCTGGTGACGGTCCTTCAGGGCATTAGGTAAAGCCACTGGACCCCGATCACACAACTGACCCAAGACTCAGTTCTCTGACTCCAAAGTCCCCTTTCATCTTACTTTTGGACTGTGATGCTGCCATTCTCACCAGAACACAAATACCAAGTGAAAAGTTTCCTGAGTGTAGCTCATTACTAAGATTGGCGTTTTGCACCTGAGTCCTATTTGCTGTGATTCCAAATGTAAACAGAATGTTAATCTAACCATAGACACAGGACACTTCTTGGATTCTTTCCATGACCCTCCAGGAATTCCTCAAATTGACATTTTACGTTGCCAAGCAGTTTTAGAAAACAGTTACTTTGCAAACAATTTCTTGCCAGGATACAAGTGGTCTTATCTCGAAAACAGCCCAACACAGATGCCTCAAGATGAGTGAATCCGAACCTGCTTCCTCCTGGTGGGAGGTAAGTCTTAAGGTCAAAATGGTGCCCACTCTTCCCAGAAGAACATCGACAACATTATGTCAAAAAGTGCTGTCGGGTTCTTGTGGCTACAATGGTACTTCCACTTACAAAAGACAAAGGTGCTTCTTAAGTCGATTCCCCTTGACCTCTGCCATCCCCCCCCCCCCCCCCCCCCACACACTAGTTAGGCTAAACTGAATTTAGTTTAAGCAGTGCTAGAAAAAGGCTTCTAAACCACTGAAAACTATTCCAGGTGTTAGCGGTTTTTCTTGACTAAGAGAGTTGCACAAATGTCCCTCGCTCTTTCATTGTGAGGTATCTAGGGTCCCACGCGCCACTCTGAGCCTGAAGAAAAGAGGATTAAAAAGTGCTGCCTCAAGAAAATAACGAGGCCAAATTTTTCTTCTCTAGTTTAGGATGGTTTTTGCACTTTTCAGGGTGGAATACTGAAACCTCAGAGTATACTGGGTCATAAATACACAGGGGTTGGGTGTTACCAGAGGATGTAAAAAAAAGTACCAAAAGAGGACAGTTGAGAGAATAGAATCTTCTGAGTCTACAACACCTCCTAGAAGAACGAAGCTCTGATTCTAAACAATCATTTCTAGTTCTGGAGATTAGGAAAAGCACCAGATGATCATCCCATACTCGATTCGCTAGACAGGTATCCATTTAGTAGTGCCTAAGTCCCTATTTCTGATTCTTCTGTGACTTTCTGGGTTACAAGAGAGACTCCTCAGGGAAACCATCTATCAGGAAGGGGATGCAAAAATCTGTTCCTTGGTCTCAGTCCCGCAATGTCTCACAAAATAAGTGTATCAGTTGGCATTAGGTCCTGTGAAGTCAGGCTGAGGGTTTTGGTACTTCCCGAGGTTCAGGAGCTACCTGTCATTATTAAGATATGAATTCTAGGGGTGGTGGCTCAGCCCCCAGGGACACAGCCTGAATCAGCTGCTGTCCCAGCCATGTCCCCCGGCAACGGACAGCGCCTGCTTCCTGGAGCCCCCCCGCCTCTGGGGCAGCCACGGGGCTGCTCTGGGGTTCAAAGTCAGACGACTACTGGACCTGTGCAATCAATCAGTGGCCAGCTAATGGGAGTCAGCATGCTTTTTGGGGGGAAAGTATAGAGATTTTGGAAGTCTTTACTATGTACTACCTGTAAGATTCGCCCGAGTCTCAGTTTCCCTGTTTAAAAATAGGAATAACGATCTACTGTACGAAGGTTAAATGAAATGGTGTGTTTTAGTATGTAGTCCAGAATCTGGAACATAGTAAGTATTCAAAAAAAATGTTCGTTCCCTCACATTCCCTCCCGTCTCCATAGGGGGAGGTAAGTTCTACAGCTCTTGTTCACATAGGACCACTTGCTATATAACATTTTCATTGCTTTGAGGTCAATTTAGAATAGCATTGTTGCAAAAACAGAGCCGTAGCAAAAGGGAAGATAAAACATACCTCTGTTTACGGTGACTCGGGTCATGACTCTCCAGCTCAGCAGCCCTGGGCAGAGCTTGGGGTATAAATGACCTTGAATCTGATTTACTTCACTAAGAGCTGAAATTTAAAACCATCCTTTGTGGTGACTTCATGACGGTTTTGCTTAAATAGTGCACAATGGCAATATCCTCCTTAAAGGGCCCTTGGTGAGCCAATCAGTTCCGGTCTCATCTACTTCAATGAAAATGGGAAAAAAAAAAAAAAAAAAAAAACCATTCCAAGCTGGAGAAGAATCAGGTATGCTTCTTTCCTAGAAACAGCTGTAAAGTGGACCTAAATAGAAAAATCTAGAAATAAACGCAAGGCTGCTGGGAAGATGCTAAAAATTCCGCTCATTCTTTCCCTGACGAGGTGCTATTAGTACAAAAACTGTCTCAGGCATATGAATTTTTAATCACTAAAGGTCACCCAAAGCATATAAATATACAGGGAACCATCTCTCTGTGTGGATATCTATCACACAGCTACCAATTACTTTTATTCGTGGTTCTACGCAAAGTGTAGTTTTAAGGAAAAATGAAAGCACGTGACAAATCATAAAATGAACATGCTGAGAACGGCACTGCCTTGGTCTGTTCCATGGGATGCCAGTGTCCTAACTTGCTTGGGCACTCTGATTGGCAGCAGATGAATAACCATCAGACCTTGGACGGTTTTCAAAATGCACGGACAGAACATACCATACCACGTGTTGAAATGACACATCATATCAAACTAAATAGGAACTTTCATGAGACGAATAGTGCTACCAGCAGGTGAAATCTATTACCATTTCATCCCTTTATCCTCATCACTCCTAGAACCAGCATATTTCTCTGTTTCAGGGAATGAGGTATTTGGTGTAATTATGATTTCCAGATTACTGATGTGTAACACTGAAGCACTGAACCCGTTCACTGGAGGCATCTGCGATGTCGAGTTTTCTTAAATGCATCCTGTGTTTCCCTGCCTTGTGAATTAGATGTGCTAATAAATGCCATCTAACCTCCTCTTAATGACTCAGTTATTCATGAACAAATAGCTATGGAATTTTAGAGTAGGGAAGAAATTCAGAAATGATTCCGTTCCCCAAGCCCATCCCTATATATTTTACTTGAACTTCAGAGATGCTGAGTGACTTGCTAATAAATGTCACGTAGGTAGATATTACAGGAGCTCACCCTAAAATCTAGGTTTCCTAATTCCAAACTTTGGGCTCTTTCTCATACACAGTAAATCCCAATTATATTGGATTTTTGCTGTGTGCCCTTTCCCTTGCCTGTCATATTCTACCCTCAGGTTCACGTATACCTCACTCTCTCACCTCCGTCAGGGTTTGCCCGCAATTGTTACCTTTTCAGTAAGGTCCTCCCTGATGGCTCTATTTAAATTTGCAACCCTCTCTCTGTTCTCTGGCATTATTTTCACTTTTCTCTGATTTCTTTTTTGTCTACATCATTTGTCACATTCTAACCTTCTATATATGCAATCTACCTTATTTTATTTTATTGTCTTTCTCTTCCTATCACTAGAATGACATCTTTGTGAAGAAAAGGTTTTTGTCTCTTTTGTTCATGACTATATTCTATAACAGTGTCTGGCTAATCATAGGTGCTCAGTGAATATTTGTCAAGTAAGTCACTAGTCTGAATGATTAAACTTCACAGAAGTTTGATAACCAAATAAGTCTGGGTTACAATGTTTGCAATATGGGGGTTCTGAGTTATTATCTCTTCTTGTTGGTGAAGGAGGTTAAGAAATTGTTAAAACAACAAATTATTTGTTAAGCCAAGTCCTATGGTTAAAAAAAAAGTAAAGTTGAGTTTTAGCTGGTTGATCTGTAGCATAAAATTTCTTTTTAGATGATAGAATAAAATATATGTTGCATTTACAAATATACTTCCACCAAAACTACTGAAAGCACCGATGACTGTGCCATCAATGAAAATAAAATGATGACCTACTTAGGAAAATCCTCTATAAGTGTACCCAGTGGGTACACAGTGTTTCAGACCATTTCTGCCCCAAAATGGTCTTGCTTGTTTGGTAGGTAGTTCACATGGCTACTTTAAAGCTAGTTGATGGGAAATCAACAACAGTGTTTGTCAAATCACTGTATGTAAAAACCCTAGGGGTTGCTGGGTAGTTTAAAGAGTAATCTTCAATAAGGGGCATAAAGGAGCTTTATAGCAGTGAGTTTCAAAGGAGGATGAGTCTTTGAAAAATCTGTCTGAAAATAATGAAAAATATAATGAATTAAGTTAAGATGTCCTTTGTGGTTTTATTGTAGGGGAGGATTGGAAGGAACTTAACTGTTTAACCGTAAGGAAATAAGTAAATTGCTGACTGGAAAATGGTGCTTCAGTTAAAATGGTAACTAAAAAGACCAGAGAGCAACTTAGAAAAATCCTATGAAATAATATTAAATTCTCGGGACTTCCCTGGTGGTGCAGTGGTTAAGAATCCGCCTGCCAATGCAGGGGACACAGGTTTGATCCCTGGTCCAGGAAGATCCCACATGCCATGGAGCAACTAAGCCCGTGCGCCACAACTATTGAGCCTGGGCTCTAGAGCCCGCGAGCCACAACTACTGAGCCCGCGGGCCACAACTACTGAAGCCCACGCACCTAGAGCCCATGCTCTGCAACAAGAGAAGCCACCACAATGAAAAGCCCGCGCACTGCAATGAAGAGCAGCCCCTGCTTGCCTCAACTAGAGAAAGCCCATGTGCAGCAACGAAGACCCAACACAGCCAAAAATAAAAATTAAATTAAAAAAAAAATTAAATTCTTTACATATTTGAAACCACATGTGGTGACCGCAGCCACGTAAAAATCTGCATGTGGACAAACTTGAAGGTGACATTATGAATAATAAGCAAAGTGATTTCTTTCCTTCATTTTCCCAGCTTTGATACTTTATAACTAATAGAATAATAATAAGAGAAATATATTGATTATGGAGCATAAGGGACAGCAGTTCCTAAGGTAACTAAGGAAAAATTGGTTCACATGGAAGGCAATTACTGACATGTTTGGACTGACATTTGAAAGTGATTTCCCAAACTGTGTTCAGAATTTTCCAGATAATAATAGCTGTATTGCCCACACACAAAAGGGACGTGAGACAAATGAACTTATCTATGAAACAGAAACAGATTCACAGACATAGAGAACAGACTTGTGGTTGGCAAGGGGGAGGGGGTGTAGGGGAAGGTTGGAGTGGGAGTTTGGGATTAGCAAATGCAAACTAGTATATATAGGATGGATAAACAACAGGTCCTACTGTTTAGCACAGGGAACTACATTCAATATCCTGTGATAAACCAGATTGAAAAGAAAATGAAAAAGAATATATATGAGTATAACTCAATCACTTTGCTGTACACCAGAAACTAACAACATTGTAAATCAACTATACTTCAATTTTTAAAAAAGGGATGTGTCATTAAATGAGATTTTACCCCTATTGGAGATTCACGATACAACTATTAACTAAAGGCTCTGAAAATTTCTGTACTAAGAGAAATGATTTAGTACACATTATTTTTCCCCTCAATCATTTGACCAAATGCCATTTTTTTTTTTCCTATTCTACCTATGGATATCCTGAGAAGGACCACTTCCCCAGCACAGCTGGGGAAGTGCAGATTAAGCACAGAGCTACCTAGGTTTTCGTCCAGTGAAGTTTCAAATACAAGAAAACATAGAAGAAATCAAGGGAAAAAAAATAAGGAGAAGTGGCTGAGTAGTAGTTGGGTCTAGGTTGCTTTATCCTTGCAGGGGGTCTGAGAAAGACTGGCCTTACAGTTAATTGTTGGAGTCGGGAGACAAAGAGGAAACTTCCCTCTGAAAAGAAGAGCCAAATAAAAACCCATCCATAGAGACCTTTCATAGCAGGGCTGAGGCAGTCAGTTCCAGAGTCAGATGATCATGTCACACAGTTGGGAGATGAGCCACTTGGAAGTCAACATCTTAGAGATTACAGAGTTAGGAGCTACAAGGAAGGTTCTGGAACCCATGTACTCCCATCACACTCTGTACTCATCACAATCAGAGCATTATCCATTTCTTAGGAATCATTGTAAGCTCCTCCCTTCCTCCCTTTCTCCCCCCCCCCCAACCCCCCATAAGCTTCTTGATGGCAGCAAGCATTATGGTCACTTTTGTATCCATAGTGGTGTTGAATAAATATACATTGAATGAACAACAGAAAGAGTGAATGAATGAATGAATGTTCTTGTGCTCTACAGAATATTGGACCAGATGAACTCATTTTTTCCCAGCTGCAGCTCTTTAATAAAATAGTCCTTGGGCTTCCCTGGTGGCGCAGTGGTTAAGAATCCGCTTGCCAATTCAGGGGACACAGGTTCGAGCCCTGGTCCGGGAAGATTCCACATGCCACAGAGCAACTAAGTCCATGCGCCACAACTACTGAGCCTGCGCTCTAGAGCCCACGAGCCACAACTACTGAAGCCTGTGCGCCTAGAGCCTGTGCTCCACAACAAGAGAAGCCACTGCAATGAGAAACGTGCGCACTGCAATGAAGAGTAGCCCCCGCTCGCCACAACTAGAGAAAGCCCATGCAGCAAAGAAGACCTAATGCAGCCAAAAATAAATAAATATACATTTTTAAAAAGTCCTTAATCAACGTTCCATATTTTCATCAGATTAGAAAGTACTAGAATAATCGTTCTTAACCTTTCCCTAATTTCTGCTTTGCTCGTTAGTTTAAAATTCATATTTATTACTGATTTCATAATGCATGACATTGTAAAACATGCAAACATTTGATAAAGCTAATTCACCTACCAACCATGAAGCTGGAAACTGTGTAGTTGGTTTGGCATGCAAGATCACTGTCTTTGAGGTCTTTCTATCTTAAGAAATATGGATTACTTACATTATTTTTTGTGGCTGCAGAGTCCATAAAACGGTTGTACTGTAAGTTAATTTTCCCCTACGGATGGACATTTAGGGGGTTAACACGATTTGCTACTATGGGAAATGTATTCTAGATGAGATACTGAAAAACGAAATTGTTTTATCATAAATTTACAATTTGAAATACTGCCAAACTGTCATCCCCAAAAATGCCTCATTAAATTTACATTGCTGCCAGCAATGTAGAGCATATGTATTTTCTATACTTGTACCAAAATATTTTTATTGAATTAAATTTTTTCTAATAATTTGAGTGAAAAATGGTATCTTATTTTGCAGTTCTCAGATAACTGCTGACGTTTAGCAAGTTTTTTATATAGAATTTGTCACTGTATTATATTTTCAGTTAATATACTTTGAATTATATTAAAAATACAAAAACCATGTCATCACTATAAATTATCCAGCCTTACTGCCTTACTGTAAGTAAGACTGAACCTTTAAACTCTTCACAAAAATACAATTATCTCTTCATGTGGTGCTGAAAGATCACCAGTGCTCCAGGTTTTAGAATCTTCCTCACTGGGAGGCTGCAATCCTTCAATACCTTCCAGAAAATTTGGTCACCTTTCTGGACAAACAGTTCTTACTTTAAGACAACATCACTTCTTCCACTTTCTAAGTGAATCGCCCCTCACTCACGTTACTGTCTCATGGATAGAGACTACGTGTCTACTTCTACAGCCTTTAGGCCTAGCACAGGGCTTTGGTACATTGAGAACAAATCTATTACAGTTGTTATAGATTTAGCCATCTAGGCATAACAAAAACTTTCAAATGCTAGAAACCACATTCTCACCCTGCTTTTCCCTACCCTAAACTCTAATTCTACCATTGTTTGAAAAAAAATGACCAAGCCTTCCTATGCCGTCAAGTAGCAAAATCATAAGTCAAAAAGACTATTATGATCAAAGGGTCAAAAACTATCACTTGAATTATCTGATCATTATGGCATGTAAAAAGCTCTTTGTGTTTTCATAGGCAGAGGTGAATGGGGGACTTCCCTGGTAGCGCAGTGGTTAAGAATCCACCTGCCAATGCAGGGGACACGGGTTCGAGCCCTGGCCCGGGAAGATCCCACATGCTGTGGAGCAACTAAGCCCATGTGCCACAACTACTGAGCCTGCGTGCCTAGAGCCCGTGCTCCACAACAAAGAGAAGCCGCTGTAATGAGAAGCCTGTGCACTGCAACGAAGAGTAGCCCCCGCTCGCCACAACTAGAGAAAGGACGCACATAGCAATGAAGACCCAATACAGCCAATAAATAAATAAATAAATAAATAAAAGGGAATGGTGTAGATAGTGATTGGGTATAAGAGAATAAATGGAAACACAAAGGTATTAGTCAAGATATTTTAAATATACACACAAACACACACACACATCCTGAATGGTATAATGCTGGGTATTTTTTGAACTAATAATTTTTGGAACAGGGATCATTAAGGTAAGAAAATTATTACAAAAGGAGAAAGTTACAGTTCTTGATTTTTTCAAACTATATCTGTCCTGAACAATTCTATAATTTTTAAAAAATGGGTTTGCCTTTATTTAAATAAAAGATCATGGATAAGGAGAAAGCAGATTCCCATTGCACTGAAATTAATGTTTAGACTCTGTTTATGTTCTGTCAAAGTAACTTTTCAATGGCTAAGCATGAAAAATATTTCACTGACTTGGTGAAAATAAATGAGATAGTTTCAGATTTAGGAAAATTTGTTTTAAGTACTTGATTTTTTTTTTTTTTTGGTACGCGGGCCTCTCACTGTTGTGGCCTCTCCCGTTGCGGAGCACAGGCTCCGGACGCGCAGACTCAGCGGCCGTGGCCCACGGGCCCAGCCGCTCCGTGGTATGTGGGATCTTCCCGGACCGGGGCACGAACCCGTGTCCCCTGCATCGGCAGGCAGACTCCCAACCACTGCGCCACCAGGGAAGCCCAGAAACCAGTTTTTAACTCCAGCTTCTATTAACGGTGCTTCTAATCCACCATTATTTCCTATTTACCATCCTATTGTGTCTACCTCACTCACTTTGGGTATTTTGAAATATGCCATATAATCAAATATCTAACCCTCAAAATTGTACCTATAGTCTCCAAAATGTAATTGGAACAAGGCTGTTTCTGTTACCTGTACAAATTTCCACTTAGCTGTCTTACTCTATCGGACTAAGATTTTCTTTCTTTACAACTACAGAGAAAAGAATACCTATTAAATTACAGGTTATAAGGTATCTGAGTCAGTGTTGAAGATACTGAAATGTCAGTAAGTGAAAGAATATTAGTCTGATGCTTTGTTCCGAGGCCATTTCATATTTTATGCTATTGAAAAAAAATGAAAAATTTTCCAGGGATGGAAAGACACAAAAATTGATCATGTACAGAAAATAATACCTTAGATTAGGGGAGATAATAAACTTTCAAGTCACCAGGTCCTGGGTCATAGGAATGTCCCCGAAATAAAGCTGTTGAGCTGAGAACAACAGGAAATTGCAACTTACATGCTTTAAAAAGCTTTCATGCTGCCACAAAGCCACCTACTCACTCGACATTGTATCGGTTGCTAATGGTTTCTGGCTAAGGATTTTCTTTGTCTTAATCACCAAGGGATCACCTCTTTCCAAATCCATCACAGCCCACTGGCTAATCTGATCCTAAAGTGCAGTTCTCAGTTCTGTTTTGAAAATCCTTAAAGCATACCATCAATCCAATTTCAGTGACAACTGATTCAATACTTGCAACTCACGTCCACTTCTTGGACAGATATTGCTGGAAAAACGCACAGGTAACAATCATATGTCCTTTGGGAAAGATTATAGTTTAGTTATTTACTTTTCAGTTAGGAGAAAACAGGCCAGATACCATTAATGCTAGTACTTCTCCGTGACAGCTTTGAAAGATTTTTATTAAGCCGATTAGATACTGTTGTACAAACCGAGTCCTTGGCAGGAGGTAACGCTAGAAGGAGCACAGCTGCTTCCCAATTCAGGCGTCTTTTAAAAGCAGATGTGTTAAAAGCCAAAGCAGGTGAATGAGTCTCAGTGGAAAAGCGCTGCATTTCGACATGCAGCGTCCTGGGTGAAGAAACTGAGTCCTGCTGTGATCACAGAGACGGAAACGTTGGCTGTCGCGGCTCCACCCCCAGACCTTATAGCTCATTTTACTCGAGTAGAATATTCCTCATTTCCCTACCAGCATTTCTCGCCCGAGAACCCTTAGAGAATACAGGGATGTCACCTCAGAGATTCTTTACCAAAAAACACACGAGTACTTGCATCACTGTGAATCTTTGTTCTATATACTTTTTCAAGAGAAACTGAAGATGGTCACATTGACACAAAGCTTGTGTTTAGCTTGCTTTGCTCTCTCGATACAGATTACACATTTTAAGCCTCAGCTGGGTACCGTTCAATCCACTATAATTTAACATTTTTTTTCGGGAGGTGAAGTAGAGGGAAAAGGGATGTTGAAATTTCTTAAAAAAGGAGCAGGAAAAAAAATCCAGAATAGAATTCAGTACCAAAACAAATAAAGCTCAATAGAAGTATTCAGTAAAAGTGGCATTGTTTTCTCTTCCGTATCTTCTTATCTTTCAAACTCTAGAAACATTCTCTTCGTTAATATGGGCAAATTGGCATGAAACGTCTTTGGCGTGATGGAATTCCCTTGAGAATTCTGTAACTTGTGAACCTGAGTTCTGTCACTTCATACGAAGAGATTCCATGTTGGACAGTATAACCAATTCTCTTTGCCTGTTGACTTGTGAGAACTGATCATTGGCGGGCACTAAAATACTAGAAGGCAAAGTTGTACTTCAGAAGAAAGGAGGGATGACATATATACACTAGCAAATGTAAAATAGAGAGCTAGTGGGAAGCAGCTGCATAGCACAGGGAGATCAGCTCTGTGCTTTGTGACCACCTAGAGGGGTGGGATAGGGAGGGTGGGAGGGAGACGCAAGAGGGAGGAGATATGGGGATATACGCATGTATACAGGTGATTCACTTTGTTATACAGCAGAAACTAACACACCATTGTAAAGCAATTATACTCCAATAAAGATGTTAAAAAGAAAAAGAAGAAAGGAGAGTACAGAAAAAGAGCAACAAGGTGTCATTGGTAAAATTTCGTATCCAACATGTCAGGGGATCTGAAACACCATTTTAGGGTCAATTTGCAAAGTATATTACTCCACTTGTGGCTACAGACATTTTATACTGTATATTATTAACATGGATATATGAATATGGAATCTATGCTAAGAAAAATGGTCAGCTTGTGGGAAAAAGAAGAGAGGGTGGTATCCATTGTTCCAATTACTATCCATAGCCAGTGGGTCTAACTTTCATTTCTATGTATTATATGGAGACTTCACGTTGAAACTTCTTAGACTTGGTTAAATCTGCACTAGTTGATACCTACTGTATCACTGTATCGCATCTGAACATGGCTTTTGGAAAGGTGGCAGCTCACCTCTTAACCAATTTTGCCTTTTGTTCTGAGTTGAGCCGTACTTTCTCTTTTGGAGGGGCTATGTGGCAAAAAGATAAGGCTTAAGAGACTTTGGATAGAGGTTTTTATTTTTAAAATTATTTATTTTATTTATTTATTTTTGGCTGCGTTGGGTCTTTGTTGCTGCACGCGGGCTTTCTCTAGTTGCGGTGAGCAGGGGCTACTCTTCGTTGCGGTGCGCGGGCTTCTCATTGTGGTGGCTTCTCTTGTTGTGGAGCACGGGCTCTAGGTGCATGAGCTTTAGTAGTGGTGGCTCGTGGGCTCTAGAGTGCAGGCTCAGTAGTTGTGGCACACGGGCTTAGTTGCTCCGCGGCATGTGGGATCTTCCCGGACCAGGGCTCGAACCCAAGTCCCCTGCATTGGCAGGTGGATTCTAAACCACTGCGCCACCAGGGAAGCCCCTGGATAGGGCTTTTTAATGCAGAGAACACAGACTGAATTTACCCTTTAGGTGGAGAGGGAAAGACATGGCTAGCATATCCTTAAGTTTTTTTTTTGCTTTTTCTTTTGATAGTCTTTCAGTGATAAATTTGCTGATAACTCCAGATACATAATTAAGCAATGCAGGCATAATTTCCCACAGATCTAAAGAGTGATTTCTCATTGTGGATACCACAGCTACAAAGAAGCGAACTGATCCTACATCAGAGCGAGAGACTTGATAATACATTTCAACCAACATTAAACAATGATTCAAATATGTATTAACTCTAACTTACGATGCATTCGGTTGATTCTGGCTATCGCCTCATGCCTTGATGACCACACCTCATATATGGCACTGAGGCTGGGGAACCTTAGTATGCTTCTTTACCTGAGTCTTTATCAAGGACTTACTACTTTCTCTGTCCTCTAACATCAACTGATTTTTACTTGGCTGTGCCAGCAACTCTGAGTTCCTGAATACCTGCTGGCTCACCACACTCCCTGTGGAGGATAGTCTGGTTATGGTTTGATACCAGGTTGCCCTGCTTGGGTTCTAAATATATACTCATTTATCACTTGGTCTTCTGGATTCTCAAATACTTGTGATTTAATTTTTTTTAAAGTACTGATTTTGAGCCATTCTTTCAGCCAGTGTTGATAACTTTTATAATTTATTTTCATATAGACTCACATAAACACGCACCCTTAAAGGCACATGTGTGGGCCTTCCTTCTACAGGGCTTATGAATAATTCAGTCCATATTTCACAGCCAATAGCAGAAGCCTATAAGAGAGCAGTAACAGGCAGCAAGAACGAAGAAGCCTGAAGACAGTTCTAATTTTTATCTCCTTCCATTTCAAATCTCCCTCTATTTTATAAAGTAGGCTTATTTAAACTTTTCATTTTCTCATTCTCTTTAATAAGCTGTAAAATAGAGAAAAATAAATGAGTTTGAAAATAGAGAAAAAGAGTAGTTACGGCTCTAAAGAGTAGTTACGGGTCTAGATAGACAGTTCACGAATAGTAACTAACGTTGATTGAATAACCAAGAAACAACACAGAAAATATTTTCGAAATGCTTTATAGGTTGTTTTTCCTTTTGGTAACTTACTTTTTCTCCCTTTTTTCTTCCCATGATTGAGGTTCATTATCAGATACTGTAAACATGGGTGAGTCTTTTAACTTCTTAGAGTACGACCCTTCAAATGTAAAATGGTGATAACACTAATTTACTTATTTGTTGAGATGATTAAATACTATACAAAAGCAGCAATGACAAAACAATAAGAACCAATATTTGTAACCTGTACGCCATTTTACATGCATTTAGTATTTCCCTGGTGCAGTGGTTGAGAGTCCGCCTGCCGATGCAGGGGACACGGGTTCGTGCCCCGGTCCGGGAAGAGCCCACATGCCGCGGAGCGGCTGGACCCGTCAGCCATGGCCGCTGAGTCTGCGCGTCCGGAGCCTGTGCTCCGCAATGGGAGAGGCCCCAACAGTGAGAGGCCCGCGTACCGCCAAAAAAACAAAAACAAAAAAGTATTTTAATTCTCATAGTATTAAGAGGATTATATGCAAAATCTCTTTGTATGTTGTCGCAAATATTAGTTATAATTATCAAAGATAGACTACTTTTGAGCTAGTGCCATAAATTTACGTGTTGGGGACATAATAAAATTTGGAAAAATGGCTTCCTTCATCTTAGCGCCTTTCCATCGACCTAGAGAAGAGCTTTGTATTCATGGACTCCCAACTGGGGCAAATGAGCACCAATTCCTGTTTTCTAAAGACAGTTAAAATAATACGCCTTTCAGAAGAGCTATAGCGTAGCGATCAAGAGTTCAGACTCTCTAGGTTCAAACACTCATTTACGACTAGCCAGCTGTGTTCCTTAACCTCTGTGTGCCTCAGTTTCCTCATCTATCAAATGGAGATAATAATATTATCTCATATGTGGCTGTGAGGATTATACAGGGTAGTATAAGAGCTTAGACCAGTATGAGTAAACACACACTATCAACTATTATAATTATAGTCATTGTAAAATATAGTTGGGTTTTATATATAGTCAACTAATCTTCCACAAAAGTGCCGAGAATACACAGCTGGGAAAGGACAGCCTTTTCGACAAAAGGTGTTGGGAAAACTGAATATCTACAAGTAAGAGAATGAAACTGGACACTTACACTATACACAAAAATAAATTCAAAATGGATTAAGGACTTAAACATAAGACCTGAATCTATAAAACTCCTAGAAGAAATCACAGGGGAAAAGCTTCATGACTTTGATCTTGGATTTCATGGATATGACACCAAAAGCACAGGCTACAAAGACAAGTGGACTTTGTCAAACTAAAACTTCTGTACAGTGAAAGAAACAATCAACGGAGTGAAAAGGCAACCTATGGAATGGGAGAAAATATTTGTAAACCATGCATCTGATAAGAGGTAATTCTCCAAAATATAACTCACATAACTCAATAACAACCAGAAACAACAACAAAAAAGCCCACCTAATAACTTGATTTAAAAAATGGGCTAAGTACTTGAACAGACATTTCTCCAAAGAGCTGTTGGAGGAGACCATGGTAAGGACGTGACCACTAGTTGACGTGGGAACTGGACCCGGGTGATCAGAGGCTCCTTCCCACTCCCGGTCCTTGGAATGGACGTTCTGACCACTGTTCCCACACTAGGAGCCACTTCAAGGACACGGCCTTTAAAGACGAATATGTTACTGAGACCATCTAGACTGTATATGTGACTGAACCCCATTAAGGCCTCTACATAAACTCCTAAAATTCTGGCTGGTGGGTGCAGAGGTCTACAAATCTTGAGGCCACCCCAAACAGGCCTCCTAAGTAAATTCCTTGCATATTAAAACTGCCACCTACTAATCTGGAGTGACCTGCCTTTCTTCCATCACTCCTTGCCTCCGTGTATAGGGGACAGTGTTGACTTTCACCCGGGGAACTCCTGAGGTTTTACATCAATAAGAAAAACAAATGGTATATGGAAAAAAAAAAAATGCTCATCATCACTAACCATCAGGGAAATGCAAATCAGAACTGCAGTGAGATACGACCTCCAACCTGGCAGGAGGGCTGTTATCCAAAAACAAAAGACAACAAGTATTGGTGGTGAGGATGTAGAGAAATTGGAACCTTTGCAATATTGTTGGCGGGAATGTAAATTGGTGCAGCCACTATGGAAACCAGTATGAAGGTTCCTCACAAGATTAAAATTGGAACTACTATATGATCCAGCAATTCCACTGCTGGGTATACATCTGAAAAAATTGAAATCAGGATCTTGAAGAGATGTTAGCACCCATATTCCCTGCAGCACTATACACAATAGCCAAACAACTTAAATGCCTATCGACAGATGAATAGATAAAGAAAACGTGGTGAATACATACAGTGGAATCTGATTCAGTCTTAAAAAAGAAAGAAATTCTGCAATATGTGATACGGGTGGACCCTGAGGACATTATGCTAAGTGAAATAAGCCAGACACAGAAAGAAAAGCCTCTGTGACATCACTTATATGAGGTTTAAAATAGTTCAGTTTATAAAATCAAAGACTGGAATGGTGGTTACCAGGGGCTGGGGCGGGGAGAAGGAGAAATAAGGAGTTATAATCAAGAGGCATAAAGTTTCAGTTAAATAAGATGAATAAGGTCTAGAGAGCTGACGTACAGCATTGTACCCATCGCCAACAACAACGTACTGTACATTTTAAATTCACTAAGAGGCAAGATCTCATGTAAAGTGTTCTTATCGCAATGAAATTTAAAAAATAAAGTAGGATTTTATGGTTGCAAAAATATAATGTATAAAATATAAATGGAGTCATATTCAGTTTTTCTATACAGTTCTCCCAACATTTTATCCACAAGAAGGTCTAGGCATCCACTTCAGAGCAGAGAGATTTCTATCTTTACTCAAATAGAGAGAAAAGAAAATGAAATATCCCATTTTCACAATGGGGTGAAAAACTACTAAGTGAGGCTATACGTATAGGTTCTTTTTTCTTTTCCTCCCATCACACATATCCTGACACGCCATAAACAACTGGAGTAACTTGACTCATTTCAGCCAAGAAATCACAGATGGGTAATAAGCTGTGCTCAACAGCAGAATGTCTGGGAGATGATGTTCACAAAGAAAATGTCTATTGTTTTGGAAACTGACATACGAATGTGGTGGTGTGCTACCTGGGCTTGAGGTTTCAATACTGCATTCGTTGTAGGCAAGTTTTGACAACATAAGGAGCTGCTTAGCTCCTTGGGTCAAGGGGCAGCTTTCCTACTGTGGCTGAAAGTACCTTTGCATGTTTGCAGCGACCCACCTCCCCCAGACCTGCTCCCTGGAGACCAGGTGCTAACAGTGCTACAGTTGTAAACCTTCGAGCTCCACACCTTCGCTTACGAGATTGAACCCAATTTCTTACTCCACAGTATAGCAGCCTATAGAGGAACTTTGAAAGGAAATAAAGCAAAGCCTGAATAGACATGGGAGCTACATTTCCACTGTCCTTGGTGTCCTTGGTTCACATTCAGAAGCAGTAGAGTAATAAGAGCAGCCAGAATAGGGAGCAAACGTAGCCCCCAAAAGATCCTCCAACTATAGAGAAGTCTGACTTTGCATAAGATCGTGGCAAGATGTCAGTGTAAAATATGTCCTATTTCCCTGTAGTCTGTTGAGTCAATGACGCATTTTAGGGAAGGAAATGGAGACATCCAATGGGCTTTGTTAGGAAGCTTATCAATGTTCACCAGGATCATCTCGTTACACTGTATTTATTAATCCTCTTCTATCTGCAGGATGAAGGCCAATCCAGGCTTGTCATATCCGTCCTCAGAACACCTTTCACAAGTGAACAATATAGGTGGGAAATATCCCTCCTCAGGCTACAGTTACAGAGGTCAAATTATTACAGGATTAAGAAACATTCTCATTGTCAAAATGTGGCATCCTTGGGGAATCCCTGGCCAGGGGGTCTTGGTAATGGTCCATGTTTAGTTTGAGCAATGTTCTCTTACAATTGGCCTATTTCTAACCTGAGAGTGTCTTCTGTACTTTTGCTGACACTCCCAAAAGAAACATTCTCAGATTAGCAAAGCTATTATAACAAAATAGAACTAAAGAATAAGTAAGGGTGGGGCTATACAGACCTTTCACTCATGGAACCGTCCTTTCTTAATAGTTCACCATTGCACCTAGACCATTAGCAATGGTGAACCCACTAGTTCCACTGCTGAGAGGTTCTTCTCATGGGAAAGATTTTTCCTACCCTAGGTGCCTTCTACAAAGGATGGTGACCAATTGCTCTTCATCTCTGTTAGGAATTTAAACAATAATTTCTGACCATATTAAACAAGATACAAAGAGGTTAACAATAAAGGTTTAAAGAAATCTCGTTTTGCGAATCTCTTTTAAAAGGAAATGCTGGAAATCTCAGGTTGATCCAACTGTGGCCTTGGGTAGAGATGTTGAATGGTACAAACAATAAACTGATTTTTATAGAAAACAATTTTCTTCATTGCATTGTCTTATATAAATGTCTTGACGAGAGCTACATATCTAACAATCATGTGTCCCTTTAAAGAAGAACAACAGAGGAAATAAATGTTCCTAAGATTGATGTGCCAATCTTTTCAAAACAGATTTGCCATTCTTCCTATAATACTAGAGTAGACAGTTTTGGGTTGGTGAATTTCATCAAGTATTATCATAATCATTCAAGTCACTTGGAAAGGTTGCAAAAATCAAATGCCTTAAAAGTCCTAGTTACCATAATAATAGTCTCTTCTTCATTCCCGATAAAATGTAACTTATTTCACATTTGTGGTTTAACTAAAAACATCAAACTTTTCCAAATTCCTTTTAAATAATGTATTGCATGATATTTACTGAAACTATGAAGTTTGCGTCTGCAAGACTAGAGTTCACAGGCAGTTTATTTTTCACCAAGATGAAGACAGCCTTCAGATAGCTGTATTACAAGAGTTCTATGGTAGGCAGAATTCTAAAGATGGACCCACGGTTATTCAGTCATTCAACAATCTAAGTGGTGCTGTAAAAAAAAAAAAAAAGTAGGCAGTTGTAATTAAAGACCCAACTAGGGTGACCTTAGGCTATGAACATTATCATGTTGACTTGATCTAATCACACGAACCCTTTAAAAGGCAGAAGAGGTAGGCAGAAGGGGAAGTCAGAGAGACCAGAAGCACAAGAGGGGTTCGATGTGCCATTGCTATTTTTGAACATGGAGGGGCCACGAGTCAAGGAATGCAGTTAGCCTCCAGAAGCCGAGAAAACCACTGGCCAACAGCTAGCAAGGAAGCAGACACCTCAGTCCTATACCTGCAGGGAACGAAAATACGGCAACAACCTGAATGAGCCTGTAAGCAGATTCTCCCCCAGTGGAGTCAGATAAGAGCCCAGGCCAGGTGACGCCTTGATTTCAACCGCGTGGTACCCTAAGCTGAGAACCCAGCCAAGCTGCCTGGACTTCTGACCTACAGAACTCTGAGATAAATGGGTGTTATTTTTTAAGCCACTAAGTTTGAGGTTATTCGTTATGCAGCTACAGAATACCAATACAGGTTCTGACACTCCTATGATTATTAGTTAATCTATTTAAAAAATATGGTCCAAAGCATCAATGCAGAAAACTTCTTTTAATTTTTAATAGTTTTTGGACTAAAACATCCCAATTCCCCCCAAAGATCGTCCTTATTGGCTAAAACAAATATCCTAAAATATTCAAAGCTTATGTATGACTAATAGTTAACAGTAGAACAGAGGGTAATTTTTCTCTTCTAAACGATTCATTTATAGCATTCAAATCATTTGACATAAAATATAATATTTTACATTCCAACCACTAAAAAATATGTTTATATCTCTACCCACCAAAAATTTAGACTTTAACGTTTCTCTTGATCTTTTTCTTTGGAAGCAGGGAAGAGTAGAGCTCCTTATGTGATTTTTCATTGCTATAGTAAGTAATATTTGCACATATTTAATTTCTATTGGAAATATTTATTACAAATATAATTTCTATACCACTATAGGCAATACAATGAAATTTAATTAAAGGAAAGCATTTGCATAGTCACTCTGGCTGGACCTTATGCAAATACAGAAGATGACAAACCTGGAATTACTCACCAACTGTCTGACATCAAAACAGAAATTTGTCAAGGCAGGAATGTATGAGTCATAACAGTATCTAATTCCATGGTTCTTGGGCAGATTCCCCTTCTGCAATCTGATGAAATTTGCACTTATTTATTTTATCTTTTTTTTTTTCGCGGTACGCGGGCCTCTCACTGTTGTGGCCTCTCCCGTTGCGAAGCACAGGCTCCGGATGTGCAGACTCAGCGGCCATGGCTCACGGGCCCAGCAGCTCCGTGGCATGGGGGATCTTCCCGGACCGGGGCACGAACCCGTGTCCCCTGCATCGGCAGGCGGACTCTCAACCACTGCGCCACCAGGGAAGCCCGCACTTATTTATATTGAAACCCTCCAACGGACCATGACTTATATTTAGCTCAGTCATATAAAATTTCCAGGGGAAGAACGTTCTCTATGCGGAAGATTTCAAAAGGACGATCAGTTTATATGTAACCTAGATCTTATCTTTTGCTGTTCATCTCTGAAGATCGTCTTGGAAAGACAGACACATTTTGTCTTTTAAACTCAACACCCTCAGCTTGATTTTAGTAAGTCAGAGCAGCCAAGTACACAAAACTTTACAGACCAATACTCTGATTTATAATATCCACAGAAGCAATTTGTTTTTCCCTTTGTGTGTATCTTTGAAGGATACGCCAGAGCACCAGGACTACCAAATCTCAGGAGAAATTTACTGAGAGAAAGAAAAAGCTGAGTCAGTGAGATTCTAAAGTATCTCAAGTGTTAGTCAATGAAAACCGAGTGTGTGTGTGGGGCGGAAGTCAATACTAGCTTTGAACAGTCTTAACAGTGAATAATGAAGACTGTTAAACATCACAACTGTACATTTAAAAAGCATTTACAATTAGCACTGAATGTAAGCTAAGTAGTATAGATTATTTCTTCTTCACTGTGTATTGAATGCAGGAACTGCAAGGATAATTACCAAGACACTAAATGAGCACCGTCAGTGACGACGGGGCAGAAAATCAGGATAAGTGAATAAAAAATGTGAAGAAATGCAAAGTTCACCTCTGGCAAACCAGAATTCTTTCAAAAAACTTAAAATCAAAGGACAGCACGTTTCCTACAAGAGGCAAAGGCAGAGTACATACGACAAGTGATATTTCTTTTCCTTTCTTTTTTTGGTATTTCTTTTACAGAGTCTACGAAAGTCTGATTTCTCTTTCCTACAGGGGCCTGTCACTTCAACTAACGACTGGCTTTGGGGCCATTCATAATTGGGTCACCCCACAGTGAAGGGGCTCAGTCTGAATGCTGTTTAGGGCCTCACGTAAGTGTAACTTCCCATAGTAAAAAGCCGTGAAGAATCTCTCCACGTACCCCTATTTGGAACACTGCCATCAATCCGCACATTATTAAACAAGTAGACGTCTCCCCAGACGGGCCAGTGTTGAGGTCCCCAGTCCTGACCTCAGGTTAAGATGAGGAGTGTCTCCAAGATGGAATTCTGGTAATCTGCATGAGCACGAGGCGCTTGTTGAGTCTTACCACTGGGAAGCTTCAGGAAATACTGCATGTTCCCAACTCCCTTCCCCCCAAAGCAAACAAACGGCAACAAACATAAATATACATGAAATAAATATATCCCTAAGAAATTAATCACTCAAGACAAGTTATGATGACTGACCCAGATTGATTTCCCAAGTCCACGTTACATGTGCATCCCTGCTAAGGCATGGGTCTGTTCTCGCGGGCACAGCTCTTCCAAGGCCAGCCATTCTCATCTTGTACTGACTTAATCGCTCTGCTCACTCAGGTTCCCGAGTCTCTCCTTATCACGAGGTCTTAGCCTCTTCATCACGCTCCACGGATCCCTCTTCTAATCATCTCCTTCCTCCATTTGAAGAAAATATATATTAGTTCCATATGCATCCAAAATGAAGGGAAAAAAAGCAACTGCTAACTCCTTGGTCTCTTTCAATAATTCCTGATCATTGGCTTTCAATGTTCAGAACTATCCACATTTGGAGTTTCTAGGAAATAAGAGATCAGATTGTAGCAAAGGCTACATAATTTTAAAAAACATTTTTGTTGTCATAATCTTATCACCACATTTCCCTCCTACCGTTTAATTAATATAAGGTGATGTTTCGGTAGTGTTTGGCCTCACTGGTGCGTCAGGCCACAAACTTGAGTTTGGTAACAATTTTAGTCCATTTGTATCAGATGTCTCAAGACATACACTACCCTGAGGAAAAAACGTTGGTCAATGACTTGCATCCAAGTCAAGAACTGACTTGCTCTGTGCTGGGTGCATCTGCTCCCCACCTATCAAATGGCTTCTCCCATTACACTGCTGAGGTTTAAGGAGGAAGCAGAGCTTCTGTTTGAATTAGAAGGAAACTGTCCCACCCAACTATGCCATGTTCATCTGAACAGATTATTAGAAAAACAAATAAAATGTGAAAATTGTGTATGGTATCATACAAAGAGTACGTACACACGCTGATCAGCCATTTTCAAGAAATATGTTAGTTCTTGAAGAAAAGTGATTGCTCAGATTTAGGAGGAAGAATGGAAACACTAATCTAAGCCATCAAAGCCCATCCCTGACATTTTAAAGTAATGAAATTCAAATCTGGCTTTTTATACTTATCTTGTACCATATTGATTCTAAATCACATGGACTTTTTCACAGCATGACAAAGCATGAAGCGTGCAGTTTGCCAAATCTTTTTTTGGTCAGAAGTAGCATTTATCTTGAGTCCTGTCAGTCAAGCAATGCCCACTCACCCATGCAGTGTAATAGTCGGAGCTAGATTTAGGAGGAATTTTCATAATTTTATTCTTTTCTTCCCTTAATAGGCAAACAAATCCTGGAGTGTAGGGGGACAGATAGAAACTGGAAATTATGACCTAATAAATCTGTGATCTCTGCTAGTTCAATCCCATACCAAACCAGGGGAGAGCATGGGGGAAATTCTGACTGTTAATTGCCAAGAATTATGGAAAATCTGAATAGTAGTTGCCAAGGTAGAAGCAGCAATAAAATGCCTTGAGATTGAAAAAGAGCTGACATTTGTCACTGTCTCTAGAACAATACCCTGCTCAGAGTAAGGCACACTGTATAACCTGGTAACTACTTCTCTACACAGCTCTGTAAAATGCTTTTACCCTTTGCAAACCGTTAGTCTGCACGTAACCTTTAATCTCGTATCAGAATTAAAAACTTGATACCCGTGGGGATAGATGATCGTGACGCACAGACGGCAGCCAACGCCTGGGATCCGTTTAGCTGTGTGTCGCTGTTTTCACTCATGTTGCCCTCATGCCAACTCAGTTCTGCCCCAATTCCAAAGTCACTCTTGGCTGGGTGGCTTTGGGTCTCCTCCTCCTATTTGGCCAACACACTCACTCATGCTGACTGTCACATCTGTGCTCCTGAAATGATTCCCCTGGTCCAGCCTCCCATCATTTCCCTGTTCTTAAAATGATGGTCTTGCTTGGCCCAAATCTGATCCCCCTCTGGGCTTTAGTTCCTAAGTCTGAGATTTTTGTCCCAGGCCCCTTATGGAATTCCTTTTTTTTTTGGGTAAACTGATAAACATTCCAACTCCATTCTTGGAGCTAAGACATCTACCTTAGACCCACTGATTTCTGCTAACCTATGACCTGACTGCCTAGCTCTTGTCACTCTCTGTCTTCAACATGCTACCCAAGAACAGACTCCCCAGATGTGGTCTGCCAGGTGGGCCATGCTACTGAGTTCCAGGCCTGTACTCTCTTTTAGGATATCCCATTGTAATCATGGGTTTGGAATAGGTTTTGACTTTTCCCCCTGACGGTAGTGCTAACTGCCTCTGAGATCATCCATCCATCCATTTTTTTTCATTCTTACCTATTAAGGGCTTACTTTATGCCAGACCCTATGCTTACTGCTGGAGAAACAACGCTTCCTAAAACAGACATTATCCCTGCTCTAGCAGGAGAGACAGATAATTAAACAATCGTAATACAATGTGATAAGTGGTTCTCCACTCATTTTCCTGAGTAGGTAGGGTCAATGCCAAGTTCCCAAATGCTCTCTATTGCCCTGTGAGCACCAAGTTATATCTTGCTGAGGCCAAACAGGATAATGTTTTCAGTTCTCTTATTGAGACGTTTAGGGGGAAAATAATTTCAAGTCAGGAGAGCAAGCATTCATATTATACGCATATTTATATAAGAACCCCCTAGATTTGCATGGAGTTTTACAATATGCAAATCCTTTTGTTTACAGATCTTATTCGATCTTCAGAGCACACCTGTGAGGTACAGGCAGGGTAGGCATTATTTTCATCCTCGTTTTATAGAAAAGAAACTAAGGTTCCTAGAAGGTAAAATAGCTTTGATAAAGTTTAGAGCTGAAGCTAAAACAAGGTTTAATATTGCTAACATGAAATTCTATCCATTTTTAAAATAATTCAGTAGAAACTTGTACAGTTTCTAAAATCTTAGTAATGGCAGTTTGAGGTATTACTATCTATATTTTGAAACAGGTTAATGCTCACAGGATAGCCTTGCATGTCACCTGTTCTGGAAAGGTGAGGAGCTCTAAAGTATTGATCTATCCTCCAGTAAATGTTTATTGCTTCAATCTGTGAACCCAAGTGGGGAGGTGGGAAGATGAAATAACTTGTCTTTGAAAGATGTGAGATCATCACCACACACTCACAGAAACAGCAGGGAGCTCTTGAGACCTTTTCCAAAGAACACTTGGAGACGTTGATTCAGGCTGAAGCTGTATTGTGGCATCTTCCTCTCCATCACCCCTACTGGTGAAGACACCCCCTCTTTTACCACCTGTTGCCATATTTAGAGTCAGCAGAATGTATTGTTATATGTTGTCTGCTGCTTCTTTTCCATTTTTTCCCCCTTCACATACCAATATTCATTTCTCCAAACAGCCTGCATTCTTGAAACTTCAGTTAAAAAAGTTTCCTTTCAGGGTCAGCCTCCTTCAATCCACAAGAGTCAGTAAAAATTTTAAGATGCCAAGCTACTAGGCAAAAATCAAAGGTGTTCTACACCATCATATTTTGGCTAATCCATTCTTTTGTGTATTTTATTTCTGGAATGATGGTAAAAGTATGGCAGTTGACATCACATAGTTGAAATATCGTAAAATACGGAATTTAAAATTTTTGTGTGGAATCTGTATCTGCAGATAAAACTTCAAATGATTTTATGATGCCATGATTACTTTGAAGAATATTACAGAAATTTTAAAAGTTGTTTTATAACTCTTGAATTCTCTTAAGCAGAGAGCAACCTGACAACTATTGGGGTGAGGCCAAAGGGAAGTGTGATTGCCACCCTCTTACTTCTATGCCATTTGCCTCAGGTGACTTTTGTCACTTGGTTTTGCAGAATGGAGAACATTCTCTTGATGGTTCTCACTTGCTCTCTGATCCTTCAGGTATGAATATCCATTCTCTGAAGAGTTTCTGAGTGGTACTATTAAGAAATTGTCCCCATGGGAGCCCCATGAGTGATACCAAGCTGGCGGGGTGGGGGACCCAAATCTCTAATGATGTGGGTTATTTTAAAATTAAATATTTTTTTCTCAAGGCATTTAATCAAAAGTCTCCTCAGGATGGCAAAGTAAGCCACTGATCTGTCTTTGAAGAGCGCATAGTTCTTCCACATTGAAAAGAATCCCTATTCTGTATGGATTAGATTAGTTCATAGAACAGCTTCATGAAAATAACTATAGAAAATCAACAAGTATAAATCATAACTATACAATATATACATAGAGAAACAAAAGAGATATATCATTCCTTTAGGAAGAGAAGCAAACACTGGTTCAAACATTAGCATAAATTTAATGAAAATTCCCTGTAATTTTACTGTTTTCTCAACTATTACACTAAAAGTGTAAGAAGACCCAAACACACCCAAAATGACGACGCTAGATGATAATCTGAGTTGACATTGTTCCGATTTGGTAACATTTAAAATTTAGCTCAAGTTTCAGCCACAATATCACAGCCTTCACAATATCCCTTCTTTAATAACATTTGACTCAAAGAAAATGAACAGTATGTTCATTATTTGAGCACCATCTTTGGAAATGCATTCTCTTAGAGTGGTCCAAAGAAAATTCTCTTTTTATATTTATGAAGCAGGCACCAAAACCTTGAATCAAACTGAGATCACATTTTAAGATTTAAACACTCTTTCAATAAGTATTTATCCTGCAACATTATATTATGGGGTTTGGGAACAGAAAGCTGATAGGATATTTTCTGTTCTTAAGGAGTTTTCAGTGGGAAGCGGTACGTGTCAGCATATGTTCTGACAGCAAATAATTCTAAACATCCCAGTGACAACAGAACGCAAGCTTATTTCTGGCTCACATGCTATGACCAGAGAAGTTGCCGGGGGGCTCTGGTTACTGCAGTCACTGAGGGCACAGGCTCACAAAGGTTTCATCTGGACGTAGCTTTCCGAGTTCACCAGAGCAGTGGGAAGAGACTGGGGGCTGCACACTGGCTCCTGAAGTTTCTTCTCTGCAGTGACATGGCATCTCTGTTCATAATTTTGGCCAAAGCAAGTCCTATAGTCACATCTAACTTTAAAGAGGACATGTGTGACTCTACCATGTGCTCAGAAGAGTTAGTGATATCTGATAACCAGCACTAATGTTCCAGCAGAATGATGAGACACAACCAGAATGTGTGGGCCACTCCAGTGTCCCTCATGCCATCAGAGAGTCCAGTGAAATGGGCCATCTCAAAGTTTTAAGAAAAACGTCAGAATGCCCTGATTCGCTTAGAATTACATTGCCATAAAGTGGAGAGGTGGAGAGTACAGATGGATGCATCACCTTCACCCCATGTTACCAGGGCTGATTCTCTAAATGTCAGTCAGAGATTGAGACAGGCTGGGACCTGGGACCCTTTTCTGCAGTGCTTGCACCTGGACAAACGTCCTCTGGAGCAACAAAATGCAAAGGAACTATAAGGGACTAAAAATAACTGAGTGCATGTGCAGCTGGAGCAAATTCTGGACAGCAAGATACAAAAAGACCAAAACAAAACAAAAAAACCCCAACTGCCACTTCTGAGCCGGGAGCAAAAACAGGGTACTGCACATGCCCCCTGAACTCAACACCACCAAAGGGGTGGGCAGACTACCTAAACCAGGACTCCGATCTGACCGCTGGACACAGCCCCACACTCACTCCATATAAGGAACCAGCCCGCCCCCAATCGGCGAGCGAGCAAGGGAACCTGTTACTTGTTTTCGCTCCCTCCTGTGGCTGCAGGAGCCCCAGTAAAGCTTTGCCTGAATTTCTTCACTGGCCTCTTATCAATTTCTACTGACGGGAGAAGGTCAAGAACGCTGGTCGGTATCAAGATGATGACTCTCACAGAGGAGGACTGTGCTCTGATAAAGGTGTGTAAATACAGGGAAGATGGAAAAACAGAGGGTTGTCTTCACATTAAAGATAGATACATAGTCACACGGTATGTTGATCTGGGTCTGCTCTGAAGCAGAGGCCAAAGATGAGATTAACTGTGCAAGAGATTTATGGAAGAGGGAGCTAAAAATGGTGGGTAGGGTGTGTGGACTTCAAAGTAGGCCTGATGACTGAGGAAGGACAGAGGAAAGGGAGGAGGGGTCTTAGAGTGCAATGCATTTCTAGGAAAGGTTTGGGCAGGCTGACGGGAGGTCCACAAGCCAAAGCCACTCGCAGGAGGGTCCTCCCCTGTTCACTGGTCGGGCCTGTCTTCATGGTCCTGATGTGCTCAGTCACTGGCTGAAAGCGGCACAGGGGAAATAGGACTTGGCACAGCTGTGGTGGGAGAACCAAGGCAGAGAGCTGGGCCCTCAGACCATGACGCACCTACAGTAAGAGATGTAAAAGGGAAGAACAAATCTGACTTCATACTGGATCTGTTTCTTTTCCTTTAACCTTTGTATTCTATTGCTTTTGCAACAAAAATGTTGCCTATAGCCCGAAATATACAGAACAGCCCATTCTTAAGGCTCTGACCTTTAAAGGTATAACACGTTCCCCTTCATATAGAGATAAAAAGTTGCAGAACAGAGAATAACATTTGTCTTGTTGGAGGTTGACAGGAATGTCATGACCTGACCTATATGGACAGCTGCAAGAACAAAGGATTCTGATACCAAGAAGTCTGAAACAACCAACCACACCTCCTCCCCTTTTAGTATAAAAGAAGCCTGAATTCCAACTCGGGTAAGATGGTTCTCTGGGACACGAGTCCACCATCTTCTTGGGCTGCTGGCTTTCCAAATAAAGTTGCTATTCCTTGTCCCAACAACTTGTCTCTCAATTTATTGACCTGTCGTGTGGTGACCAGTACAAGCTCGGACTCAGTAACAACGTGAACGGTGTGTTTTTAAGGCCACCACACTTGGTGCTCAGAGCTTGTCAATTCCAGGATTAGCACTGGTCTTACTTGGAGAGCACAAAGGAAGTTAACAACCGGTGCGCTAATAAGCAAACTTTAGAGGTTAAGGAATGGTAATTCATCATGGAAACCAAAGCACTGCCATCTGGGGCTGCAAGCTGAGTCCTTGTGTTGTCAGGATGCCCATAAACTTGGCTAAGGGAACCCTGCATAAGAGGAAAGTCGCCTTTATTTATCTGAATATATAAGATGCAGAAGAGAGAGGATTCTGTATTTAATTTCAAATACAAACCATTTCTCATTTAATTTCACCCACCTGAAACACCCTTAATGGATCTAACAACTATCCAGTTTTCTAAGGTCTAGCATCGGCACTCCAAAGCCCTGTTGCCCTTGATCTGATATTCTATAGGATTGATATTCTACAGAGATTTTCTATACCACAATCTAGTCCTTAGGTTCTACCTTGGTTTTCTCACTAACTGATTCTCATTTGGATTAAAAGGATAATATCTTTTTTTTTTTTTTAATGAGCATCGCTTTAGCTTTTATTTTATGTATTTTTAAAAATTTTCTGGATGTGCCACGGCATGAGGGATCTTAGTTCCCCAATCGGGGATCGAACCCAAGCCCTTTGCATTGCAAGCATGGAGTCTTAACCACTAGACCACCAGGGAAGTCCCAAAAAGATAGTATCTTTCTATCCTTTTTTTTAAATTTGAGTATAGTTGCTTTACAATGTTGTGCTATTTTCTACTGTACAGCAAAGCGAATCAGTTATATGTATACATATATCCTCACTTTTCTGGATTACACGATAGTATCTGTCATATCCTACACTTTCCAATCAGCTTTTATAATAAAACTATGATATGTTAATATATAATATAAAGAATGCATATGTTAATATATACATAAATAAGCACACCCTCCATCCCCACATAAACATATTCCTCTTCTGATTGTTCCTATTTTGCATTTATCGCTATCTGACATACTGCATATATTTACTCTCTTTTCATTTAATTGTTGTAAATGATTAAATGTAATCAATGGAATATAGACTGCAGGAGGGCAGGATTACTTGTCTGTTTGCTGCCAGATCTCTAGGCTTGTAATTGTTTCACTTAATAGGTTTTCAGTACATATTAACTGAATGAGTGAATTGTATACTTTGTATTTTGGTATAAATTTTAAATCAGGTATATTAACGTTATGCTGTGCCTGGCTGTGTTACACGCCCCGGTACAACGGGTGATGAATATTAAACAGGTGACATCGGTTCTGTGTAGGCGTTCAGCGTCGTGGAGCAAAGACTCCAAATCTATTATACTGTATGTATAATACACAGTGAGCGATGTTACGTACTTTTATATATGTTTACATTTTGAAGCTGTAACTTTAACCTTCTGATTTCCAGATATTTGAAATATCAACAATAACGCGGACTGATTTAGATGTTTAGGTTATTTGCAGGTACTGATAAACATGAGGCACAAACATGTATTTTTTAAACATGTATGATAAAATATACTCTACAATATACATTGTAGCCTAAGAATGGTTTTATTTTGTAGTGACTGTGTCATAAATAATAATGGAAATGAAGAGGAATCATTTAGGGAAACAAAGAGCCTGAACAGAGGGAAGTAGATGAGCTGGTCTTTGATCTCTACTGCCATCTGCTGTGTGTTGGGAAAACAGCAACAAAACGTGTCAAACGTCTAAAGCCTGAGAGCTGGGAAGGCCTTTAGAAACCATCCAAACCAACTTCTGCAGGTACAGGTGAGAAAGAGGGACGTGAGAAATTAAGTGACTTGCACATTTGTTGCCTGTCTTGTTACCAGCAGAGCAGAATGTGGAGGAAGTGCTGTTTAGTGGCAAAAACACGCGTTCTGGACTCAGATAGGCTTAGTTTATAGCATTTTAGCTGCCTGGCCTTAAGCAAGTTACTTAAGACTTTCTGAGTTTTATTGTCCTTTTGGGATGAATAATATTTACACTATATGATTTATATGAGAATTAAATGTGATTTCTCTCCTTCCTTCCTGCTGACTGAAAGAGATATTTCCATACAGAGAACAAGGTTTAATCCACAAAGAAGATAAAATAATCATAAACATATAGAACAACATAGCTTCTTAAATATCTGAGGCAAAAATAATAGGCACAAGGGATCAAAACTCATGTTGGGAGACTTTACTACATGGCTCCTCAGAGATCTACTTATTTAAACAATAATTTAAATAATTTAAATAATTGATTTAAAACAATTTTTAAAGGTGAGGACCGAAGTACTGTTTCTCAGACTTTAGTGACCACAAGAATCATCAGAAACGAGCCCTGCATAGAATACTGGTGTTACTATGAGGTCGTAATCTTTATTCACATCTCTACTCAACCAAGATATACTTCTGTAGGAACCCCTGATAGCTTGCAAAGAATGTATTTTTTATCAGAGGTAACCCAAGCTAACGTGGGAGACTGACTACACGATAATTTTGGTCTATTTTAGGTATTTCAAAATTTTACTATTATAATTCTGTAACTGTGAACATCAATATTTGACTTATTGGGATTTTTAGAAAAGGGAAAATACTTATCTAAAACCTAAAGGGTAAATGTAATACATACATATATACACATGTGTATGCATATTTTATATTTGAATATACATCTGTATATATATATTCATAAACCTGATTAAAATATGTCTTGAAAAAGCAAAATTATTGAGAAATCCTTGGTCCCTATGTGAATTTTTCCTTGGGATGATTTAAATATTAACACTTTCTCATAAGGAGATAATATACACATCAAAATGATAAACGGATAAATCTTATAATTGTTTATATTTCTCCTGGTCAGTTGTCCATTTGCTATTTATTTGTTCGTTTGTTTTTTGTTTTGTTTTGCGGTACGCGGGCCTCTCACTGTCGTGGTCTCTCCCGTTGCGGAGCACAGGCTCCGGACGCACAGGCTCAGCGGCCATGGCTCACGGGCCCAGCCGCTCCGCGGCATGTGGGATCTTCCCGGACCGGGGCACGAACCCGTGTCCCCTGCATCGGCAGGCGGACTCTCAACCCCTGCGCCACCAGGGAAGCCCCCATTTGCTATTTAAAATGCTTTATAATTTAATGATGTGAAATACAGCTAATCAACTCTCAGACCACCCAGCACAACGTTCATTCCCATATCTCTCAAGAAATACAGGCCAGCGTTCTTTCAGGAAAATGATGTGGCTTTCATTCTACGGCAGAATTACCTCTAATAAACAGTCCCATTATTTTAGCGATTCCTATTTCATAATGTATAACAATTACACTATTTTGAAATCCCCGACTACAAAAAAGTTCTCCTGTGACATTGCAACATGTCCAGAAGATAGGCTTGCTTGTCTGAGCTATCTTGAAGGAGAAGGGCAAGAGACAATGAGAGCCTTCTTACTTGCAGGCTGTCATTATGATTTCTGAACTCTGTTCAAATATCCATTCACGTTACAGAGAGAATGTCAACTCTGTAATTCAAAATTCCCATTGTTCCTTAAGTATACTGCAGCCCCTACAGCTGTAGTACGAGAGAAGGGTTTTCGTCTGACTTAAGGTCATAACTTTCTCTGCCATTGAAAAGTATTTCTTTATACAGAGGATAAAGAATGTGCTCACATGTGTGTGTCTCAATTTCAAGGGAGTTTAAGTAAGTTGCATACGGTCAGAGTTAGAAATGCTCGAGTCAGAACTTGGGTTCTGGAGTGAGTCTGCTTGGATTCAAAATCTGGCTCCCCCAGGACAAACAGTGTGACGGCAGGGAGGTTTCTTAACTTCCCTGAAGCTCAGTTTGCTCTTCTGTAAAAATGGTGCATGATAATGGACCACGGAGGTTAAGATGGGGTGGAGAACAGGGAGACTGTGAACTGTAGAAAGAGGCAAGACTGGGCTAACTGGATGGCATAAGCTCGCATTACTATTCATCATTTTTTATATTTATGCTGTTACTTATAGATGTCTAAGTAACCCAGATCTTAATCCATAACCAAATTACACAAATAAAAGCAGGGTTTGGCAAATGCCAGTTTCTGATGCAAATTAGATTCGAAGGTAAAAATCTACATAAACCCTAGAAGACACAGCTGTTTATCCAAGAGGCAAATGGAATTAAGAGTTCACACTTTGGTAAGGAGAGAACGAAGATATTAAAATGTCCTGTCGTCCCTAACATAGCACGTTCTTCCAGAAAGAAGATGAATTCATTTTAATCCTCCAACTTCACACTTTCAAATCAGGAAAGTCACCTTCAGGCAGTGCTATCTGAGGATAATGAAGGGGGGAATAAAAAACAAAGAAGCAAATCTAAAAATTCTGACACAAGTGTTTTAATGTATAACTCAAAGTGACCTTATTTTAATGTTGGCTGGAAACAAATAAGCAAAGCGATTCTTTACACACTTAACAAACTAAGTAGACAGAAGTTCTAGAAACTTCCTATGAGTGATTTTCTTTCAACATCAGCTGCTCAGTAAGAAATAGAAAAAAAAACCCCAACAAACCAACTCTGTTGACACTGGGAGGAAACAACATTTAGATACTAACAATCTTTCTGTTTTGGAGCTCCTTAGTCAGATGAGTCAATGAAAGTCAGATTATTTATAGCAAAGATTTTCTTAGTTCACAACTTAAACTCTGATAATTTAAACACCACAAACTACTAACCTAGTAAGACTTTCTGGAGATAAAATGGAAACAAAAAGAATGAAACAAAGTCAGCGTTTTCAACCAAAAGGTGTAAGGTGATGGTGAAGGTAGTGAAGAACAAATAAGTTCTTTCTAACTTACTTATGAGCTGATATCCTTATTTATAGGAATAGATTATTTTGAAGAAAATAAATGAAATTCATCTTTTCCCCACAACCAATACTTTATAAAACTTGAAATACTTACTCATCAAGAGATATGCAAAGGAAGCAAAAGCAAAAATAAACAAATGGGACCTAATCAAACTTAAAAGCTTTTGCACAGCAAAGGAAACCATTGATAAAATGAAAAGACAACTTACTAAATGGGAGAAAAATACTTGTAAATGATATGACCGATAAGTGGTTAATATCCAACATATATAAACAGCTCAAACAACTCAACAGTAAAAAAACAAAAACAACCCAATTAAAATATGGGCAGAAGACCTGAACAGAAAATTTTCCAAAGAAGATATTCAAATGGCCAACAGGTACATGAAAAGCTGCTCAACATCACACTGATCATCAGGGAAATGCACATCAAAACCACGATGAGGTATCATCTCACACCTGTCAGAATGGCCATCATCAAAAAGATCAAAAGTAACAAATGTTGGCAAGGATGCACTCCTGGTGGGAATGTAAGTGGTGTAGCCACTGTGGAAAGCAGTATGGAGGTTTTTCAGAAAAAATAAAAATAGAACTACCATATGACCCAGAAATTCCACTTATCCATATATCTGAAGAAAACAAAAATGCTAATTTAAAAAGTAACATGCACCCCAATGTTCACAATAACATTATTTACAATAGCCAAGATACGGAAGCAACCTAAGTGTCCATCAACAGATGAATGGATAAAGAAGCTATGGTGTGTGTGTGTGTACACAGACACACACACATATACACACACACACAGTGGAATATTACTCAGCCATAAAAAGGAATGAAATCTCCCCATTTGCAACAATATGAATGGACTTGGAGGGCATTATGCTAAGTGAAATAAGTCAGAAAGAGAAAGCCAAATACTGTATGATAACACTTATATGTGGAATCTAAAAATTACAACAAACTAGTGAATATGACAAAAAAGAAAGAGATTCACAGATATAGACAATGAACTAGTGGTTACCAGTGGGGAGAGGGAAAGGGGGGAGGGGCAAGAAAGGGGTAAGAGATTAAGAGGTACAAACTACTATGTGTAAAACAAGTAAGCTACAAGAATATACTGTACAACACAGGGAATACAGCCAACATTTTATAGTAACTATAACTGAAGTATAACCTTTTAAAATTGTGAATCACTATGTTGTACACCTGAAACTTACATAATATTATACATCAACTGTACCCCAATTAAAAAAAAGAGATATGCATGCAGAAGATATGAGAATGCTTCATGTCAAATAAAGAGCTTTGAACTAGGGGCCAAGAGGTGCGGATTCCAGATCTAGTTCTACTAACTGCCCAAAGCAGGATAAGTTTATTTACCTCTCTGTGCACCAGCGACTTTTTTTTGGGTCACATTATTGGATGGACATATTATGTACGAGGTTCTTTCTACTTCTAATACTCTAGTTAGACACACTGTTTAATTCTATGGTATCTCAGGGGTTGAAGGGCTTCGGCAAGCTTCTCTCACTTAAATTTTCATAAAAATGGCTGAAGGGAGGGAGAATCTGCTTCACAGTTTTCTGAAAACCTAACAGCAAGAAACTAATAGCAAGAAATCTTCAAATGTTTTAATATGATTGCTCATTCTAGACTTCTGAGCTATGACTGGGTCAACCTTTCTTTACTGTGTGAAAAGAAATAACTAGGAAAGAAATGAAAATACTTCCTTTTCCTTCCTTTCTTAACACATATAACAAACTAAAAACCATTCAACCAAGTGGAACAGAAAATGACCTGAATCTCAAATCACTAGAAAAAGTTTTAGCAGCTACACTCTATTTTCTGTTCCACTCCAAGTGGAACAGAAAATGGCCTGAATCTCAAATCACTAGAAAAAATTTTAGCAGCCCCACTCCATTTGAATGCACCCATAGTTCTTTATGGCTACAATGAGATCGGAAAAATGGGACTGGGCTCCCAATTCCTTTGATTATTTCAGTTGCAGGTACACTGTTCCCAAAATATAGATAGTAAATGGTGAGTGACAACAATCTCATTGAAAAAAATCAGAGACAGCTTGTTTTGTCTGGCATGACTGGTCTGGGAAATGACGGCAAGCACAGAATGCTATTCATTCTAGAACTAGAACTCACTCTAGAACGTAAGTATTAATAACAACATTAAGTAAGACAATAACAGATTCAATGTTGATATTTCTTTCCAGCAGCAATAAGCCAAGCACTACTTCTCATCATCACAAACAACTTGTTCAGTTGTATTTAAATGCAACCTGAATTTGCAATGCTTTCCTAGAGACATGCTGATTATCCAGAAAAGAATGTAAAGATTACCAAAAAAATCAGAATCTGTTGTCTGCAATCTAAGAATGGAGCTTATTGTCAGATCTGGACCTGAGATAGGAGATAGCAGGGCCCCAGGCTGAGCAGCTGGACCTTGTCTCCTGCTGGTACTTCAAGACAAAGACAATGGCAGGAGCAGGGCTCTGCTTGAGTAAAAGATAAGGAGGCCACATTTTTCTTGGGATCAAGGAGACCTCCCAGACCACACGTGCACAGAAAAGATCCTCAGGGGTCAGGGAAGGGAGGGGTCGCCAGCCCCTAATACATCCTGCCAACCTCCCAGAAACCCTGGAATCCATCATGGCTAAAAGGTGTGCATGCACATCAGGAAGGGCCCTGACTCAGACCAGATATGGGCAACAAGCAAGATGACTGGCCAGAGGGAACCTGGAGAAATGCCCCCATATAAGCAATTGAAGCCATTCCAAAAGCATGCAGCTCACTCCAAGCCTGCCCGCGTGTTCTTCCACACATACTTTGCTTCTCATAAACGCTTTCCCTATTTCACTACCTCCATCTCTTTGCTGAATCCTTTCTTCAAAGAGGACAAGGACCGAGGTCCTGTTTCAAGCCCGCTGGCCCTCATAGTCTAGGGGTTAGGATTCAGTGCTCTCACTGCCACAGCTCGGGTTCAATTCCTGGTCAGGGAAATACGATCCTGCTTCAAGTTGCTGCACCCCATGCCCACACCCCCCAAGATCAGACCTACGAGAGCTCTGGGGTTTCTTCCAGAGTTGACTCTCACTATCTCACCTTATGTCATCTCTTTCTTCTCCTTCCTCCTCCTGCTGCTCCTTCCCCATCACCACCGCCAATGCTAGTACCTTCCTGAGACTCTTGTTTTCTGACGGCTCTCTCCTCTCCAGCGTGCCGTGAGCTGTTTCACTTTTTTAGTTCTCAGCTCAGTTTCCCCCACATATGCTGTTTTTCTTGTCTTGTTAGCATGACACCATATATCTTATTTTTTAGAAATTATGTGTAATGGAGAGAGCTCACTACACTTGGTCCATTTGACTGGATCTGGTATAGACTTTCTAGAACTGAAAGTTAACAAAGGTCTGATAAGAGCCTCATCTACCTCATCCATATACCTTGTAAGTGTTGAAACTGTATTTTCATGCATGCGCTTGACTTAAAACGAGGAATTAATCCAATGAAGGAGAGAAAAACAAAACAAAACACCCTAATGTGAAAGAGCTAAGTTTTGGAAAATGAAGGTTTGCATGTTGTATCTGGAGGCATCATCACTAATGCTTTTGCCTTGATAGAAATACGTTGCCCTCTGCACTTCCGTTAAGTTGTCCGCCCCTTTTTCGTCTTCCACACACCCTGTTTTCTTTCTTTTTTCATCGTGTCTACCACTATTTGTTATTCTATAATAAGTGCCTGTTTGCTGGATGTTTGTTTCCTTTGCAGACTGAAGGAGGCCACAAGGGCAGGAAATGATTCTGCTCAGAATAGGTCTCCAATAGATTCTGGTTCAATTAATTTATGAATGGATCACCTTCATGCTATGCTATCCAAAGGGTCATGGTTAAAGAATCAGATTTTGTCCTTTGATTATTTTATCTTCTAAATGCGTTTAATTAATGCAAAAATGTTAAGGAAATGGATTAAATAAATAGGTTAAATATCCAATGAGTTTTTTAAATGACATTAATTTTATAGGCATTCAACTCTAAGTAGAGAAGAGCCATGTTTGAAATCAACATTCCCATTGGCGTTTAACTTCCTAAATCTTAAAGATGATGCTAGGAAAAGTAAGCTATTTAGAAGTTTAAAGGTGCCAAAGCACTTATGTAAATTTAAACTATTACGTCATTTCTATATTTAGGCATTCTGTAAAAGTAAGCATTTGGTACTCAAGAGCTCTGAACCACAGAAGTGACAAGTCCACCTAACAGGAATTTAAACAGGCCATGTAAACCGTCAGATGCCAACACTCATGGTAGAATATGGACTAGACATTGAGGGCAATGGTCTGACTGCTGTGAAAAATGTCACGAAGTTTGCAATGTTAGGGGTTTTCCTATTCATTGAAAAAACCAGATACTTCCCTAGGTGCCTTTTTAGTTTTCAAAGTTTAAGGTAAACCAGATCTTTCCTCAGGGAAGTAAGTTATTTAAGGCTTAAGGGACTTGACAGAGTTACAATGGAATCTAATATCCTCACATATATGCTTCTAGAGAGGCTATTCCGTGTAACTGATAAATTGACACTGAAATGTTAGAAGGTTAAAGCACCTACAATTGAAAACTGAGGGAAGCAGGGCCAGCATTAGATCAGCTGATGTGACTCATAAAACTCTGCAGGACACATCTTCAAAGTTCCACCCACTTATATTTAAAAGAAGTCATAGAATAGCTGGCCCAGTTTAAGACAAGTGGCCATAAAGGACACTCAGGATCTCTGGGGAGGGACGTAACTCCCCATGACAACTCCAGTGAAACCAGGGTTGACAATCTCCAGTGCAGCTTAAAGTGTAAATATGGAGTGAAGCAGTAGATGTTTCAGACACTGGATCTAATTAAATCCTCAAAGTCTCCATTTTGCAGATGAAAAAACTGGCGCACAAAGAGGTTATATAAACGTACATGGTAGCACGAGTGCCACAATATTACAAAACACCAATAGTCTTTGTCATTTACTTTGAAGTCACTTCACCTAACCTTGAAATCTAATACTCAGTAATGTTTCTTGGGTGGAAAAATGGAGGGTTTGAGCGAGGAAGGTGAAGATATGAACACAGAAATAGATGTGTGTTTCCTTAAAACCTGAGAATTCTCAGGTAACACAGTTTGCCACGTCCAGATTTATGCCCTGTGATTTAGTCCCCACGTGGACCAGTTAGCAGTTCTCTATTTTCTGGCCACAGATCAGATTCCTAAACTTTGACTGTTTTACAGACATGTTCTCCTGTTCATAAAGCTTAGGTGATGAGAGTGTGGTTTGATGATTAAGAGACCATCGTTGTTGCTGGAAGACCCCACATACGGACAAGGGCCAGTTAGAAGCATGAGTTTCCCATGTAAATTCAAGGCAAAGGAAGGTGGATGGGGCAGGGTTGAGCTCTGAGCCCCATGAGGTATATGCTCACCATCCATCCTCCATCAGCTTGTGGAGAGAAGGGAACTAGGAAAGAGGTGGTGGGAGGGGGTGTGTTGGAATTCTTCCCATGGACGTGAGCCAAGGGGCCACTTTCAGTTTTCATGTTTATTCCAGATCCAGGATTTAGTCCTTGGTTCAGGTGAAAAAGATATCTTGCGTACACAGTAGAGTCATAGGAACAGAGGTAGATCTCCTGACCAGGGGAGAGAAAACAAGCAAAAAGAAAGCTGTGCTTCTGATCTTTACACATTGGAGCATTACAAAATGCTCATCTATTTCCACGTGAATATGAGGTTACTTGAGTGTGTCTGTCCAACTTCAATGTGCGTAAGAATCACTAGCCTGTAACGATAAGATTTCAGAGACCCAAGGCCAGAGTCTCTGATTCAGTAAATCCAGAGTGAAGACAGGAACCTGTAATTTAAACAATTTCCCGCTAGTGAAACTTACACACTCTTGGAGAAGACAGTGGCCCAAACCACCCATTAACTAGCAGATGTACCTCTGAAAATAAATTTGCCATGGTTTAATTCAGGATATTAAAGTGTTTGTTCATCAAATTCTTCTCAGTTAAGAATGTTCAGAAATAAGTAAACAATAAAATTGGTATTATAAGCTGCCTAGGAGCCATTTCTTCTCCTTTTGCTGGGTAATTTCCACGTTTAAAGAAAATTTCAAGTTCGAGTTTGTTCTATTAAAAAGGCTTTACGACATTTATTCAAAGAGTCACACTCCTTTTTACCAAGAATGTGAAGTGAGGGAACAACTGATTCGAAGTTCTTCTTTATGCCCCGAATTAGACACTGTGCAGTGCTTTCCTCTGTACTATTTGCTCTTGAGGAACGAGGATTGAATTTTAAATCCTATTTCACTGCGCCACACTGTTGCTCGTCACGAAATACCTTATTTTTGATAATGGGAGCTATCCAAAGTCCAAGATAAATTAAGGAAATAAACAGGAATTTTCTAGATGGTTGTTTGCCTCTGCAGGAGGGGAGGAGTGTAATTTCGATAAGCACCAGGTAGCAAACCAGATGGTGTCGCGTGGACCAACCCTTCCCTTTCTACTTTTTGTAAATTTTCACTCCTCTGACTCTACAAAGCCCCAGCTTGCCCCCCACTCCCTACCACCTCATCCTCCCTTCAAAGTGACCAGTCACCTTGGTACAAAGTGAGTTAGAGTTTGGTTCACACTGGATTCTTGTCCCTGCTACAATAGCGTACTACCGAGTAAAATCTGTCCTTACCACTAGCCTCTGGCTTTGTTTGACACCAGGCACTGCACCGGATCTTTCACCCTTTAAAGACCCCTTTAGAGGGCCTCCATTTTTGCAGAAGGGGGAAATGAGGCTCTGACAGGTATAGCTGGTGTCAGAACAAGATTCCAACTGAGACCTACTTCCCTCCCGAGTGCGTACTCTCTTTGGGGCTGGCTTCATTGCATGGGCAACTTGCACGGGTGCACAGGACCCCATGCTTGGAAGTGTCCCCTGCTTGGTCTAATGCTCTGCTGTAGCTGCCTTGAAATGCTTAATAACTTTTGAACACAGGGCTCTATATTTTCATTTTGCACTCGGCCCTGTAAATTATGTAGCTCACTTCATTTCCAGGGCCTGCTTCAGCCTAGAAATCCCCCAAACATTTCAAACTCGAAGCTAGAAATTCTGATGAAGTTCTACTAAGAAGGAATAAATGTACATATGATCCCCACTATAAATGAGGGGCAGAGTAGGAAGCTGCTCAGGGCAAAAACGCCTGCAATAGTCCACCTAAGTGTTGGTAAGGATTTATCACAAATAAAGATTTGATCTCCTGATAAATTCTGCTGTTTAAGTTTCTGGCCAAATGACTTAGTTCTAATTTTATTTTGTTTCGTAATATTGGCTTTTAACATCTTCTGGTTACAACAGGGACAGAGCATTCCTACTAGGAGCTCATCTTTCTCTAAAAACAATGTACCTTTTTTTGATAATAAAAGTAATGTATGTTTCTTGTGGAAAATATGAAGAAGAAAAAGAATCACCCATAGTCAGCTAAGTGGAGAAAATATTTTGTTACATATCATTTTTTCTTAGGAATTGATATGTGTCTAGGTACACATTTTTATTTTTACTGATGTCTGTCTATTGATCGGTCAACTAAGGGCTTGATCTATCATCTACCTACCTGGAATCACAGAATTTATGGTTTCAATTTGAATCCTGTGGTTTTCTTTTTTCATTTAATTTATTCTAAGGATTTCCCTTATAGGGAAAAAGGCTTCTTTACAAGAACCTGTTTAACAATCTATTGTTAAAAATTAGATTTGTTCTCTTTCTTTTTGTTTGTGCGGTACGCGGGCCCCCCACCGCCGTGGCCTCTCCCGCCGACGCGCAGGCCCAGTGGCCACGGCTCACGGGCCCAGCCGCTCCGCGGCACGCAGGATCCTCCCGGACCGGGGCACGAACCCGCGTCCCCCGCATCGGCAGGCGGACTCCCAACCACTGCGCCACCAGGGCAGCCCTGCTCTCTTTCTTTTTAAAAGTTGTTTTTATAATTGGCTCTGAATGCAAGGCGCAGGTATCAATTACATTCAGGATGGTTAACGGAGAACACGTTGCATACTCAGAACTGCAGATTATAAGTCTATGAATCAGGAGGGTTTTCTGTACTTACAGGACATAAATTTAGAACAGATCATTCTATATTGTTCTATATATACCAGAAGAAAATTACTGAGGCAGACCAGGCTGTCTTGGTGCAAGCGAATGGTAGAATTAAATGCGTAAAGGAGAAAGGAGCGGGAAAATACTCTTTCCAGAATCTATCCAAATGTCAACCTCTTTAAATCAAGAAACTAATTATTGACTGCACAGACAACTCACCAAGGCAGAAAAGAAAACGTGGAGAGTCTTGGGGTTTATGTCCCCCAAGCAGTGATTATATGCATCGGCATCCAATTCACTTACATGTTAATTAGAGGCTTTATTTTCATTGAAGAATCTGCTTCCTTTGTTTAATTCAGCTAAACCAGCTCAAAAAGAAGCTTGCTACTTAGGAAACCTTTATCCTCTCTTTATTTTTATTTTAATTTTAACATCCTTATTGGAGTATAATTGCTTTACAATGCTGTGTTAGTTTCTGCTTTATAACAAAGTGAACCAGCTATGCGTATACATATATCCCCATATCTCCTCCCTCTTGCGTCTTCCTGCTATCCTCTCTTTATCACAGGAAAAATCTTCTTTCACATTTAGGACAAGACTGTCAGTTAATACTCTAGACAACTCTAGACCTAGAGTTGTCAAGTTGTATTTTTATACCTCAATTTAATAACATATGGCAGTAGCTTGAGAGCAAAACTTTCTGTCAATTTCTGTTTTTACCAACTTTACAAGGTTGTGCTCCTTTGATGCAGCTTTTAAATCACAGGGCTTTGTACTGGCAACTCACCTTGTCTGATCTCAGTCCCTGTCCCAAATGAAAACAAAATGTGTTTTTCCACTTTAAACACAGAGGGATTTCCTTAGGTAACTCAGAATATAATTACCTGCTCCAGTCAAACGATCAGAAATTAAGTTCTGCACATTTCTCTGACCTGACACCTTCTTCCTTCCATGTTTCAAAGGTCTTTTTATTTTCCTTCTCTTTTGAATTCCCAATTATCTCTGTTTTGCTCACTGTGGGAACTTCTTTTCAAAGTGATTATTGACTTTGCCATCACCTTGGTTTGATTGAATAATGTGAAACTTAAGCTGGGCAGAAATGGGAAGAGAAGGTCGTCACTTACTTGAAAGGTGTGCAGCAAAAATAGAGATGAGACTTTTCTTTTCTGATAAACAAAGAAAACAAGGGAACAGTGAACAGGCTAGAGAAGTAACATAAACTGGCCTGAAAGAGTTAATCACTCCTAGTTTTATTTTAACTGTTACTAATCTGTAGTGTCTGTGACTAGGTTTGTACTTCACAAAGCTAACCTATCACTCCTTAACACTATGTGAATTACCTCCTGCACTCCCTTGTACCATTTGCATTTCAGAAAGAAGGTCGCAGGCCGGTAACCCGGAGACAAACGGACCCAATTAGCGGGCTGCCTGTAACCGTTCTGAAAAAAGGCAGGAAGAAGAATGCAAGACCTTCATTACTTTGAGCCTTATCACCTACCATAGACAAGGGCTATATAACCTCTCTCAGTTGCCCAGGGAGAGGGGCACAGTTCTTGAGGCACTAGCCTGCTGTGTTTTCCCCTCTGCCTGGCAAAGGAATAAAGCCATCTCTCTTTCCCTCCAAATCTCTGTCTCCGTATTTCTGTTTGGCACTGGTGCACAGGGAGCCAAGATTCTTGGCATCAGGTGGAGATTGCAGAACGCTCAGCTCTGCTTCTCCTTGGTGGGGGCTAGCTAGGCAATGGGAAAGTTTAGACCTGGGAACCAGTGCAGGGGTAGTGTGTGATACCATGTGGGTGGTGGGGGAGAAGAACCTGGGGAAACTGCTGGATCAAACTTTAGAAAAAGAGGGCTGAGAAGGCGTTCCAGAGAGCACTGGGTTTTGAAGGGTAGGCTGTCTGCCATTCACTACCTCCGACTTGAATTTAATCATTTCACAGTTTTCTCAGTCTTGGTCTCCTCAGAGCAAAGACCAAACAAGTAAGAATAAAGCTGCTCTCTAAAGTGCTAAATAAAAGTGACATTCTTACTAATTAACTTAGTTAACTAAGTTAACCTACAACTTAATCCCTCAATTACTAAAAGCATTGAGTGCTATAAATTTTCCTGTAAATACTGCTTTAAATACTTCCCAAGTTTTGATGTGTATTGCTTTCATTTTCATCCCATTCAAAATATTCTAAAATTTCCATTGTGACATTTTCTTTGACCTATGGGTTATTTAGCAGCAGGTTTTTTCTATTCCAGCTTTGAGATATAATTGACATATAATATTGTATAAGTTTAAGGTGTACTATGTGATGATTTCATGTATGTATATATTGCAAAATGATTACCACGATAAGGACAATAAGGTTAATTAACACATCCATTTTCACAGTTACTTTTCATTTTTTTGGTGACAACTTTAAGGATGTGCTCTCTCAGCAACTTTCACATACACAATACACTGTTGTTACCTGCAGTCACCATGCTGTACATCACATCCCCAGACCTCATTCAGCATTTAACTGGAAGTTTGTACCTTTGACCACGTTCCCTCATTCCTGCCCCCATCTCTACTCTTGACAATCACAAATCTACTCTCTGTTTCTATTAGGTCTGATAGTTGGGATTCTAATATATAAGTGAGATCATATAGTATTTGTCATCTCCTGTCTGACTTATTTCACTTAGCGTAATAACCTCAGGGTTCATCCATGTTGCCAAAAAACGGCAATATTTCCTGTTCTTTTACAGCTGAATAATACTCCTGTATATGTATATTCACATATATTCATAAATACTCATATATATTTGTGTATTTATATATATTCATATATATATTCACATACATATATACACACACACACAATATTCCTCTTTCTATAAAAATCACTTCTTTGCCTATTCTTCCATTGGTGGACACAAGTTTTTTCCATGTCTTGGCTATTAATGAGTAATGCTGCAGTGACATGGGGGGTGCAGATATCTCTTCAAGATAGTGATTTCATTTCCTTCAGATCTATACCCAGAAGTGGAACTGCTGGATCATATGGTAGTTCTATTTTTAATTTTTTAGAGACCTCCATACTGTTTTCCATAGTAGCTGCACCAATTTAATTCCTATCAAGGGTGTATCAGGGTTCCCTTTTTTCCACATCCTAGTCAACACTGGTTATCTCTCTTCTAACAGCCATTCTAACGTGTGAGGTGGCATCTCACTGTGGTTTTGATTTGCATTTCCCTGATGATTAGTGATGTTGAGCAGCTTTTCCTGTACCTGTTGGTCATTTGGAAGAATGTCTGTGCAAGTCCTTGGTCCATTTTTTAAATTGGATTATTTCGTTTTTTTGCTACTGAACTGTATGAGTTCTTTATATATTTTGGATATTAACCCCTTATCAGATATGTGCTTTGCAAATATTTCCTCCCATTCCACAGTTTGCCTTTTTATTTTGTTGACTGTTTCTTTCCTGCGCAGAAACTTTTTAGTTTGATGCACTCCCGTTGATTACTTTTGCTTTTGTTGCTTGTGCATTTGGTGTGATATTAAAAAAAATAATTCCTAAAATCAACATCAAGGAGCTTTTCACCTATATTTTCTTATAGAAGTTTTACAGTTTCAGGTCATATGTTTAAGTTTTTAATCTGTCTTGAGTTAATTTTTGTGATTGACATAAAATAGGGGTCCACTTTCATCCTTTTGCATGTGAAAATCCAGTTTTTTTGGCATTTATTAAAGAGACTTTCTTTTTCCCTTCAAATATTCTGGGATCCCTTGTCAAATATTAGTTCATCATATATGGGTTTATTACTGGGCTCCTGATTTTGTTCCACTGGTCTGTCTGTTTTTATTCTAGTGCTTTACTTTAAAAATCACTATAGCTTTCTAATACAGTTTAAGTCAAGAAATGTGATCCCTCCAGCTTTTTTTTTTTTTTTTTCTTCAGGATTGCTTTGGCTATTCAGGATGTTTTGTGGCTCCATACAAACTTTAGGAATTCTTAGTTCTACCTGTAAAATTTGCCATTGGAAACTTGATAGGGATTGGGTTGAATTTTTAAGTGGCTTTGGGTAGTATGGACATTTACAATAATAATTGCTTTGGTCCATAAACATGGAATATATTTCCATTTATTTGTACCTTCTTCAAATTCTTTTCTCAGAGTCTCTCACAGTTTTCAGTGTACAGGTCTTTCACCTCCTTGGTTAAATTTATTCCTAAGTATTTTATTGTTTTTGATGTTATTATACATGAGATTATTTTATTTCTTTCTCAGACAACCTATTGTTAGTGTATAGAAACACTACTGAGTTTTGTAGGTTAACTTTGCATCCTGTAACTTTACTGAATTAATTGATTCATCTAACAGGTTTTCGGTGGTTTCTTTAGGTTTTTCTATATATGCTATTGTGTCATGTGCAAACAGAGACAATTTTACATCTTCTTTTCTGACCCAAGATTTTAAATATAGTTCTCTGTGCTATACAGTAGGTCCTTGGTTATCTATTCGATCCTATGTTTCTTAATGAGAATTTCACACTCCTCTCTCTCCACACGAATTGCCCTCCCCCCTGGGAGGAGAAGTGATTTGATTGAGAAGACAAAGCTCTTGCTTCTGTCTCTGGGACCTGCAGGGCCTGCAAGCCTGTGCCTTCAGCCCTGCTACCTCCCAGGGTGAGTGTCCCGGCAAGGCTTCCCCGCTTTATAGGCGCCATCTGCCTCTCCTACCTCACACCGTTCTGCCTATGACCTGGCGGGTAAATTGAATTTGAGGGAAGAAAGAGAAAGCTCACACTGGCTTTATCTCCAGTGAAGGAACTGTATGTTAATTCTTCACCAGCTCATGAATTTATTTGCAACTGCTTCACAAGGAGGAAAGGCACCTGATGTAGGGGTGGTTAAAGCCTCAGTAGTTTATTTTGATAGCTGGTACAGGAAGTCTCCCTCAGTTTTTCTGCCTACTTCTTCCGCAAAAAATCTTGGTGTTTCCTGCTCATTTCCTTTTCTGGATAAATTTTCAGGTCAACTTTTCAGATCCAATGAAAACTTCTTCTGGGCCTTTAATTGGGATATTAAATTTATAGACTAACTTTAGAAGAACTGGTCTCCTAAAAAAGACCTTTCCTATCCAGGTGCTTGGCATATTTTTCTGTTAACTCAGGGCTTCTGTGTACTTCACAGATGCTTAACAGTTTTCTTTAGTAAGTTTTATATGTTCCTTTGTATATCTCTTCCTACATATTTCATGATACTAACTACTATGGTGAAGGAAATTTAAGAAATTTTTGTAATTGGTAAGTGGGGGTATATAGGAAACCATTTATGTTTGTTTATTGATTTCTGTTCTTGCCAACGTGACTAAATCTTTAATTTTAGTAATTAGCTCTTTATCTTTGATTTCTACATATCTGGTAATATCTTAAATAATGAAAGTTTGCTCCTCTCATCCCACTATGCTTTGGGGATTAACTGCACTGACCAGGAATTCTATCATGTTGAATAGCTGAGATACCAGGTATCCACATGTTATTCCTAACTTTTATTGATATGTAGTTAATGTCTTAGCATTGATGACGACACTTGCTACAGCAAGTTAGATAAAGTATTCTCTATTCTTTGTTGGCTACTTTCTTTGAAAATCAGCAGTAGGTTTTATATTTTATTATATATCTTCAGCATCCAACAACGCTTTTTTCCCTCTCAACACTTTTTTTCTCTCTTAACATAGAGAAAAACATTCATGGATATTCTAAATTAAACCATCTTCGCATAGTCAATATAAACCACACTTTGTGAGCATGTTTAATTCTTTAAACTTTGTTATGTTTTAATTTATGTAGGAGTTTTGCATCTGTATTTACAAGCGAGATTGGACCACAGTTTCCCTTTTTGCAGGTGTCTTCTCTCATCTAGTTTGGTATCAGAGTTTTGCTAGCCTTCTCTAATTGGCCAAGATACTTCCAATCTTTTTCTGTTATCTGAACATGGTTTTATACTAGAAATGATTTATAATATAAAAATTATCTATTCTTTATATTACATAAATATTATAATTACGTTAACATTACATGTTATCAATACTATATTAAGAATTAGTAAGAAATAATATATGTTTCATTTTTATAATATAAAAATTATCTACTTCTTTAAGGTTTGGTAGGAATAACATATAACATTTTTTTGAATCTCATGCCTATTTTAGGGATAGATTTTTGAGTGCCTTAATTTATTCTATGATTATTGCTTTCTTGAAATTTTCTATTCTTCTACCCAATTTTGATAATGTATGCATCTTAGAAAATTGGTAATTGCATCTAGAATATCCAAATGTATACAAAATAATTTCTTATGCTCTCTTGAGTCTGCCACCCTCCTTATCTATAGTTACATCCCTGTTCTTATTTCTAACATCATTTGTTTTTAGGGTTTCCCTGTTTCCCCTTGATCAGCCTTGCCACAGACTTGTCAACTTTACTGGTCACTTTAAGGAACCAAGCTTGATTTATTGTTTCAACTCTAGACTTTTCTGTTTTTCTTTTCCGATAATTACTGTCTCACATGCTTTTTATTTCTGAAAAGTCTTCAAATATACTGATTTTCTGATATCATCCTGTTTTTAGATTGCTCATTATGCATATTTTCTCTTTTCCTCAATCCAGAATACATACTAGAAAACAAGAATGTTAAAATAAGAGGTTGGTCTTGGTGACTCAACCAATTATCTTCCCTTCTCTATTTCAAACAAAATAGCATAAGATACAAGTCTTTCTAGTTATTACAATTAATCTACAACCCCTCTAATTCTACTAGGCTTAACTAATCTTTCCTTCCTCTGCATTAACTCCCAGCAAAAGAAATTATAAAACATTATCAAAATGCCTAGCACTGACCCCATTTACTCATTCAATGAACAATGGTTGAAACACACACACACACACACACACACACACACACACACATAACCTGGGGGGCTGGCACCGTGCTGGGTGCCAGGGACACACTGGAAAACAAAATAACATCACTGAATAAAAGGCCCTCCAGTGGCGTGGGGGAGAAGGACACACATGGTGTGTAATCCCAAGACTGTGCTTTAGTCAATGAAAGTACTCAGTGTTCTAAAATCAAGACAAGCTCTAGGGATTGATGGTCAGGAAGCATCATTAGTCTCCAGTGACTGACGGGTGCATGAAACAAAGAACGGGCACAGAAGTGGGTGCATGGCCTTAGTTCATCACCACATGTAGCTTTTCTCCACCTTTGCCCTGATACAGCAAGGGAGGCCAGGTAAGCTCTGAGAGTTAGTGGCCAAGCCCCCAGTGTCACATGTGCCTGTGAATTTTAGATACCATTTTTTGGGAAAAGGAGAACCAATAAATCTCAAGAATATACAATAGGAAATAAAAGAAGTCTGATTTCAGAAGTAGAAAGACCATTTGAAATTAAGCTGTAAATCTGGTCTAAATCTCAAGTTTTAAATGATCTTAGTAAACGTCACCTGGAGTCACAGTATACATTTATCATTGAGTTGTGAAGGAAACGTATTTAATTCAACTAGCAATTTGGATTCAGCTTTGAACTTCGGGGTTAACCCACAGAAACAGGGAGATGATAGAAATGCACTGCTATTTAAAATAATTTCAGTGCAATCGATTTTGAAAAATGTTCATTGCTTCTGTAACCCCAATATTCAAATATCAAGGGAAAGGAGTATTTAAAAGCAGTAATTAAACATAAAACTGCTTAACTTAAATAAGAACCCAATTTTGTAAAGCAGAAGCAGTTGTTTACTATCTCTAGTTTAGAGATAATACGTGGCAGGGAAAAGAGACAGATTTCTCACGTCCTGAACTCAGAGCACAGGCATATTCAGTGCCAAGATACCTACAATATTGTAAGATAACTGACAAAACTATCGGTCACACAGAATCCTAGATCCTTCCTGAGGACTCCCCACACACAAGAGTTCCTCCTCTGCAATTCACTTCTTTTTACAACCACACACACATGACTGTCTCATTGCCTGACACAAGGCTGTCTTTTCAGCTGTCAGGTCCCCAAGCCCTGTGTGTATCACTTTTTCATGATCTGAGGGTGATGGAAGAGACCAAGAAGAGGAGAAAGTGGGAGAAATTTCACTTGCCTTTGGAAATTTTAATATGGACCGTTGCATTTTTTTTTTTTTTTTTTTTAAGCTCTCTTAATTGTGGCAGAGGAGAAAATGTGCTCCCAGCCTTGCAAAAATCAAACCCTCGAGCGCCAGTAATACTTCTCTTCAGCCAGCAGAGGGAACAAAGGAACAGAACTCCAGAACACCCAGTAATATAATGCTTATCTCAACGGGCAAAAAACACAAAACCAACAACTCTGTTTCCACTTGGTGGCTTTAGAAAAATAGCACTTTTGAACAAGGCTGTTTACCAAGGCTTTTTATATCAGAACAATATCTAATTTAGTAGTTGGTGTTTCTGATGTAAAAAGTTCCAGATACACCCAACCTCGGGCTGAGATGAGGTAAAACAGGATAAACAGCCATTTCTGCCATCACTGACATTTGAGTCCGTTCTTAGATCAATTCAGAGCTTATAACTCTCAGGAAGGAAAAGACTCTTGCATTTGGTTACAGCTGTTGGCCTTTAATGAACATTCTATTCACATTCTGATCATTTAAAAATAAAATGCACTAGATTTTCTTTAACACACTGGCCCCTGGAACTTAGAAAGAAAGGCAGAAAATGAAAGGAAATCACACAGGCATTATGAAAAGCAACCCAGTACAAATATTTGTTTCTTAGTTTTCTAGTGAAAACAGCACCACTTGATGACAATTGCCTCTTTGCTGAAGCAAAACACACACTACGCTCAGATTCTACTTCAGCCTGAACCCCTTTGGAAAGGAAAGGGCAAGCCCAGTGGTGAGGAATGTAATTCACAATGCAGCCTTTATCCAAGCCCTAATACTTCCATTAGGGTTAAATGGAATCACACAGCAAATCTTCCACAAGCTCAATTTCCCAGGCAAAACTGTTGTGAAGATGTCTGCCTTTTAGTAGAAGCCCAGGAGTCCAGGGCGATCTTCAGAGAATATAGACATTCCTTTACCCATCTCTCTTTTTTTTGTTTTGTTTGCATTTTTTAAAACATCTTTATTGGAGTATAATTGCTTTACAATGGTGTGTTAGTTTCTGCTTTATAACAAAGTGAATCAGTTATACATACACATATGTTCCCATATCTCTTATCTCTTGCATCTCCCTCCCTCTCACCCTCCCTATCCCACCCCTCTACGTGGTCACAAAGCACCGAGCTGATCTTCCTGTGCTATGCGGCTGCTTCCCACTAGCTATCTATTTTACGTTTAGTAGTGTATATATGTCCATGCCACTCTCTCACTTTGTCACAGCTTACCCTTCCCCCTCCCCATATCCTCAAGTCCATTCTCTAGTAGGTCTGTGTCTTTATTCCCGTCTTACCCCTAGGTTCTTCATGACCTTTTTTTTCTTTCCTTAGATTCCACATATATGTGTTAGCATACGGTATTTGTTTTTCTCTTTCTGACTTACTTCACTCTGTATGACAGACTCTAGGTCCATCCACCTCACTACAAATAACTCAATTTCATTTCTTTTTATGGCTGAGTAATATTCCATTGTATATATGTGCCACATCTTCTCTATCCATTCATCCAATGATGGACACTTAAGTTGCTTCCATCTCCTGGCTATTGTAAGTAGAGCTGCAATGAACATTGTGGTACATGACTGTTTTTGAATTATGGTTTTCTCAGGGTATATGCCCCGTAGTGGGATTGCTGGGTCATATGGTAATTCTATTTGTAGTTTTTTAAGGAACCTCCATACTGTTTTCCATAGTGGCTGTATCAATTTACATTCCCACCAACAGTGAAAGAGTGTTCCCTTTTCTCCACACCCTCTCCAGCATTTATTGTTTCTAGATTTTCTTGATGATGGCCATTCTGATCAGTGTGAGATGATATCTCATTGCAGTTTTGATTTGCATTTGTCTAACGATGAGTGATGTTGAGCATCCTTCCATGTGTTTGTTGGCAATCTGTATATCTTCTTTGGAGAAACGTCTATTTAGGTCTTCTGCCCATTTCTGGATTGTTTGTTTCTTTGATATTGAGCTGCATGAGCTGCTTGTATATTTTGGAGATTAATCCTTTGTCAGCTGCTTCATTTGCAAATATTTTCTCCCATTCTGATGGTTGTCTTTTGGTCTTGTTTATGGTTTCCTTTGCTGTGCAAAAGCTTTTAAGTTTCATTAGGTCCCATTTGTTTATTTTTATTTCCATTCCTCTAGGAGGGGGGTCAAAAAGGATCTTGCTGTGATTTATGTCATGGAGTGTTCTGCCTATGTTTTCCTCTGAGAGTTTGATAGTTTCTGGCCTTACATTTAGATCTTTAATCCATTTTGAGCTTATTTTTGTGTATGGTGTTAGGGAGTGTTCTAATCTCATACTTTTACATGTAGCTGTCCAGTTTTCCCAGCACCACTTATTGAAGAGGCTGTCTTTTCTCCACTGTATATTCTTTCCTCCTTTATCAAAGATAAGGTAACCATATGTGCATGGGTTTATCTCTGGGCTTTCTATCCTGTTCCATTGATCTACATTTCTGTTTTAGTGCCAGCATCATACTGTCTTGATTACTATAGCTTTGTAGTATAGTCTGAAGTCAGGGAGCCTGATTCCTCCAGCTCCATTTTTCGTTCTCAAGATTGCTTTGGCTATTCTGGGTCTTTTGTGTTTCCATACAAAACCCTGCAGAAAGAAGGCATAGAGGAAACTTTCCTCAACATAATAAAAGCCATATATGACAAACCCACAGCCAACATTGTCCTCAATGGTGAAAAACTGAAACCATTTCCACTAAGATCAGGAACAAGACAAGGCTGCCCACTCTTGCCACTCTGATTCAACATAGTTTTGGAAGGTTTAGCCACAGCAATCAGAGAAGAAAAAGAAATAAAAAGAATCCAAATCGGAAGAAGTAAAGCTGTCACTGTTTGCAGATGACATGATACTATACATAGAGAATCCCGAAGATGCTACCAGAAAACAACTAGAGCTAATCAATGAATTTGGTAAAGTAGCAGGATACAAAATTAATGCACAGAAATCTCTGGCATTCCTATACACTAATGATGAAAAATCTGAAAATGAAATTAAGAAAACACTGCCATTTACCACTGCAACAAAAAGAATAAAATATCTAGGAATAAACCTACCTAAGGAGACAAAAGACCTATATGCAGAAAATTATAAGACACTGATGAAAGAAATTAAAGAGATACAAATAGATGGAGAGATATACCATGTTCTTGGATTGGAAGAATCAACATTGTGAAAATGCCTCTACTACCCAAAGCAATCTACAGATTCAATGCAATCCCTATCAAACTACCACTGGCATTTTTCCTTTATCCATCTCTTACTCTCTTTTTTCCTCCCCTTTCCCAGATTACTTGCTCTCCATGACTCCCAATGGATGGCAATGCCTTCTACCTCACCATGATGGATAAAGGGATTTAGGGGTTTCTTTCGGGGTGGGGGGGAATCTAACATTAGATTACGGTGATGGTTACATAACACTGTGAATGAATATACTAAAAACTACTGAGGAATACATTTTAAATGGGTGAATTGTATGGTATGTGTGTTATTTCTCAGTAAAGTTGTTAAAAAAAGGAATTTCTCTGTAAGTAATGCATTTAGATAGCAACGTCTGACCTCTCTTGCTTTTCAACTAAAATGAGAGTCAAATTAACATAATTTGGCTACTGGATTCCATTTACTTTACGTTTCGTTATGTTTCCATGTGTTGTATGCGTGTGTGTGTGTGTATATATATGTGTGTGTGCGATTTTCTTTCTAGATTTTCCTTTGAAAGCATCTGGTCTGATTAAAAGTCAGTCTTGTTTCTTGTTTCTTTGTAAGCAAAGAATTGAAAAACTATATTACACAATCAAACAGAATCCAACAGCATCTTGTATTTGTTTTATTTTAAAACATTATTAACTAATGACATTTACTGGGTGTCTATATGCAGAACAAGGTTGGGGATCACTTCCTGGTACATGGAAATAAGCTCCTTATATGATGCAGCAGCAAAAGATTTTAAAGCCATCTTAGGCAGCTTTTATTAAAGGAAGGTGCTGAGACTGAGGAAGGACATGGCTGGGTGCTGGTCAGACACAGCTAGGCTTTGTGTTCAGCTTTCAGCAACACTGGGGCCTGGAATACTTCCACAGGAAAGAGAAAGAGCCCAGGGAAAACTCAGGAGAAAACTATCCCTCCTTTAAATAAATGAAGGGCTGTCAAGTGAAAAAACAACTAGACTTTTGCACATAGCCTTATTGTGCAAAACTTTTTGTGTTGTACAAAGAGTACAACAGCTATAAGTTAGAGGGAGACCTGTGAAGAGTTCTGCAATGTTTGGTGCTGTCCAACAGGATTGAGTTCCTTCCTGAACCACTGAGTTCCTATCTGAGGAGTCTGGTTTCATGACCTGGGCTCAGCATCAATGATTATGTTGTAGAAAAGGATGCGCTAGCCCCAGGCCCACCTGATGACTAAGAGCTGGAGATCTTCCTGCAGCATTCACAGTGACACTGGGTGGACTTTAGGGAGAATAGCTGTGGGGTTTAGAGTCAGCCCCTACTACTTGGGGCTCAGAGCACACCCATGATGCTCTAAAAGGGTTAATGTGATCAGACAGGGCCAGCTGAAATCAGCTCCCTTTTGCTACATTAGGATGATGATACCTCCTCATCTTCATAGGTTCCACCCCCACTCAAAGAGGAGGAGATTATACAAGATAGAGGTCTACTGGGGGTCATTCTCAGAATTTTGCCCGTCACAGGGTGACTGGTGTTAAAACAGTTCATGGTTACTGTGACGTCTGGATGTGGCTCAAATGCCAACTGACTTTAGACCCCTGCTTCCCTACCTGGCTACTGACACTGTTCTTATTTTTCTGTTCCTGATCCGTGAAGAAGGCCCTTTCCACATAATGAAAAAATCTCTAGGTACTAGTCAGCAGGGATCTCCTGAGCCACTACTCCTGAAACCATTCCTCTCCTCCCTAGGTTCACGCCTGGCATCTTTGCTCTAGGACTGCAGCCTACGTCAAGTTCAGAGCCGATCCCAGTCCAATGCTAACAAATCTAATTACCATTAATCCTAACTCAGACCATTCCAAAAATTAACTTTCTTCTTAAATCCTCACCTTTTAATTCTTTTTTCCTTTCCTAGCTTGTTGTTTGGGAGATCATTTAACTCTTGGAATGTTAAATATAAAAAATATATGTTATAAAATCTCTCTATACATACACATATACACATAATATATACACACACACATATACGTGTGTGTGTGTGTGTATATATGTATATAAATATATATACACATGACATATTTAGAGGATTTCTCTTGTGTCCAGAAAAAGAAAGCATATATATTGGGCTATGGTGGTTATTCTCAAGCCATCTAATTCCCCCAGTATGTATCCAGGGAAGGAAAACTGACTGTAGAATTAAGTTTAATAAACTGTAATTAGGAAAATAAACGATGTGTAAAAGATATTGTGTACAGGCAATCTCCAAATTATGGTTGTTTGAGGTCTGCAAAGTTCTTTCTTTTTGTCTTTTTTAACATCTTTATTGGAGTATAATTGCTTTACAATGGTGTGTTAGTTTTTGCTGTATCACAAAGTGAATCAGCTATATGTATACATATAGCCCCATATACCCTCCCTTTTGCATCTCCCTCCCACCCTCCCTATCCCACCCCTCTAGGTGGTCACAAAGCGTGGAGCTGATCTCCCTGTGCTATGCGGCTGCCTCCCACTAGCTAGCTATTTTACATTTGGTAGTGTAAATGTGTCCATGCCACTCGCTCATTTCGTCCCAGCTTACCCATCCCCCTACCCTAGTCCATTCTCTATGTCTGCGTCTTTATTCCTGTCGTGCCACTAGGTTCTTCAGAACCAGTTTGGTTTTTTTTTAGATTCCATATATATGTGTTGGCATACGGTAATTTTTTTTCTCTTTCTGACTTACTTCACTCTGAATGACAAACTCTAGGTCCCTCCACCACACTACAAATAACTCAATTTCGTTTCCTTTTATGGCTGAGTAATATTCCATTGTATATATGTGCCACATCTTCTTTATCCATTCATCTGTCAATGGACACTTAGGTTGCTTCCATGTCCTGGCTATTTTATAAACAGTGCTGCAATGAACACTGTGGTACATGACTCTCATTGAATTACGTTTTTCTCAGGGTATATATGCCCAGTAGTGGGATTGCTAGGTCGTATGGTTAGTTCTATTTTTAGTTTTTTAAGGAACGTCCATACTGTTCTCCATAGTGGCTGTATCAATCTACATTCCCACCAACAGTGCAAGAGGGTTCTCTTTTCTCCACACCCTCTCCAGCATTTAACGTTTGTAGACTTTTTGATGATGGCCATTCTGACTGGTAGGAGGTGATGCCTCATTGTAGTTTTGATTTGCATTTCTCTAATGATTAGTGATGTTGAGCATCTTTTAATGTGTTTGTTAGCAATCTGTATATCTTCTTTGGAGAAACGTCTATTTAGGTCTCCTGCCCATTTTTGGATTGTTTGTTTCTTTGATATTGAGCTGCATGAGCTGCTTGTATATTTTGGAGATTAATCCTTTGTCAGTTGCTTTGTTTGCAAATATTTTCGCCCATTCTGATGGTTTTTTGTCTTGTTTATGGTTTCCTTTGCTGTGCAAAAGCTTTGAAGTTTCATTAGGACCGATTTGTTTATTTTTGTTCCTATTTCCCTTTCTCTAGGAGGTGGGTCAAAAAGGATCTTGCTGTGATGTATGTCATAGAGTGTTCTGCCTATGTTTTCCTCTAAGAGTTTGATAGTGTCTGGCCTTACATTTAGGTCTTTAATCCATTTTGAGTTTATTTTTGTGTATGGTGTTAGGGAGTGTTCTAATTTCATTCTTTCACATGCAGCTGTCCAGTTTTCCCAGCACCACTTAATGAAGAGGCTTTCTTTTCTCCATTGTATATTCTTGCCTCCTTTATCAAAGATAAGGTGACCATGTGTACGTGGGTTTATCTCTGGGCTTCCTGTCCTGTTCCACTGATCTACGTTTCTGTTTTTGTGCCAGTACCATACTGTCTTGATTACTGTAGCTTTGTAGTATAGTCTGAAGTCAGGGAGCCTGATTCCTCCAGATCCGTTTTTCTTCCTCAAGATTGCTTTGGCTATTCAGGGCCTTTTGTGTTTCCACACAAATTGTGAAATGTTTTGTTCTAGTTCTGTGAAAAATGCCACTGGTAGTTTGATAGGTATTGCATTGAATCTGTAGATTGCTTTGGGTAGTATAGTCATTTTCACAAAGTTGATTCTTCCAATCCAATAACATGGTATATCTCTCCATCTGTTTGTATCCTCTTTAATTTCTTTCATCAGTGTCTTACAGTTTTCTGCACACAGGTCTTTTGTCTCCTTAGGTAGGTTTATTCCTAGATATTTTATTCTTTTTGTTGCAATTGTAAATGGGAGTGTTTCCTTAATTTCTCTTTCAGATTTTTCATCATTAGTGTATAGGAATGCAAGATATTTCTGTGCATTAATTTTGTATCCTGCAACTTTACCAAATTCATTGATTAGCTCTAGTTGTTTTCCGGTAGTGTGTTTAGGATTCTCTATGTATAGTCTTATGTCATCTGAAAACGGTGACAGCTTTACTTTTTCTTTTCCGATTTGGATTCCTTTTATTTCTTCTTCTCTGATTGCTGTGGCTAAAACATCCAAAACTATGTTGAATAACAGTGGTGAGAGTGGACAACCTGCTCTTAGAGGAAATGGTTTCAGTTTTTCTCCGTTGAGAATGATGTTGGCTGTGGATTTGTCATATATGGCCTTTGTTATGTTGAGGTAAGTTCCCTCTCTGCCTACTTTCTGGAGGGTTTTTTTAATCATAAATGGGTGTTGAATTTTGTCGAAAGCTTTTTCTGCATCTATTGAGATGATCATATGTTCAATTTGTTAATATGGTTTATCACATTGATTGATTTGCATATATTGAAGAATCCTTGCATTCCTGGGCTAAACCCCACTCGATCATGGTGTATGATTCTTTTAATGTGCTGTTGGATTCCGTTTACTAGTATTTTATTGAGGAGTTTTTCATCTATGTTCATCAGTGATATTGGCCTGTAGTTTTCTTTTTCTGTGACATCTTTGTCTGGTTTTGGTATCAGGGTGATGGTGGCCTCGTAGAATGAGTTTGGGAGTGTTCCTCCCTCCGCTATATTTTGGAAGAGTTTGAGAAGGATGGGTGTTAGCGCTTCTCTAAATGTTTGATAGAATTCACCTGTGAAGCCATCTGGTCCTGGGCATTTGTGGGTTGTTGGAAGATTTTTAATCACAGTTTCAACTGCAGTGCTTTTGATTGGTCTCTTTATATTTTCTGTTTCTTCCTGGTTCAGTCTTGGAAGGTTGTCCTTTGCTGAGAATCTGTCCATATTTCTTCCAGGTTGTCCCAAAGTTCATTTTTAAGTCAGCTGTTTCGAACCCATACTGACTGCCCCCTTTTCCTCCACAGGCTGATACTGTTTTTGTTTTGTTTTCTCAGTCATTTATTTATACATTTAGTGACTTGATATCTACTCTCCCCCCCCCCCCACCCCACTGTGTGAAGCCTCTTGTTTTATGTTTCAGCTCAGCTACGTAGGAATTTCTCCTGGGACAGCATAAGCCACTTATTGGCCAAAGGTTGTGCTTACGCTCTGTTAACCAGTTATATTGTTTACTCTGCCATTTGATGTGTGTGTGTGGCCTGCAGGCTGCTATCACAGATTAAGTGGTTTATGTGCTTGCCTCCACATTTAGTAAGGGAATACCAGCGTGGGTTTTTCCTCTCCCAGCACCCCTGAGAAGGTGCAGTCTCAGGCATGCACACAGACTGCCAGGGGTAGGTGTGATTTTGTTTTTAAGCCCGCTTTCCTAGGAGTTTTGCCTCTGGGTCAAGGTAGATTGGTGTTCAGCCAGTTTTTGGTAAAACCCCTAGTGCCTGTGAGGCTTCTGCCCTTTGTTGATTGATCTGTGGATGGTTTAGGGGATGGTTTCAGGTCTGTCCACATCCAGGTCTGATTGCTCCTGAGTGAGTGCAGTTCAGCACTTGTGCACAGCCTTCCTGACCACCATGATCTCAGGAGGGCTCTTCTTCGTTTTTCCATTGTTTCTCTCTGTTAAACTTCTGCCTGCTCTGCCATTTTGCTTGTATCATGGAGCTATGAGCTCCTTGATTGTTCTCTAACAAGACGTCTGTTGCTTTTGACAATGTCCTTAGGTATGGAATTTTCCATGCACTGTTCCCAGTAGAGTCAGCTCCTTCAGGCAGAGCTGTGGAGTCCATCATCCTTGAGTCCTACCTCTTCCCCTGGTAGAACCTCTGTACCACCACACAAGAGCTGGGGGCAGAACACATTGGCTCGCTTTTCCCAGAGTGACACCCTGCCTCACCAGCAGGTGGGGTAGCAGAGATGGTCCCCCTCTTTTTGGCTTGCCTTTTCCCCATCTGGAACCTCGGGTTTACAAGTGAGCTGGGGTGAGAGTAATCGGGTCCTCATATCCTTGGTTTGCTATGCCTGGGGGAGAGTTTCTGTCCTCCAAATGGGGGTTAAGTGGAGGAAAGGAAAGGACCTCTTAGGCACACCTGCCTGGAATAGTTTTTGTAAAATGGGGAGAAATGAGAAAGCTGGCAACCTGTCCTTCCCTGGGTGAAACTGGCTCCTGACTGGGAGCTGGGGGATGAGGGAGCCCAATCTTCTTGGTTGCACCTGCCTTGATTAGAGCACTTGGAACTTGGGGTGGGAGGTGGGGTCATAGTTCAAATGCTACAGACTCTTGCCTTAAAGGAAATTTAGTAGATTTTCTCTAATTTTCTTGAATGAGTCTTTCTCTATTTGCTATATGTCCTTAGGACAATTCTCTTTAAATGACTAATTAAAAAAAAAAATTGTGCCCAGTTAAGTGATGGTTTGTTGGGAAGACAATCTACAGTGTTTTTCACTCCCCATTCTGGAAGTCATCTTTTCCTTTGCATTATACATAATGCAAACACAAATGACTCCTTCTTTTGGATAACCTTTTTTTTTTTTTCATGACAATGATGGTATCTTCTATTACTATTATACATGTTTTTACATACCAGTAATTTAAAAAAAATTATTTTATATTGGAGTACAGTTGATTTGCCATGTTGTGTTAGTTTCAGGTACACAGCCAAGTGATTCAGTTATACATATACATATATCTATTCCTTTTCAGATTCTTTTTCCCACATAGGTTATTACAGAGTACTGAGTATAGTTCCCTGTGCTGTACAGTAGGTCCTGGTTGATTACCTGTTTTATATATAGTAGTGTGTATATACCAATAATTTTATCTCAGTATTTTAAATGATAGAGCCACCAATAATTAGTGCATCATAGAACAAAGAAAAGCTCATGCACCCTCAAATTGGTGTACATTTAAGTGGCATTTTACTGTTTCACAAGGCTATTGAAATTATAATAGCACTTTGAACTCCCTGGAAAGTGGCTGGAATGTTCTTAACAATATGGACAGACAGTGAGGATGACTGTCTAAGGGCACACAGGTGTTGGTGGCAGAGCTAGACTAGAATCCAGGGTCCCCGACTTCCAATTCTCATTCTTTTCATTAGAAAGAGTGCTCTTAAAAAATCTGTTTATTTTCTGTCTACTTATCTACCCACAAAGATTAGATCGTTATTAAACTGGAAATTTTCTCTTTCCATATTTTAATTCATTAACAATGTGGTGAAACCTGGGCTTTTGATAAGACTTCCTATGAAATGAGACATCATCTGGATATATAAATATTCTCACTGGTGAAATTACTTGACATCAGCACCTGTTCTTTATTTGATACAATGACTGAATTTTAAGTATCTTTTTGAGGGAAAAAATTAAGCTATTGAAAATGGAAAAAAAAAAACCTTTTAAACAGCAGAAGGGGCTGGCCGAATTAATAAAGAGAATGTGCTGAATTACATACTGTTCATTTTTAGCTGAAGGATTCTCTTCAATACAATTACTAGCTCGAAAATGGATATTTACCTTGACTAAAAACTAATGAAGATTAATTATAATACTATTTTTTAAGAGACTTTTAAAAACCATCACTTGTTTGAAAACCACCCATAAAATTAAGCCTCTAGTTGTCCACACAATGTTACCAATTGTTAAAAAGAGCAGTGAGCTGCTACTAAATATATCAGCGTGCCCCATTAAATTGCTACAGGTCATCGGACTGCTGTCACTGACTGGTAGAAAGGCTGAAGTTAAAGGCTTCATTGCGAAGGAAACAATCAGACAATATGGATTCTGTGTGCAACTATGTCATGACAGAAAGCCAGTAAGAGAGGTGAATTTCACATCACTCCTAACTTTTCAAAGTCACTGTCCACAGATGAATCTTGAAGTGAATCACTGAGAGATAACTGGTAATTGTAAGATATGCAGTGTTAGTTCCGCAATGGTGGACATTTAAGAATGAGATCTGTGCTCCAAGCAGCTAGGGAGGGCTGAAGATTCCTCCCAACAAAAGAAGCCATCAACAAATGGCAGAGCAATTGGTTGTCATTTCCACAGGTTCTTTTTCTTCCAAATACAAAATCCTCAGTCATGAAAACAAAACATTCATAATTCCTTCCTTCCTCCCTCCCTCCCTCCATCTCTGTCTCTCTCCCTCCTCTTACCCTACCTCCCTTTATTTATTTCTTTTATTCATCCAATACATACACATTGAATGATTACAGTAGGCTGGGCACTTTGGTAGAAACTGGGGATGTCGCAGAAGACAAGATAAACATGCTTTTCATTCTCAGCACTCACATTCTAATAGTGGTGGTTGGAGGAGGTGCGGACAGGCAGTTAACAAGTAAACACAAGATGACTTCACGTTATGATAAGTGTTAGGAAAGAAGTCAGCAGGATGAGGTGACTGAACATGTCTAAAGCAGGGCTGGGGTGAGTTGGGGTGGCGACTGGGGGCGCGAGGGCTCTCTAGTTGGGCCATGAGGGGAAGCTTTCTTGGAGACGTTCACCCGAGACCTGAGCGTGAGAAGGAATTGCCAGTGAGAACATTCTGGGCTGAAGAAACAGCAAAAGCAGAATCCCCGAAGTGCACTGAAGGAAAAATGGGTAGATTTTATTAGAATCAACTCAGAAAGTGAGAGAGAAACAATGTTGCGGCAGGAACACATCAAAGTGAGAATCCTTGAACCTCAAAGGAAATACCTAGAGTCAATGACTGAACAGATTATGACCGGAGAGGTTCTGGAACCTCGTCAGACACTGCTCTTCACCAAAAGTGCAGGTCACCCTTTCCCTTCCTCGGTGCCTTAATCTAAGTCAACTTTTCACAGAGATTTTGGGCAAAATCCCAACAGAATGCTAGGTACAAGGAAGATTCCTGATGACAAGGTGTGGCTTGATTTTTGTCCCCAAAAGGAGCATAGTCAAAATATAATATTATTGGGAAAAATGTTTGAATACTGTCTCTAAAGGTAGTCTTATCACCAGCTGTAAGTCGCTTAGGACATGGAATTCTGGTGTGGTTGAGGAAAGGAAGATCTCTGGTATTTTGGGTCCCAGATCTTGAAGCAATGATAGAGCAGGGCCTCTGGCGCACAAGAACCAAAACAGCTTCTGACCCCAGAGAGAACCTGGGTCTTAGCTGACACCGTCGCTCACTTTGAAATAATGGTCCTGAACTTTCAGAAACGATTTGCCATAATGTATTTTGCTATCTCGATAATCACTGTTAAAGGTGATTCATTCAATACTTTTTATTTTCTGACTGAAGAGGAAGGTCTAGGGCTTGGCATGTTCTTTCAGGGGTTCAGAGTTCAGAAGAATCACATTACCTTGATATGGATTATTCCCCAGCCTGAGACAGAGAAAGCATCGGTCCCAGGTGTTCAGCTACTGTCAACAGAAGTAGGAACTTCAACGGACCTTGTGGAGACCATCCACCACTAGCCAGAATGGGCAAGACAAGGCACATGGGAATTGGGTCACAGGGCATCAGACGAGCAAGCACGTGGTCTAAGTTGGTGCTCAAGTGTCATAGCTTAAGTACAGATGATGGCCAGCAAAGGCTAGTGACAGTTGGATGAAGCTTGGAGGTCAATATACAGGAGTGAGGCAAAGGGTCCGCTACGGTATATAGACTTAGCACACAGAAACACACATCTGAAGATTTATTCATTCACTCAAGAAACATTTAAAAATCACATCCTTGTCCCTGGCACCAGGAGACACACAGACCAGAGTGTGTGGCAGGGAAGTGAAAGACATGTAAATAAATGATTATACTGTAAATCACCCGCCCATGTTTGAAGTGTGCACAGGCCGTGAGGAGGGCACAGGTAAAGAGCACCTGGCCTTGTCTAGCAGTAGGTGTGTGGGGTACAGAGAAGGCTTCACGCACTGATGCCCGAGCTGAGTCATAACAGATACAGAGCAACTGACCAGACCAAAAAAAAAAAGAACATTTCAAGCATTAGGGACAGCAGGCTGGTCTCAAATTGTGTTGCTAAGGATTGCAGAGACCCATACAGTACTAGCAAAAACCCAGCCCCTGTATCTGGCTCTGCAGAAATAGGACTGGAATAATGGAGATTCAAGGGCAAGGTCTTTAAGGACTACGGACAGAGCCAGGGAATGCAGTCACCCAGGAAGGCTGAGCCAGGAACTCAAAGAAAGTGCTAATCCCAGGGCGTGAACCCTAATCACAGGGAAAACTGAGGGACACTGAAGAAACTCCATTCAAGTTGCCAAGTGAATGAGACTAGATACAGAGTGACTTGTTTCCTGGCCGGAGATCTACTGCTTTTTATGTCTTGGTCTGGGTCCAAGAATTTCTCTCAAAGTCAACAGCAGGGAGCTGGGTCCACAGGTGGGTGCTATCAGGTCTACAGGACCAGCGTGACTGGAATCACGAGGCCAGGAACCACAGAGACCAAGGGACAAGGCAGCAGCAAACCAGGAAACAAGGGCACCAGCCAGAGTCAGTGAGACTTGCTGAGGGAGGCCGTTTTCTGACCTAGTTCAGGCTTTCTCTCCAGTTTCCCATGGTGGCAGGGATCAATCCCAGCACAGCTGGGCTTGGGCTTCTCCTCGGAAGTCTGCAATTAGAAGCACCTGGCCAACTTAGTGCGAGCAGAGCACGGACGCAGCTGTAGCTTTTTGTAAGTGAATCCTCTCATGGATGGGGGCGGGTATCACATTAAAAAATAAATAAAACTGATTGCAAAGATGGATATAGCGGACCTCTCTGCCATTATTAAACAGTCTCTGAGCTGACTTTGCACTGCCTTTAAGTGCAGAGATTGCAGTAGGAATCTCGGCTGTGCACGACCTCATTGGCTCACAATTACAAAGGGACAACATCTACGGATCATCTCTCTGTAAAATACGAAGCTCATAAAAGCCCAGGGTTACCCTGTTAAATACCATGCAAACAGACATAAAGCACTTGCAATAGCATATTTTTAAACATCTCCACTTATTTCTTTTGATTATATAGTTGCCCAAATACATATATGATACACACACGTACAAATAAACAAATACATATATAGTGTAAATATACAGTACATGTGCCTTTATATACAGTACATGTATTTTATCCATGCATTTATAGTTCTAAAAAATAGAGATGTGTGTCTTTTTGGAAGTTCCTTTTAAGGATATATAAGGTGCTTAAAACCCATGAAATAGCTTTTTCTCTGACCTGCCATGAATCTGCTGTGTAAGCTCACAGCAGCAACCCTATGACTCTTAACGTGTTACATACGGTGCTGAAAAATTTTTTTAATTTTAAGTCATAGAAACCCAAATATATAGATATCAACGTAACTTTTCAAAGGCAACCTCTAAAAAGGATGAAACCTCTACAGAGAGCTGTCCCAGATTAATGAAACCATTTCCCGCCCCCCCACAAGAGAAAAACAAACATCCTACAAGAAATAGCAAAAGGACGTCCAGAAGACGAATTTTCTGTTTGATTTTTCTGTCCGTTTACAGCAGCTGCCTTTTGGCTCTACTTTAAAGACAAAGATTTGCATAATAATACTTTTGTATTTATTCCTAGTCATTGGACCCAGAATATTGTAGTATCAGCTGAAATTTCTAGGAACAATTATATTGTTTCAGGAAAGGCTCTAGAAGAAGCCATCTGAGTTGAAAATATAAAGGTGGAAATTTTGATCAACACGGGCTACCATACATCCTCAAGGTTATTCAAAAGCCAGGTACCTACCTACATTCACTCTGTGCGAAGTAGGATGTGGTACTGTACAGAAAATAGATTTGTAGCCATCAGTGCCTTTTAAAAAGAAAAAATATTTGTCCAAAAGGAAAAACATATTTAATTTCTTCTTACTAACCTATCAGGATGTTGACTACTGACACCCTTCTTGTAATCATTAGTCAAATTTTACTGTAAAAATGGAGGGGCAGAGAAATGCAACAGGGTAAAGAGGGAGGTGGAAAAATAGGTAAAAAGAAGATCTTGGATTCAGAGAAATGAGAACAGAAGGAACATTTGGAAGCATTTATTTAGTTGATTCACTGATGAAAGAAAAAATGTCAATTGACGCCACGGAGCAAAATTGGTATTACCGGACTCGTGTAGCTCACTAGCAACCAACTTGATGGTTTTTCAGGAAAAAAAAAATGTTTTGTCTGAAGAGCATAATTGAGCACAATTGTGAGGATCACATATTTGCTATAAGATAGAAAAACAGATATTATTTTGTTGCTAATTTCTCTTCTAATATAATAGTAAATTAAGACCTCAAAAAAAAAATATGACCTGAGAGATTTTAAAGATTCTTTTTCTTTTCTTTTTTTTCTTTTTTTTTTTGCGGTACGCGGGCCTCTCACTGTGTGGCCTCTCCCGCTGCGGAGCACAGGCTCCGGATGCGCAGGCTCAGCGGCCATGGCTCACGGGCCCAGCTGCTCCGCAGCATGTGGGATCTTCCCGGACCGGGGCTCGAACCCGTGTCCCCTGCATCGGCAGGCGGACTCTCAACCACTGCGCCACCACGGAAGCCCCTTTAAAGATTCTAATCCCACATATGGTACCAGCTGTGGTAAGTTTTCATATGTAATTTCTTGGCTTATTGACTTAAATTATCTAATCACTGTGAAGAGAAACATCTAGAAAATTCATTTGGCATGGTTCAAGATGGCATAAAATAAGTTCAAGTGTTAAAAGAAATCATCATACAATAGTTCACAGCAAGACCGAGTTTTTTCAAAAGCATGTTGAGTTTGGGATAAACCTTATTTTTAATGGGAAAATTTCTCCCTTGTTAGCTGCCTAGTATTTTCCCCCAAGACCACCACTGGGTTTCTTGTAACAACAGCATTCTTAGGCACTAGAGGCAATTACCTATCTCCTATAACTGCTGATTTCCCACATGAAAAACATGACTGTGACTACTTATCATTTAGGTCACTGTCTGTTTTCTAAATGGTTTACAGTCTCATGTTATTCAAATGAGTAGAGAAGAAAAGCATGATAAATGGGAACAAGAGAAATGGCTGAGTCCTCACAAAGACAAGCAGAGCCTTAAAAGACAATATTGCCATGGAGAAGCGGAAAGCAGAGTGACATCAGCAAAAAATCCAAGTTAATTCACAGAAGCTCTGCAGCCAGGCACATTCACTAAAAAGGAGGGCAAAATACATGCCCAAGGTCAAGCCCAGTCAATGGCCACACAAGAAACAAATGCGAGATCTCTTGACTTTCAACTTGACATTTTGGGCCACGGAAGATGATGGTGCTCCAATGACCCAACTGAATTGCTGAGTGGTGGTAAAAACTGGAAATAGGTCTTCTTTTGAGTTTTCCCAAAATGCATGCAAATTTTCCATCTAAAGGTTATGCTCGGTATTTGAAGGCTATGTTCAGAATAACTAAGGAGCCTATAGCTTCGGCAGAAGTTTCTTGGCTTGGTAGGGGAAGGGATGGAGGGGCATCTGCTGTCAAAGGCCACCCTGTAGAACAACGGTGCTCTCCAAATTTAGCCGAAATGTGACGGCCAAATTACGACTCATTGCATGCAGCACAAGAAACAAATACGTCCCTTCAGTAAGTTCCACAGAAAGAAAAACTAACAGGGAAATGAGGGCATGAAGAAAGGAAGAGCCTTTAGAGCTACTGTATGTACGGGCCGGGCAAGCATGCAGCAGACAGAAAGAGTACCACCTGCAGTAACGAACATCTCAGCAGTCTGTCTCTTGTCTGCTCTACAAAAATCCTGTGAGGCCACGTTGGGCAGCTCTTCTCCTTTTCCCTAATCTTGAAGGAGGGGGTGGGAAATAGCGGTGCCTCCTGGGCTGAGAGGTGTCATGTACACTGGTCCATCACCCACACAGGCCAATCTGTATCCTCACAGACACACAGGTCTCCATGACTACAAGGATGCTGTACAGCCTCCCCTGAGACGTCTGGCTCACAGGAATGTGAGGAAGGATCAGTGGAAGTTGAGGACCATTTTAAATTGCCTCTGACCACTCTGCCCGATGAGCCTTCCACCCACCGCCCACTTTGGCACTGGCTTAATGAAGAGTGCTAGGACTATAGGATTCAGTCTATGGCAACTTCATAACAGGTGCGATTCCTTAGGCAAGTAATTTCTTTCTGAAATAGTGACTGGAAGAGATGATATAAGAATCTTTAAAATCATGTTTCAAAGTGTTTTGACCACCAGGTAAACAATTAATTCCGACACTTAATGATACAACATGATCAGTACCATCCTGAACTATTTATTACATATCCGAATAGGACGTTCTGGGCACTGTCCACAACATGCTAGACAGATGCCTCATCATATCTGCTTGGAAAAGTTTAATCACACCGTCATTCAGGTGCCTATCATGTCTAAACATTCTCAAACACTGGGATTTCCACCACTAGAGTCCATCTGATTTCATTTTAAGAACATCAAACGCCTTCCCTCCCTGTTGGTCTTTCAGGCTGCTCTTAAAGTATGTGATCTAAAACACCTTCCTCAGTTACACAATTATTTATTTCCCAAATTTTCCGAATAAGTATAATTGCAGAGGCATCACTGACACAAATACACCCACATCACTGCTCGTGAAGAAGGAGAGGGACATACATACACAGCACCTGGAATAATGATTATTCAATGATAAGTGATCAGTTAATAAATGAATGCATAATTGGCTTCAGCAAAATTGGGTAAAGATCCCAATGACATCTGAATGCTCATTAATACCTCTAACCATTTCAACACTTCTAATTCCAGGACATTTATTTATTTGATATTTATTGATTGAGCACTATATTAGAAACTAGAAAAACACTGGTGAACAAGACAGATTCCGTCCTTGACCTTAGGAAATTTACATCCAAGTAGAAAAGAAGGTACGACCCCTGCACACACACACACATATGCAAACACACATAACACACAGGTGGACAACAGAACTGCATATTATGATGTCACAAATGTCAACAAAAAGGGAGCTGACGTAGACATTAAAGGGTGGTCAGGGAAGGCTAATCTGAGAAGACAGCATTTTAACAAAGACCTAAAGGAGGACACTGGAGGCAGGAAAAAGACCAGGGAGTGTCCGGGAAGAAGGAGAGGCAAGAAGTTGGCCCTTGGTAAAACCTGTGAGGAAACGGTCCCCCCTGGTCGATGAGGAGGTAGCCAGTGGGAGGGATCAGGAGAAAGGGTGGCGAGAGGGCAGGGGCCACATGGGGAAGGATTTACTGAAGAAGGGACTATTTGCGTCTGATTCTATTCAAAAACCACAGTCACAAATCTATGGGATACTAATAACTTATGTCTTTAAATGATCGTAAACAACACTACTGTGTCTTTTCTCAGAAATACGTTATGCAACATTGTTTGCATCTCAGGGCAACTGCCAACACTCAGATTTTGCACAGAAAGACCATTGCGGTGCCCAGTTTATCAGCTTCAGGAACAACTGCGTGCATGCGTGTGGTGTGGTGTGTGTGTGTGTGTGTGTGTGTGTGTGTGTGTGTGTGTGACAGAGA